>NW_027475163.1:354574-709149 GCF_051020985.1 Nomia melanderi | reverse complement strand
TATATAAACTATATAAAACTATATAACACTATATAAAACTACATAATACCATATAAAACTATATAAAACTATATAAAGCCATAGAAAGCTATATAAAAGTATGTAAAACTATATAAAACTATAAATAACTAATAAAATTATGTAAAACTAGAAAAAACTATATAATACTATATAAGACTATATATAACTATATAAAACTATATATATACTATATAAAATTATATCAATCAATGTAAAGCTAAAAAAACTATATAAAACTATATAAAACTATATAAAACTATATAAAAACTAACAAAACTATATAAACTTATATAAAACTCTATTGAACTATATAAAAAAACTATATGAAATTATATAAAACTATATAAAACTATATAAACCTATATAAAACTGTATAGAACTGTACAAAACTATTTAAAAACTATATATAACTATATAAAACTAACAAAACAATATAAAACTATATAAAACTATATAAAACTAACAAAACTATATAAAACTATATAAAACTAACAAAACTATATAAAACTATATAAAACTCTATAAAACTATGTAAACTATATAGAACTGTATAAAACAAAGAAAACTATATAAAACTAACAAATCTGTATAAAACTATATAAAAGTCTATAAAACTATATAAAACCATATAAAACTAATAAAACTATATAAAACTATATTAAAACTATATAAAACTATATGAAACTCTATAAAACTAACAAAATATATAAACTTATATAAAACTCTATTGAGCTATATAAACTATATAAAACTATATAAAACTATATAAAACTTATAAAACTATATAAAACTATAAAAAACTATATAAAACAATAATAAACTATATAAAACTATATAAAACTATATAAAACTAACAAAACTATATAAAACTCTATAAAACTATATAAAACTATATAAAACTATATAAAACTATATAAAACTAATATAAACTATATAAAACTATATAAAACTATATACAACTATATAAAACTATATAAAACCATATAAAACAAAATAAAACGATACAAAACTATAGGAAACTCTATAAAAGTATATAACACTATATAAAACTATGTAAAACTAACAAAACTATATAAAACTCTATAAAACTATATAAAATTATATAAAACCAACAAAACTGTATAAAACTATATGAAACTCTGTAAAACTATATAAAACTATATAAAACTATATAAAACTTATAAAAAACAATATAAAACTATATAAAACCAACAAACTATATAAAACTATATAAAACCATATAAAACTAATAAAACTATATAAAACTATATAGTAGTATATAAAACTATATATAACTATATAAAACTAACAAAACTATATAATGCTATATAAAACTCTATAAAACTAATAAAACTATATAAAACTAACAAAGCTGTATAAAACTATATAAAACCATATAAAACTATATAAAACTATATAAAACTAACAAAACTATATAAACCTATATAAAACTCTATAGAACTATACAAAACTAACAAAACTATATAAAACTAAATAAAACTATATAAAACTATATAAAACTATACAAAACTATATAAAACTATATAAAACTATATAAACCATATAAAACTATATAAAACTATATAAAACTAACAAAACTATATAAAACTAACATAACTATATAAAACTATATAAAACTATATAAAACTCTATAAAACTATATAAAACTATATAAAACTATATAAAACTATATAAAACTATATAAAACTATATATAACTAACAAAACCATATAAAACTATATAAAACTATATAAAACTATGTAAAACTCTATAAACTATACAAAACCACACAACTATATAAAAACTATATAAAACTATATAATTCCATATAAAACAAATAAAATTATATAAAACTGTGTAGTCCTATATAAAACTATTTATAACTATATAAAACTAGCAAAACTATTATAAAACTATATAAAACTCTGTAAAACTATATAAAACTATATAAAACTAACAAAACTGTATTAAACTATATAAAACTCTATAAAACTGTATAAACCATATAAAACTATATAAAACTAACAAAACTATATAAACCTATATAAAACTCTATAGAACTATATAAAACTATATAAAACCATATAAAACTAATAAACTATATAAAACTCTATAAACTATATAAAACTCTATAGAACTATATAAAACTCTATAAAGACTATATAAAGCTATATAAAACTAATATAATACTATATATAACTAACAAAACTATATAAAACTATATAAACCTATATAATTCCATATAAAACAAATAAAACTATATAAAAACTATGTAGTACTATATAAAACTATATATAACTATATAAAACTAGCAAAACTATATAAAACTATATAAAACTCTATAAAAACTATATAAAACTATATAAAACTCTATAAAACTATATAAAACCATATAAAACTATATAAAACTATATAAAAACTATATAAAACTAACAAAACTATATAATACTATATAAAACTATATAAACCTAACAAAAACTATATAAAACTATATAAACTATATAAACTCTATAAAACTATATAAAACTACATAAAACCAACAAAACTATATAAATCTATATAAAACTATATAAAACTATATAAAACCATAAAAAAACTAATAAAATTATATAAAACAATATAAAAACTAAACAAAACTATATAAAACCTTATAAAACTATGTAAAACTACAAAAAACTATATAAAACTATATAAAAACTATATAAAACTATATAAAACTATATAAACTATATAAAACTATCAAAACTATATAAAACTATATAAAACTATATAAAACTCTATAAATCTATATAAAACGATATAAAACTATATAAAACTATATAAAAACTCTATAAATCTATATAAAACGATATAAAACTATATAAAAACTATATAAAACTCTATAAAACTATATAAAACCTCTATAGAACTATATAAAACTATATAAAACTGTACCAAACTATAGGAAACTCTATAAAACTATATAACACTATTAAAAACTATATAAAACTAACAAAACTATATAATACTATATAAAACTCTATAAAAACTATATAAAACTCTATAAATCTATATAAAACGATATAAAACTATATAAAACTATATAAAACTATATAAAACTCTATAAAACTATATAAAACTCTATAGAACTATATAAAACTATATAAAACTATACGAAACTATAGGAAACTCTATAAAACTATACAAAACTCTATAGAACTATATAAAACTATATAAAACTGTACCAAACTATAGGAAACTCTATAAAACTATATAACACTATATAAAACTATATAAAACTAACAAAACTATATAAAACTATATAAAACTATATAAAACTATATAAAAACTATACAAAACTATATAAAACTATATAAAACTATATAAAACAACATGAAACTGATAAAACTAATAAAACTATATAAAACTATATAATACTATATAAAACTATATATAACTATATAAAACTATATAAAAACTATACCAAACTATAGGAAACTCTATAAAACTATATAACACTATATATAACTATATAAAACTAACAAAACTATATAAAACTATATAAAACTACATAAAACTATATAAAACTATATAAAACTATATAAAACTCTATAAAACTATATAAAACTCTATAGAACTATATAAAACTAACAAAACTAAATAAAACTATATAAAACTATATAAAACTATATAAAACTATACAAAACTATACAAAACTATATAAAACTATATAAAACTATATAAAACAACATAAAACTGATAAAACTAATAAACTATATAAAACTATATAATACTATATAAAACTATATATAAATATATAAAACTATATAAAACTATACCAAACTATAGGAAACTCTATAAAACTATATAACACTATATATAACTATATAAAACTATATAAAACTAACAAAACTATATAAACCTACATAAAACTCTATAGAACTATATAAACTATACAAAGCTATATAAAAATATATGGGACTAACAAAACTATATAAAACTATATAAAACTCTATAAGACTCTATAAAACTATATAAAACTATATAAAATTATATAAAACTCTGTAAAACTATATAAAACTACTTAAAACTATATAAAAATATATAAAACCAAGAAAACTATATAAAACTATATAAAACGATATAATACTAATAAAACTTTATAAAACTGTATAAACCTATATAAAACTATATAAAACTATATAAAACTATATAAAACAATATAAAATTATATAAAACATTATAAAACTGTATAAAACTATATAAAATTGTATAAAACTGTGTAAAATAAATAAAACTATATAAAACTATATAATACTATATAAAACTATATAATACCATATAAAACTATATAAAACTATATAAAACTATATAAAACTATATAAAACTATATAAAACTAACAAAACTATATAAACCTATATAAAACTCTATAGAACTATACAAAACTAACAAAACTATATAAAACTATATAAAACTATATAAAACTATATAAAACTATGTAAAACTATACAAAACTATATAAAACTATATACAACTATATAAAACAACATAAAACTGATAAAACTAATAAAACTATATTAAACTATATAATACTATATAAAACTATATATAACTATATAAAACTATATAAAACTATACCAAACTATAGGAAACTCTATAAAACTATATAACACTATATATAACTATATAAAACTAACAAAACTATATAAAACTATATAAAACTATATAAAACTATATAAAACAATATAAAACTATATAAAACTCTATAAAACTATATAAAACTCTATAGAACTATATAAAACTATATAAAACTATACCAACCTATAGGAAACTCTATAAAACAATATAACACTATATAAAACTATATAAAACTAACAAAACTATATAAAAGTAACAAAACTATATAAAACTATATAAAACTATATAAAACTCTATAAAACTATATAAACTATATAAAACTATATAAAACTATATAAAACTATAAAAAACTATATAAAAACTAACAAAACTACATAAACCTATATAAAACTCTATAGAACAATATAAACTATATAAAACTGTATAAAACTGTATAAAACTATATAAAATTATATAAAACTATATAAAACTATATAAAACTATATAAAACTATATAAAACTAATAAAACTATAAAAAACTATATAAAACTATATAAAACTATTTAAAACAACATAAAACTGATAAAACTAATAAAACCATATAAAACTATAAAAAAACTATGTAAAACTATAAAAAACTATGTAAAACTATATAAAACTATATAAAACTATATAAAACTATATAAAACTATATAAAACTAACAAAACTATATCAACCTATATAAAACTCTATAGAACTATACAAAACTAAACAAAACTATATAAAACTATATAAAACTAACAAAACTAAATAAAACTATATAAAACTATATAAAACGATATAAAACTATATAAAACTATATAAAACAATATAAAACTATACAAAACTATATAAAAACTATATAAAACTATATAAAAACAACATAAAACTGATAAAACTAATAAAACTATATAAACTATATAATACTATATTAAACTATATATAACTATATAAAACTATATAAAACTATACCAAACTATAGGAAACTCTATAAAACTATATAACACTATATATAACTATATAAAACTACAAAAACTATATAAAACTATATAAAACTATATAAAACTATATAAAATTATATAAAACTCTATAAAACTATATAAAACTCTATAGAACTATATAAAACTATATAAACTATACCAAACTATAGGAAACTCTATAAAACAATATAACACTTTATAAAACTATATAAAACTATATAAAACTATATAAAACTATATAAAACTCTATAAAACTATATAAAACTATATAAAACCATATAAAACTATATAAAACTATATAAAACTAACAAAACTATATAAAACTAACAAAACTATATAAAACTATATAAAACTATATAAAACTCTATAAAACTATATAAAACTATATAAAACTATATAAAACTATGTATAACTAACAAAACCATATAAAACTATATAAAACTATTTAAAACTCTATAAAACTATACAAAACCAACAAAACTATATAAAACTATATAAAACTATATAATTCCATATAAAACAAATAAAATTATATAAAACTGTGTAGTCCTATATAAAACTATTTATAACTATATAAAACTAGCAAAACTATATATAACTATATAAAACTCTGGTAAAACTATATAAAACTATATAAAACTAACAAAACTGTATTAAACTATATAAAACTCTATAAAACTATATAAAACCATATAAAACTATATAAAACTAACAAAACTATATAAACCTATATAAAACTCTATAGAACTATATAAAACTATACAAAGCTATATAAAAATATATGGAACTAACAAACTATATAAAACTATATAAAACTTTATAAGAATCTATAAAACTATATAAAACTATATAAAACTATATAAAACTCTGTAAAACTATATAAAACATTATAAAACTGTATAAAACTATATAAAACTATAAAAAACTGTATAAAACTATATAAAACTATATAAAACTATATAAAACTCTATAAAACTATATAAAACTCTATAGAACTATATAAAACTATATAAAACTATACGAAACTATAGGAAACTCTATAAAACTATACAAAACTCTATAGAACTATATAAAACTATATAAAACTGTACCAAACTATAGGAAACTCTATAAAACTATATAACACTATATAAAACTATATAAAACTAACAAAACTATATAAAAGTAACAAAACTATATAAAACTATATTAAAACTATATAAAACTATATAAAACCATGTAAAACTAATAAAATTATATAAAACTCTATAAAACTATATAAAACCATATAATACTATATAAAAATATATAAAACTAACAAAACTATACAAACCTATATAAAACTCTATAGAACTATATAAAACTATATAAAACTATACAAAACTAACAAAACTATATAAAACTATATAAAACTATATAATACTATATAAAACTATATAATACCATATAAAACTATATAAAATATAAAAAGCGATAGAAAACTATATAAAAGAATGTAAAACTATATATTACTATAAATAACTAATAAAATTATGTAAAACTAGAAAAAACTATATAATACTATATAAGACTATATATAACTAACAAACTATATAAAAGTAACAAAACTATATAAAACTATATAAAACTATACAAAACTCTATAAAAACTATATAACACTATATAAAACTACATAAAACTATATAAAACTATATAAAACAATATAAAACTATATGAAACTATATAAAAACTGGGTAAAACTAATAAAACTATATAAAACTAAGAAAACTATATAAAACTATATAATACCATATAAAACTCTATAAAACTATTTAAAACTATATAAAACTCTATAAAACTATATAAAATTAATATAAAACTATATAAAACTCTATAAAACCATATAAAACTGTATAAATCTATATAAAACTATATAAAACTATATAAAACTAATAAAATTATATAAAACTATATAAAACTACAAAAACTATATAAAACCATATAAAATATATAAAACTATATAAAACTAACAAAACTATATAAACCATATAAAACTATATAAACTATATAAAACTAACAAAACTATATAAACCTATATAAAACTCTATAGAACTATATAAAACTATACAAAGCTATATAAAAATATATGGAACTAACAAAACTATATAAAACTATATAAAACTTATAAGACTCTATAAAACTATATAAAACTATATAAAACTATATAAAAACTCAGTAAAACTATATAAAACTACTTAAACTATATAAAAATATATAAAACTAAGAAAAACTATATAAAACTATATAAACGATATAATACTAATAAAACTATATAAAACTGTATAAACCTATATAAAACTATATAAAACTATATAAAACTATATAAAGCAATATAAAACTATATAAAACATTATAAAACTGTATAAAACTATATAAAATTGTATAAAACTGTGTAAAAATAAATAAAACTATATAAATCTATATAATACTATATAAAACTATATAATACCATATAAAACTATATAAAACTATATAAAACTCTATAAAACTATATAAAACAATATAAAACTATATAAACCTAACAAAACTATATAAAACTATATAAAACTATATAAAACTCTATAAAACTATATAAAATAATATAAAACCAACAAAACTATATAAAACTATATGAAACTCTATAAAACTATATTAAAACTATATAAACATAAAACTATATAAAACTATATAAAAACAAAAAAACTATATAAAACTATATAAAACTATATAAAACTATATAAAACTATATAAAACTATATAAAACTATACAAAACTATATAAAACTTTATAAAACAACATAAAACTGATAAAACTAATAAAACTATATAAAACTATATAATACTATATAAAACTATATATAACTATATAAAACTCACAAAACTATATAAAACTCTATAAAACTATATAAAACTATATAAAACTATATAAAACTATATAAAACAATATAAAACTATCCAAAAATATATATAAAACTATATAAAACTGTATAAAGCTATATAAAACTAATAAAACTATGTAAAACTATATAAAACTATATAAAACCTATATAAAACTATATAGAACAATATAAAACTATATAAAACTGTATAAAACTGTATAAAACTATATAAAACTATATAAAACTATATAAAACTATATAAAACTATATAAATCTATATAAAACTATATAAATTTATATAAAACTATATAAAACTATATAAAACTATGTAAATCTATATAAATCTATGTAAAACTATATAAAACTAGATAAAACTATATAACACTATGTAACACTATATAAAACTATGTAAAACTATATAAAACTAATAAAACTATATAAAACTATATAAAACTATACAAAACTATATAAAACTAGCAAAACTATTAAAACTATTAAAACTATATAAAACTACATAAAACTATATAAAACTATATAAAACTATATAAAACTATATAAAACTATTTAAAACTATGTAACTCTATAAAAAACTATATAAATCTATAGAACACTGTATAAAATTATGTAAAACTATAAAAAACTAATAAAACTATATAAAACTGTATAGAGCTATATAAATCAGTATAAAACTGTGTAAAATTATATAAAACTATGTATAACTATATAAAACTATTTAAATCTATATAAAACTATGTAAAACTATATAAAACTATATAAAACTATATAAAACCATAAAAAACTATGTAAAACCATAAAAAACTAATAAAACTACATAAAACAACATAAAACTACATAAAACTATATGAAACTATATAAAACTATATAAATCTATATAAAACTATGTAAACCTATATAAAACTATATAAAACTATATAAAACTATATAAATCTGTATGAAACTGTATAAAATTGTATAAAACTAACAAAGCTATGTAAAACTATATAAAACTATAAATCTAAATAAAACTATGTAAAAGTATATAAAAATATATATAAAACTATATAAAAATATATATAAAACTATATAAAACTAATAAAATTATGTAAAATTATATAAAACTAACAAAGCTATATAAAACTATATAAAACTATATAAAACTATGTGAAACTGTATAAAACCATATAAAACTAACAAAACTAATAAAACTATATAAAATTATTCAAATCTATACAAAACTGTATAAAACGATACCAATCTATATAAAACTACATAAAACTATATAAAACTATGCAAAACTATATAAAACTATATAAAACTATATAGTACTATATAAAACTATGTAAAACTATATAAAACTATATAAACCTATATAAAACAATATGAAACTAAAAAAACTATATAAAACTATATAAAACGATACAAAACTATATGAAACTATATAAAACTATATAAAACTGTTTAAAACTATGTAAAACAATATAAAACTATCAAAACTATATAAAACTGTATATAACTCTATAAAACTATATAAAACCACATAAAACTATATTAAACTATGTAAAACTAAGAAAACTATATAAAACTATGTAAAACTACGTAAATCTATACAATACTCTATAAAACTATATTAAACTATTTAAAACTATAGAAAACTATATAAAACAATATTAAACTAACAAAACTATATAAAACTATATAAAACGATTCAAAACTATATGAATCTATATAAAACTATATAAAACTATATAGTACTACATAAAACTATATAAGACTATATAAAACTATATAAAACTATATACAACTATATAAAACTATATAAAACTATATAAAACTATATAAAACTATATAAAACTATATAAAACTATATAAAACAATATAAAACAATATAAAACTATATAAAACTATATAAAACCATATAAAACTAACAAAACTATATAAAACTCTATAAAAATATTTAAAACTGTATAAAACTATACAAAACTAACAAAACTATATAAAACTATATAAAACTATATTAAACTAACAAAACTATATAAAACTATGTAAAACTATGTAAAACTAACAAAACTATATAAAACTATGTAAAACTAAGAAAACTATTAAAAACTATATATAACTATATAAAAGTGTATAAAACAAACAAAACAATATAAAAATATAAAAAACTACATAAAAGTAACAAAACTATATAAAACTATATAAAACTATATGAAAGTATATAAAACTAATAAAGCTATATAAAACTATATAAAACTAACAAAACTATATAAACCCATATAAAACACTATAGAACTATATAAAACTATATAAAGCTATGTAAAACTATATAAAAATATAAAAAACTATATAAAACTATATAAAACTCTATGCAACTATATAACACCATATAACACTATATAAAACGATATAAAACTATATACAACTATGTAAAACTATGTAAAACTAATAAAACTATATTGATACTTTGATTTATAGCGCTATCTCTAATAGCATCCGAGATTTCACCAGATATATATTTGATTTTTCCCTGACCCTGACAGACCGGCCCCATGAGACGGTGATTTTCTCAGCCCCCGGTGGTCCGAGGTCGATCCCGCTGCACAGATTCATGCGCCAGGGCCTCCTACAGACAATGCACTTTGATTTATTGCGCTATCTGTAATAGCACCCGAGATATCATCAGATACATTCTGGATTTTTACATGACCTTGGGTGTCCGGCCCCATGCGTCGGTGGTTTTCTCGACCCCTGGTGGTCCGAGGTCGTTCCCGCGGCACAGATTCATGCGCAAGGGCCTCATACGGACAATGAACTTTGATTTACTGCGCTGTCTCTAATAGCACCCGAGATATCACCAGATATATATTGGATTTTTCCCTGACCCTGACAGACCGGCCCCATGAGACGGTGATTTTCGCTGCCCCTGGTGGTCCGAGGTCGCTCCCGCTGCACAAATTCATGCGCCAGGGCCCCCTGCAGATAATTCACTTTTGTTTAGTACGCTATCTGTAAGAGCACCCGAGATATCACCAGATACATATTGGATTTTCCCCTTACCCTGAGTGTCCGGCACCATGCGTCGGGTGGTTCTCTCGACCCCTGGTGGTAGAAGGTCGTTCCCGCGGCACAGATTCATGCGCCAGGGCCTCCTGCAGTCAATGCACTTTGGTTTACTGCGCTATCTCTAATAACACCCGAGATATCACCAGATACATCCTGGATTTTTACATGACCTTGGGTGTCCGGCCCCATGAGACGGTGGTTTTCTCAGCCCCTGGCGGGGCGAGGTCGTTCCCGCTACACAGATTCATGCGCCAGGGCCTCCTTGCAGATAATTCACTTTGGTTTATTGCGCTATCTCTAATAGCACCCGAGATATCATCAGATACATCCTGGATTTTTACATGACCTTGGGTTTCCTGCCCCATGTGTCGGAGGTTTTCTCGGCCCCTGGTGGTCCGAGGTCGTTCCCGCTGCACACATTCATGCGCCAGGGCCTCCCATAGATAATTCACTTTGGTTTATTGCGCTATCTGTAATATCTCCCGAGATATCACCAGATATATATTGGATTTTTCCTTGAGAGTGAGTGTCCGGCCTCATGAAACGGTGGTTTTCTCGGCCCCTGGTGGTCCGAGGTCGTTCCCGCTGCACAGATTCATGCGCCATGGCTTCCTGCAGACAATGCACTTTGATTTATCGCGCTATCTGTAATAGCACCCGAGATATCATCAGATACATTCTGGATTTTTACATGACCTTGGGTGTCCGGCCCCATGCGTCGGTGGTTTTCTCGGCCCCTGGTGGTCTGAGGTCGTTCCCGCGGCACAGATTCATGCGCAAGGGCCTCATACGGACAATGAACTTTGATTTACTGCGCTATCTCTAATAGCACCCGAGATATCACCAGATATATATTGGATTTTTCCCTGACCCTGACAGACCGGCCCCATGAGACGGTGATTTTCTCGGCCCCTGGTGGTCCGAGGTCGATCCCGCTTCTCTGATTCATGCGCGAGGGCCTCCTGCAGACAATGCACTTTGGTTTATTGCGCTATCTGTAATAGCACCCGAGATACCACCAGATATATGCTGGATTTTTCCCTGACCCTGAGTGTCCGGCTCCATGAGACTGTTGTTTTCTCGGCCACTGGTGGTCCGAGGTCGTTCCCGCTGTACAGATTCATGCGCCAGGGCCTCCTGCAGATAATTCACTTTGGTTTATTGCGCTATCTCTAATAGCACCCGAGATATCACCAGATATATATTGGTTTTTTCCCTGACACTGACAGTCCGGCCCCATGAGACGGTAGGTTTCTCGGCCCCTGCTGGTCCGAGGTCGTTCCCGCTGCAGCGATTCATGCGCCAGGGCCTCCTACAGAGAATGCACTTTTATTTATTTCGCTACCTCTAATAGCACCCGACATATCTCCAGATATATATTGGATTTTTCCCAGACCCTGAATGTCCGGCCCCATGAGACGGTGGTTTTCTCGGCCCCTGGTGGTCCGAGGTCGTTCCCGCTGCCCAGATTCATTCGCCTGGGCCTTCTACAGAGAATGCACTTTGATTTATTGCCCTATCTGTAATAGCACCCGAGATATCACCAGATATATGCTGGATTTTTTCATGACCTTGGGTCACGGATTCCGAATATCTGTAATTTTCTCGGCCCCTGGTGGTCCGAGGTCGTTCCTGCTGCACAGATTCATTCGCAAGTGCCTCTTACAGGGAATGCCCTTTCATTTATTGCGCTATCTATAATAAGACCCGAGATATCACCAGATTTATATTGGATTTTTCCCTGACCCTGACAGTCCGGCTCCATGACACGGTGGTTTTCTCGTCCCCTGGTGGTCCGAGCTCGTCCCGCTGCACAGAATCTTGCGCCTGGGCTTCCTGCAGACAATGCACTTTGATTTATTGCGCTATCTGTAATAGCACCCGAGATATCACCAGATATATGTTGGATTTATTCCTGACCCTGACAGTCCGCCCCATGAGACGGAGGTTTTCGCGGCCCCTGGTGGTCCGACGTCATTCCCGCAGCCCAGATTCATGCGCCAGTGCCTCCTACAGACAATGCACTTTGATTTATTGCGCTATCTATAATAGCACCCGAGATATCATCAGATATATATTTGATTTTTCCCTGACCCTGAGTGTCCGGCCCCATGAGACGGTGGTTTTCTCGGCCCCTGGTGATCCGAGGTCGTTCCCGCTGAACAGATTCATTCGCAAGGGCCTCCTGCAGACAATGCCCTTTGATTTATTGCGCTATCTGTAATATCACCCGAGATATCACCAGATATATATTTGATTTTTCCCTGACCCTGAGTGTCCGGCCCCATGAGACGGTGGTTTTCTCGGCCCCTGGTTGTCCGAGGTCGTTCCCGCTGCACAGATTCATGCGCCAGCGCCTCCTACGGACAATGCACTTTGATTTATTGCGCTATCTGTAATAGCACCCGAGATCTCACCAGATACATATTGGATCTTTCCCTGACCCTGAGTGTCCGGCCCCATGTGTCGGTGATTTTCTCGGCCCCTAGTTGTCCGAGGTCGTTGCCGCTGCACAGATTCATGCGCCAGGGCCTCCCGCAGACAAAGCACTTTGATTTATTGCGCTATCTGTAATAGCACCCGAGATATCACCACATATATAATGGATTTTTCCCTGACCCTGAGTGTCCGGCCCCATGAGACGGTGGTTTTCTCGGCCCCTGGTCGTCCGAGGTCGTTCCCGCTGCACAGATTCATGCGCCAGGGCCTCCTACAGACAATGCACTTAGATTTATTGCCCTATCTGTAATAGCACCCGAGATATCACCAGATATATATTGGATTTTTCCCTGACCCTGAGTGTCCGGCCCCATGTGTCGGTGGTTTTCTCGGCCCCAGGTTGTCCGAGGTCGTTGCCGCTGCACAGATTCATGCGTCAGGGCCTCCTGCAGATAATTCACTTTGGTTTATTGCGCTATCTGTAATAGCACCCGAGATATCACCAGATATATATTGGATTTTCCCTGACCCTGAGTGTCCGGCCCCATGAGACTGTGGTTTTCTCGGCCCCTGGTTGTCCGACTTTGTTCCCGCTGCACAGATTCATGCGCCAGGGTCTCCTACAGACCATGCACATTGACTTATTGCGCTATCTGCAATAGCACCCGAGATATCACCAGATATATATTGGATTTTCCCTGACACTGAGTGTCCGGCCCAATGAGACTGTGGTTTTCTCGGCCCCTGGTGGTCCGAGGTCGTTCCCGCTGTACATATTCATGCGCCAGGGCCTCCTACAGACAATGCACTTTGATTTATTGCGCTATGCGTAATAGCACCCGAGATATCACCAGATATATATCGGATTTTTCACTGACCCTGAGTGTGCGGCCCCATGAGACGGTGTTTTTCTCTGACCCTGGTGTTCCGACGTCGTTCCCGCTTCACAGATTCATGCGCCAGGGCCTCCTGCAGATAATCCCACTTTGATTTATTGCGCTATCTGTAATAGCACCCGAGATATCACCAGATATATATTGGATTTTAACCTGACCCTGAGTGTCCGGCCCCATGGGACGGTGGTTGTCTCGGCCCCTGGAGGTCCGAGGACGTTCCCGCATCACAGATTCATGCGCCAGGGCCTCCTGCAGATAATTCACTTTGGTTTATTGCGCTATCTCTAATAGCACCCGAGATATCAAGAGATAAATACTGGATTTTCCCCTGACCCTGAGTGTCCGGCCCAATGAGACGGTGGTTTTCTCGGCCCCTTGTGGTCCGACGTCGTTCCCGCTGCACAGATTCATGCGCCAGGGCCTCCTACAGACAATGCAATTTGATTTATTGCGCTATCTGTAATAGCACCCGAGATATCACCAGATATATATTGGATTTTTCACTGACCCTGAGTGTCCGGCCCCATGAGACGGTCGTTTTCTCGGCCCCTGGTGGTCCGAGGTCGTTCCCGCTGCACAGATTCATGCGCCAGGGCCTCCTGCAGATAATTCACTTTGGTTTATTGCGCTATCTCTATTAGCACCCGAGATATCACCAGATATATATTGGATTTTCCCCTGACCCTGAGTGTCCGGCCCCATGAGACTGTGGTTTTCTCGGCCCCTGGTGGTCCGAGGTCGTTCCCGCTGCACAGATTCATGCGCCAGGGCCTCCTACAGACAATGCACTTTGATTTATTGCGCTATCTGTAATAGCACCCGAGATATCACCAGATATATATTGGATTTTCCCCAGACCCTGAGTGTCCGGCCCCATGAGACGGTGGTTGTCTCGGCCCCAGGTGGTCCGAGGTCGTTCCCGATGCACAGATTCATGCGCCAGGGCCTCCTACAGACAATGCACTTTGACTTATTGCGCTATCTGTAATAGCACCCGAGATATCACCAGATCTATATTGGATTTCCCCCTGACCCTGAGTGTCCGGCCCCATGAGACTGTGGTTTTCTCGGCCCCTGGTGGTCCGAGGTCGTTCCCGTTGCACAGATTCATGCGCCAGGGCCTCCTGCGGATAATTCACTTTGGTTTATTGCGCTATCTCTAATAGCACCCGAGATATCACCAGATATATATTGGATTTTCCCCTGACCCTGAGTGTCCGGCCCCATGAGACGGTCGTGTTCTCGGCCCCTGGTGGTGCGAGATCGTTCCCGCTGCACAGATTCATGCGCCAGGGCCTCCTACAGACAATGCACTTTGATTTATTGCGCTATCTGTAATAGCACCCGAGATATCACCAGATATATATTGGATATTTCACTGACCCTGAGTGTCCGGCCCCATGAGACTGTGGTTTTCTCGGCCCCTGGTGGTCCGAGGTCGTTCCCGCTGCACAGATTCATGCGCCAGGGCCTCCTGCAGATAATTCACTTTGGTTTATTGCGCTATCTCTATTAGCACCCGAGATATCACCAGATATATATTGGATTTTCCCCTGACCCTGAGTGTCCGGCCCCATGAGACTGTGGTTTTCTCGGCCCCTGGTGGTCCGAGGTCGTTCCCGCTGCACAGATTCATGCGCCAGGGCTTCCTACAGACAATGCACTTTGATTTATTGCGCTATCTGTAATAGCACCCGAGATATCACCAGATATATATTGGATTTTCCCCAGACCCTGAGTGTCCGGCCCCATGAGACGGTGGTTGTCTCGGCCCCAGGTGGTCCGAGGTCGTTCCCGCTGCACAGATTCATGCGCCAGGGCCTCCTACAGACAATGCACTTTGACTTATTGCGCTATCTGTAATAGCACCCGAGATATCACCAGATCTATATTGGATTTCCCCCTGACCCTGAGTGTCCGGCCCCATGAGACTGTGGTTTTCTCGGCCCCTGGTGGTCCGAGGTCGTTCCCGTTGCACAGATTCATGCGCCAGGGCCTCCTGCGGATAATTCACTTTGATTTATTGCGCTATCTCTAATAGCACCCGAGATATCACCAGATTTATATTGGATTTTTCCCTGACACTGACAGTCCGGCCCCATGAGACGGTAGGTTTCTCGGCCCCTGCTGGTCCGAGGTCGTTCCCGCTGCAGCGATTCATGCGCCAGGGCCTCCTACAGAGAATGCACTTTTATTTATTTCGCTACCTCTAATAGCACCCGACATATCTCCAGATATATATTGGATTTTTCCCAGACCCTGAATGTCCGGCCCCATGAGACGGTGGTTTTCTCGGCCCCTGGTGGTCCGAGGTCGTTCCCGCTGCCCAGATTCATTCGCCTGGGCCTCCTACAGAGAATGCACTTTGATTTATTGCCCTATCTGTAATAGCACCCGAGATATCACCAGATATATGCTGGATTTTTTCATGACCTTGGGTCACGGATTCCGAATATCTGTAATTTTCTCGGCCCCTGGTGTTCCGAGGTCGTTCCTGCTGCACAGATTCATTCGCCAGTGCCACCTACAAGGAATGCACTTTCATTTATTGCGCTATCTATAATAACACCCGAGATATCACCAGATATATATTGGATTTTTCCCTGACCCTGACAGTCCGGCTCGATGAGACGGTGATTTTCTCGGCCCCTCGTGGTCCGAGGTCGTTCCCGCTGCACAGAATCATGCGCCAGGGCTTCCTGCAGACAATGCACTTTGATTTATCGCGCTATCTCTAATAGCCCCCGAGATATCACCAGATATATATAGGATTTTTCCCTGACCCGGAGTGTCCGGCCCCATGAGAGGGTGGTTTTATCGGCCCCTGGTTGTCCGAGGTCGTTCCCGCTGCTCGGATTCATGCGCCAGGGCTTCCTGCAGACAATGAACTTTGATTTATTGCGCTATCTGTAATAGCACCCGAGATATCACCAGATACATATTGGATTTTCCCCTGACCCTGATTGTCCGGCCCCATGAGACGGTGGTTTTCTCGGCCCCTGGTGGGGCGAGGTCGTTCCCGCTACACAGATTCATGCGCCAGGGCCTCCTGCAGATAATTCGCTTTGGTTTATTGCGCTATCTGTAATAGCACCCGAGATATCACCAGATATATATTTGATTTTTCCCTGAACCTGAGTTTCCGGCCCCATGAGACGGTGGTTTACTCGGCCCCTGGTGGTCGGAGGTCGTTCCCGCTGCACAGATGCATGCGCCAGGGCCACCTGCAGATAATTCACTTTGGTTTATTGCGCTATCTCTAATAGCACCCGAGATATCACCAGATATATATTGGATTTTCCCGTGACCCTGAGTGTCCGGCTCCATGAGACGGTGGTTTTCTCGGCCCCTGGTCGTCCGAGGTCGTTCCCGCTGCACAGATTCATGCGCCATGGCCTCCTACAGAGAATGCACTTTGATTTATTGCCCTATCTGTAATAGCACCCGAGATATCACCAGATATATATTGGATTTTTCCCTGACCCTGAGTGTCCGGCGCCATGTGTCGGTGGTTTTCTCGGCCCCAGGTTGTCCGAGGTCGTTGCTGCTGCACAGATTCATGCGCCAGGGCCTCCAGCAGACAAAGCACTTTGGTTTATTGCGCTATCTGTAATAGCTCCCGAGATATCACCAGATATATGCTGGATTTTTTCATGACCTTGGGTGACGGATTACGAATATCTGTAATTTTCTCGGCCCCTGGTGGTCCGAGGTCGTTCCAGCTGCACAGATTCATTCGCAAGTGCCTCTTACAGGGAATGCACTTTCATTTATTGCGCTATCTATAATAAGACCCGAGATATCACCAGATTTATATTGGATTTTTCCCTGACCCTGACAGTCCGGCTCCATGAGACGGTGGTTTTCTCGTCCCCTGGTGGTCCGAGCTCGTCCCGCTGCACAGAATCTTGCGCCTGGGCTTCCTGCAGACAATGCACTTTGATTTATTGCGCTATCTGTAATAGCACCCGAGATATCACCAGATATATGTTGGATTTATTCCTGACCCTGACAGTCCGCCCCATGAGACGGAGGTTTTCGCGGCCCCTGGTGGTCCGACGTCATTCCCGCAGCCCAGATTCATGCGCCAGTGCCTCCTACAGACAATGCACTTTGATTTATTGCGCTATCTATAATAGCACCCGAGATATCATCAGATATATATTTGATTTTTCCCTGACCCTGAGTGTCCGGCCCCATGAGACGGTGGTTTTCTCGGCCCCTGGTGATCCGAGGTCGTTCCCGCTGAACAGATTCATTCGCAAGGGCCTCCTGCAGACAATGCCCTTGGATTTATTGCGCTATCTGTAATATCACCCGAGATATCACCAGATATAGATTTGATTTTTCCCTGACCCTGAGTGTCCGGCCCCATGAGACGGTGGTTTTCTCGGCCCCTGGTTGTCCGAGGTCGTTCCCGCTGCACAGATTCATGCGCCAGCGCCTCCTACGGACAATGCACTTTGATTTATTGCGCTATCTGTAATAGCACCCGAGATCTCACCAGATACATATTGGATCTTTCCCTGACACTGACAGTCCGGCCCCATGAGACGGTAGGTTTCTCGGCCCCTGCTGGTCCGAGGTCGTTCCCGCTGCAGCGATTCATGCGCCAGGGCCTCCTACAGAGAATGCACTTTTATTTATTTCGCTACCTCTAATAGCACCCGACATATCTCCAGATATATATTGGATTTTTCCCAGACCCTGAATGTCCGGCCCCATGAGACGGTGGTTTTCTCGGCCCCTGGTGGTCCGAGGTCGTTCCCGCTGCCCAGATTCATTCGCCTGGGCCTCCTACAGAGAATGCACTTTGATTTATTGCCCTATCTGTAATAGCACCCGAAATATCACCAGATATATGCTGGATTTTTTCATGACCTTGGGTCACGGATTCCGAATATCTGTAATTTTCTCGGCCCCTGGTGTTCCGAGGTCGTTCCTGCTGCACAGATTCATTCGCCAGTGCCACCTACAAGGAATGCACTTTCATTTATTGCGCTATCTATAATAACACCCGAGATATCACCAGATATATATTGGATTTTTCCCTGACCCTGACAGTCCGGCTCGATGAGACGGTGATTTTCTCGGCCCCTCGTGGTCCGAGGTCGTTCCCGCTGCACAGAATCATGCGCCAGGGCTTCCTGCAGACAATGCACTTTGATTTATCGCGCTATCTCTAATAGCCCCCGAGATATCACCAGATATATATAGGATTTTTCCCTGACCCGGAGTGTCCGGCCCCATGAGAGGGTGGTTTTATCGGCCCCTGGTGGTCCGAGGTCGTTCCCGCTGCTCGGATTCATGCGCCAGGGCTTCCTGCAGACAATGAACTTTGATTTATTGCGCTATCTGTAATAGCACCCGAGATATCACCAGATACATATTGGATTTTCCCCTGACCCTGATTGTCCGGCCCCATGAGACGGTGGTTTTCTCGGCCCCTGGTGGGGCGAGGTCGTTCCCGCTACACAGATTCATGCGCCAGGGCCTCCTGCAGATAATTCGCTTTGGTTTATTGCGCTATCTGTAATAGCACCCGAGATATCACCAGATATATATTTGATTTTTCCCTGAACCTGAGTTTCCGGCCCCATGAGACGGTGGTTTACTCGGCCCCTGGTGGTCGGAGGTCGTTCCCGCTGCACAGATGCATGCGCCAGGGCCACCTGCAGATAATTCACTTTGGTTTATTGCGCTATCTCTAATAGCACCCGAGATATCACCAGATATATATTGGATTTTCCCGTGACCCTGAGTGTCCGGCTCCATGAGACGGTGGTTTTCTCGGCCCCTGGTCGTCCGAGGTCGTTCCCGCTGCACAGATTCATGCGCCATGGCCTCCTACAGAGAATGCACTTTGATTTATTGCCCTATCTGTAATAGCACCCGAGATATCACCAGATATATATTGGATTTTTCCCTGACCCTGAGTGTCCGGCGCCATGTGTCGGTGGTTTTCTCGGCCCCAGGTTGTCCGAGGTCGTTGCTGCTGCACAGATTCATGCGCCAGGGCCTCCAGCAGACAAAGCACTTTGGTTTATTGCGCTATCTGTAATAGCTCCCGAGATATCACCAGATATATGCTGGATTTTTTCATGACCTTGGGTGACGGATTACGAATATCTGTAATTTTCTCGGCCCCTGGTGGTCCGAGGTCGTTCCTGCTGCACAGATTCATTCGCAAGTGCCTCTTACAGGGAATGCACTTTCATTTATTGCGCTATCTATAATAAGACCCGAGATATCACCAGATTTATATTGGATTTTTCCCTGACCCTGACAGTCCGGCTCCATGAGACGGTGGTTTTCTCGTCCCCTGGTGGTCCGAGCTCGTCCCGCTGCACAGAATCTTGCGCCTGGGCTTCCTGCAGACAATGCACTTTGATTTATTGCGCTATCTGTAATAGCACCCGAGATATCACCAGATATATGTTGGATTTATTCCTGACCCTGACAGTCCGCCCCATGAGACGGAGGTTTTCGCGGCCCCTGGTGGTCCGACGTCATTCCCGCAGCCCAGATTCATGCGCCAGTGCCTCCTACAGACAATGCACTTTGATTTATTGCGCTATCTATAATAGCACCCGAGATATCATCAGATATATATTTGATTTTTCCCTGACCCTGAGTGTCCGGCCCCATGAGACGGTGGTTTTCTCGGCCCCTGGTGATCCGAGGTCGTTCCCGCTGAACAGATTCATTCGCAAGGGCCTCCTGCAGACAATGCCCTTGGATTTATTGCGCTATCTGTAATATCACCCGAGATATCACCAGATATAGATTTGATTTTTCCCTGACCCTGAGTGTCCGGCCCCATGAGACGGTGGTTTTCTCGGCCCCTGGTTGTCCGAGGTCGTTCCCGCTGCACAGATTCATGCGCCAGCGCCTCCTACGGACAATGCACTTTGATTTATTGCGCTATCTGTAATAGCACCCGAGATCTCACCAGATACATATTGGATCTTTCCCTGACCCTGAGTGTCCGGCCCCATGTGTCGGTGATTTTCTCGGCCCCTAGTTGTCCGAGGTCGTTGCCGCTGCACAGATTCATGCGCCAGGGCCTCCCGCAGACAAAGCACTTTGATTTATTGCGCTATCTGTATTAGCACCCGAGATATCACCACATATATAATGGATTTTTCCCTGACCCTGAGTGTCCGGCCCCATGAGACGGTGGTTTTCTCGGCCCCTGGTCGTCCGAGGTCGTTCCCGCTGCACAGATTCATGCGCCAGGGCCTCCTACAGACAATGCACTTAGATTTATTGCGCTATCTGTAATAGCACCCGAGATATCACCAGATATATATTGGATTTTCCCTGACCCTGAGTGTCCGGCCCCATGAGACTGTGGTTTTCTCGGCCCCTGGTGGTCCGACTTTGTTCCCGCTGCACAGATTCATGCGCCAGGGTCTCCTACAGACCATGCACATTGACTTATTGCGCTATCTGCAATAGCACCCGAGATATCACCAGATATATATTGGATTTTCCCTGACACTGAGTGTCCGGCCCAATGAGACTGTGGTTTTCTCGGCCCCTGGTGGTCCGAGGTCGTTCCCGCTGTACATATTCATGCGCCAGGGCCTCCTACAGACAATGCACTTTGATTTATTGCGCTATGCGTAATAGCACCCGAGATATCACCAGATATATATCGGATTTTTCACTGACCCTGAGTGTGCGGCCCCATGAGACGGTGTTTTTCTCTGACCCTGGTGTTCCGACGTCGTTCCCGCTTCACAGATTCATGCGCCAGGGCCTCCTGCAGATAATCCCACTTTGATTTATTGCGCTATCTGTAATAGCACCCGAGATATCACCAGATATATATTGGATTTTAACCTGACCCTGAGTGTCCGGCCCCATGAGACGGTGGTTGTCTCGGCCCCTGGAGGTCCGAGGACGTTCCCGCGTCACAGATTCATGCGCCAGGGCCTCCTGCAGATAATTCACTTTGGTTTATTGCGCTATCTCTAATAGCACCCGAGATATCAAGAGATAAATACTGGATTTTCCCCTGACCCTGAGTGTCCGGCCCAATGAGACGGTGGTTTTCTCGGCCCCTTGTGGTCCGAGGTCGTTCCCGCTGCACAGATTCATGCGCCAGGGCCTCCTACAGACAATGCACTTTGATTTATTGCGCTATCTGTAATAGCACCCGAGATATCACCAGATATATATTGGATTTTTCACTGACCCTGAGTGTCCGGCCCCATGAGACGGTCGTTTTCTCGGCCCCTGGTGGTCCGAGGTCGTTCCCGCTGCACAGATTCATGCGCCAGGTCCTCCTGCAGATAATTCACTTTGGTTTATTGCGCTATCTCTATTAGCACCCGAGATATCACCAGATATATATTGGATTTTTCCCTGACCCTGAGTGTCCGGCCCCATGAGACTGTGGTTTTCTCGGCCCCTGGTGGTCCGAGGTCGTTCCCGCTGCACAGATTCATGCACCAGGGCCTCCTACAGACAATGCACTTTGATTTATTGCGCTATCTGTAATAGCACCCGAGATATCACCAGATATATATTGGATTTTCCCCTGACGCTGAGTGTCCGGCCCCATGAGACTGTGGTTTTCTCGGCCCCTGGAGGTCCGAGGTCGTTCCCGCTGCACAGGTTCTTGCGCCAGGGCCTCCAACAGACAATGCACTTTGATTTATTGCGCTATCTGTAATAGCACCCGAGATATCACCGGATATATATTGGATTTTTCCCAGACCCTGAGTGTCCGGCCCCAGGAGACGGTGTTTGTCTCGGCCCCTGGTGGTCCGAGGTCGTTCCCGCTGCACAGATTCATGCGCCAGGGCCTCCTGCAGACAATCCACATTGATTTATTGCGCTATCTGTAATAGCACCCGAGATATCACCAGATCTATATTGGATTTCCCCCTGACCCCGAGTGTCCGGCCCCATGAGACTGTGGTTTTCTCGGCCCCTGGTGGTCCGAGGTCGTTCCCGTTGCACAGATTCATGCGCCAGGGCCTCCTGCGGATAATTCACTTTGGTTTATTGCGCTATCTCTAAGAGCACCCGAGATATCACCAGATATATATTGGATTTTCCCCTGACCCTGAGTGTCCGGCCCCATGAGACGGTGGTTTTCTCGGCCCCTGGAGGTCCGAGGTTGTTCCCGCTGCACAGATTCATGCGCCAGGGCTCCCTGCAGATAATTCACTTTGGTTTAGTGCGCTATCTGTAAGAGCACCCGAGATGTGACCAGATATATGCTGGATTTTTACATGAAATTAGGTGACGGATTCCGAATATCTGTAATTTTCTCGGCTCCTGGTGGTCCAAGGTCGTTCCTGCTGCTCAGATTAATACGCCAGGCCCTCCTGCAGATAATTCACTTTGGTGTATTGCGCTATCTCTAATAGCACCCGAGATACCACCAGATATATATTGGATTTTTCCCAGACCCTGACAGTCCGGCCCCATGTGACGGTGATGTTCTCGGCCCCTGGTGGTCCGAGGTCGATCCCGCTGCACAGATTCATGCGCCAGGGCCTCCTACAGACAATGCACTTTGATTTATTGCGATATCTGTAATAGCACCCGAGATATCACCAGATATATATTGGATTTTTCCCTGACCCTGAGTGTCCGGCCCCATGAGACGGTGGTTTTCTCGGAACCTGGTGGTCCGCGGTCGTTCCCGCTGAACACATTTATGCGCTAGGGCCTCCTACAGACAATGCACTTTGGTTTATTGCGCTATGTCTAATAGCACCCGAGATATCACCAGATATATATTGGATTTTTCCCTGACCCTGACAGTCCGGCCCCATGTGTCGATGGTTTTCTCGGTCCCTCGTAGTCCGAGGTCTATCCCGCTGAACAGATTCATGCGCCAGGGCTTCCTCCAGACATTTCACTTTGGTTTATTGCGCTATCTGTAATAGCACCCGAGATATCACCAGATATATGCGGGATTTTTACATGACCTTCGGTGACGGATTCCGAATATCTGTAATTTTCTCGGCGCCTGGTGGTCCGAGGTCGATCCCGCTGCACAGATTCATGCGCCAGGGCCGCCTGCAGATAATTCAGTTTGGTTTATTGCGCTGTCTCTAATAGCACCCGAGATATCACCAGATATATATTGCATTTTTCCCTGACCCTGACAGTCCGGCCCCAAGACAAAGTGATTTTCTCGGCCCCTGGTGGTCCGAGGTCGATCCCGCTGCACAGATTCATGCGCCAGGGCCGCCTGCAGATAATTCAGTTTGGTTTAGTGCGCTATCTGTAAGAGCACCCCAGATATCACCAGATATATATTGTATTTTTTCCCGACCCTGAGTGTCCGGCCCCATGTGTCGGTGGTTTTCACGGCCCCTGGTGGTCCGAGGTCGTTCCCGCTGCACAGATTCATGCGCTAGGGACTCCTGCAGACAATGCAATTTGATTTATTACGCTATCTGTAATTGCACCCGAGATATCACCAGATATATATTGGATATTTCCCTGACCCTGAGAGTCCGGACCCATGAGAGGGTAGTTTTATCGGCCCCTGGTGGTCCGAGGTCGTTCCCGCTGCACAGATTCATGCGCCAGGGCTTCCTGCAGACAATTCACTTTGGTTTATTGCGCTATCTTTAATACCACCCGAGATATCATCAGATACATCCTGGATTTTTACATGACCTTGGGTGTCCGGCCCCATGTGTCGGAGGTTTTCTCGGGCCCTGGTGGTCCGAGGTCCTTTCTGGTGCACAGATTCATGCGCCAGGGCCTCCTACAGACAATGCACTTTGATTTATCGCGCTATCTGTAATAGCACCCGAGATAGCACCAAATATATATTGGATTTTTCCCTGACCCAGAGAGACCGGCCCCATGTGTCGATGGTTTTCTCGGTCCCTCGTGGTCCGAGGTCGATCCCGCTGAACAGATTCATGCGCCAGGGCTTCCTGCAGACAATTCACTTTGGTTTATTTATCTATCTGTAATAGCACCGGAGATATCACCAGATATATGCTGGATTTTTACATGACCTTGGGTGACGGATTCCGAATATCTGTAATTTTCTCGGCGCCTGGTCGTCCGAGGTCGTTCCTGCTGCACAGATTCATTCGCCAGTGCCTACAACAGACAGTGCACTTTGATTTAATGCGCTATCTCTAATAGCACCCGAGATATCACCAGATATATATTGGATTTTTCCCTGACCCTGACAGTCCGGCCCCATGAGACGGTGATTTCCTCGGCCCCTGGTGGTCCGAGGTCGATCCCGCTGCACAGATTCATGCGCCGGGGCCTCCTACAGATAATGCACTTTGATTTATTCGGCTATCTCTAATAGCACCCGAGATATCACCAGATATATATTGGATTTTTCCCGACCCTGAGTGTCCGGCCCCATGTGTCGGTGGTTTTCTCGGCCCCTGGTGGTCCGAGGTCGATCCCATTGCACAGATTCATGCGCCAGGGCCTCCTACAGACAATGCACTTTGATTTATTGCGCTATCAGCAATAGCACCCGAGATATCACCATATATAGATTGGATTTTCCCCTGACCCTGAGTGTCGGGCCCCATGAGACGGTGGTTTTCTCGGTCCCTGGTGGTCCGAGGTTGTTCCCGTTGCACAGATTCATGCGCCAGGGCCTCCTACAGACAATGCACTTTGATTTATTGCGCAATCTGTAATAGCACCCGAGATATCACCAGATATATATTACATTTTTCCCTGACCCTGACAGTCCGGCCCCATGTGTCGGTGGTTTTCTCGGCCCCTGGTGGTCCGAGGTCGATCCCGCTGCACAGATTCATGCGCCATGGCCTCCTACAGAGAATGCACTTTGGTTTATTGCGCTATCTGTTATAGCACCCGAGATATCACCAGATATATGCTGGATTTTTACATGACCTTCGGGGACGAATTCCGAATATCTGTAATTTTCTCGGCGCCTGGTGGTCCGAGGTCGTTCCTGCTGCACAGATTCATTCGCCAGTGCCTCCTACAGACAATGCACTTTTATTTATTCCGCTATCCCTAATAGCACCCGAGTTATCACCAGATATATATTGGATTTTTCCATGACCCTGACAGTCCGGCCCCATGAGACGGTAGTTTTCTCGGCCCCTGGTGGTCCGAGGTCGTTCCCGCTGCACAGATTCATGCGCCAGGGCCGCCTGCAGATAATTCAGTTTGGTTTAGTGCGCTATCTGTAATAGCACCCGAGATATCACCAGATATATATTGGATTTTTCCATGACCCTGAGTGTCCTGCCCCATGAGACGGTAGTTTTCTCGGCCCCTGGTGGTCCGAGGTCGTTCCCGCTGCACAGATTCATGCGCCTGGGCCCCCTGCAGATAGTTCACTTTGGTTTATTGCGCTATCTTTAATAGCACCCGAGATATCACCAGATATATATTGGATTTTTCCCTGACCCTGAGTGTCCTGCCCCATGAGACGGTAGTTTTCTCGGCCCCTGGTGGTCCGAGGTCGTTCCCGCTGCACAGATTCATGCGCCGGGGCCCCCCGCAGATAATTCACTTTGGTTTAGTGCGCTATCTGTAATAGCACCCGAGATATCACCAGATATATATTGGATTTTTCCCAGACCCTGACAGTCCGGCCCCATGTGTCGGTGGTTTTCTCGGCCCCTGGTGGTCCGAGGTCGTTCCCGCTGCACAGATTCATGCGCCAGGGCCTCCTACAGACAATTCAGTTTGGTTTAGTGCGCTATCTGTAAGAGCACCCGAGATATCACCAGATATATATTGGATTTTCCCCTGACCCTGAGTTTCCGGCCCCATGAGACGGTGGTTTTCTCGGCCCCTGGTGGTCCGAGGTCGTTCCCGCTGGCCAGATTCATGCGCCAGGGCCTCCTACAGACAACGCACTTTGATTTATTGCGCTATCTCTAATGGCACCCGAGATATCACCAGATATATATTGCATTTTTCCCTGACCCTGAGGGTCCGGCCCCATGAGACGGTGGTTTTCTTGGCCCCTGGTGGTCCGAGGTCGTTCCCGCTGCACAGATGCATGCGCCAGGGCCTCCTGCAGATAATTCACTTTGGTTTATTGCGCTATCTGTAATAGCACCCGAGATCTCACCAGATATATGCTGGATTTTTTCATGACCTTGGGTCACGGATTCCGAATATCTGTAATTTTCTCGGCCCCTGGTGTTCCGAGGTCGTTCCTGCTGCACAGATTCATTCGCCAGTGCCACCTACAAGGAATGCACTTTCATTTATTGCGCTATCTATAATAACACCCGAGATATCACCAGATATATATTGGATTTTTCCCTGACCCTGACAGTCCGGCTCGATGAGACGGTGATTTTCTCGGCCCCTCGTGGTCCGAGGTCGTTCCCGCTGCACAGAATCATGCGCCAGGGCTTCCTGCAGACAATGCACTTTGATTTATCGCGCTATCTCTAATAGCCCCCGAGATATCACCAGATATATATAGGATTTTTCCCTGACCCGGAGTGTCCGGCCCCATGAGAGGGTGGTTTTATCGGCCCCTGGTGGTCCGAGGTCGTTCCCGCTGCTCGGATTCATGCGCCAGGGCTTCCTGCAGACAATGAACTTTGATTTATTGCGCTATCTGTAATAGCACCCGAGATATCACCAGATACATATTGGATTTTCCCCTGACCCTGATTGTCCGGCCCCATGAGACGGTGGTTTTCTCGGCCCCTGGTGGGGCGAGGTCGTTCCCGCTACACAGATTCATGCGCCAGGGCCTCCTGCAGATAATTCGCTTTGGTTTATTGCGCTATCTGTAATAGCACCCGAGATATCACCAGATATATATTTGATTTTTCCCTGAACCTGAGTTTCCGGCCCCATGAGACGGTGGTTTACTCGGCCCCTGGTGGTCGGAGGTCGTTCCCGCTGCACAGATGCATGCGCCAGGGCCACCTGCAGATAATTCACTTTGGTTTATTGCGCTATCTCTAATAGCACCCGAGATATCACCAGATATATATTGGATTTTCCCGTGACCCTGAGTGTCCGGCTCCATGAGACGGTGGTTTTCTCGGCCCCTGGTCGTCCGAGGTCGTTCCCGCTGCACAGATTCATGCGCCATGGCCTCCTACAGAGAATGCACTTTGATTTATTGCCCTATCTGTAATAGCACCCGAGATATCACCAGATATATATTGGATTTTTCCCTGACCCTGAGTGTCCGGCGCCATGTGTCGGTGGTTTTCTCGGCCCCAGGTTGTCCGAGGTCGTTGCTGCTGCACAGATTCATGCGCCAGGGCCTCCAGCAGACAAAGCACTTTGGTTTATTGCGCTATCTGTAATAGCTCCCGAGATATCACCAGATATATGCTGGATTTTTTCATGACCTTGGGTGACGGATTACGAATATCTGTAATTTTCTCGGCCCCTGGTGGTCCGAGGTCGTTCCTGCTGCACAGATTCATTCGCAAGTGCCTCTTACAGGGAATGCACTTTCATTTATTGCGCTATCTATAATAAGACCCGAGATATCACCAGATTTATATTGGATTTTTCCCTGACCCTGACAGTCCGGCTCCATGAGACGGTGGTTTTCTCGTCCCCTGGTGGTCCGAGCTCGTCCCGCTGCACAGAATCTTGCGCCTGGGCTTCCTGCAGACAATGCACTTTGATTTATTGCGCTATCTGTAATAGCACCCGAGATATCACCAGATATATGTTGGATTTATTCCTGACCCTGACAGTCCGCCCCATGAGACGGAGGTTTTCGCGGCCCCTGGTGGTCCGACGTCATTCCCGCAGCCCAGATTCATGCGCCAGTGCCTCCTACAGACAATGCACTTTGATTTATTGCGCTATCTATAATAGCACCCGAGATATCATCAGATATATATTTGATTTTTCCCTGACCCTGAGTGTCCGGCCCCATGAGACGGTGGTTTTCTCGGCCCCTGGTGATCCGAGGTCGTTCCCGCTGAACAGATTCATTCGCAAGGGCCTCCTGCAGACAATGCCCTTGGATTTATTGCGCTATCTGTAATATCACCCGAGATATCACCAGATATAGATTTGATTTTTCCCTGACCCTGAGTGTCCGGCCCCATGAGACGGTGGTTTTCTCGGCCCCTGGTTGTCCGAGGTCGTTCCCGCTGCACAGATTCATGCGCCAGCGCCTCCTACGGACAATGCACTTTGATTTATTGCGCTATCTGTAATAGCACCCGAGATCTCACCAGATACATATTGGATCTTTCCCTGACCCTGAGTGTCCGGCCCCATGTGTCGGTGATTTTCTCGGCCCCTAGTTGTCCGAGGTCGTTGCCGCTGCACAGATTCATGCGCCAGGGCCTCCCGCAGACAAAGCACTTTGATTTATTGCGCTATCTGTATTAGCACCCGAGATATCACCACATATATAATGGATTTTTCCCTGACCCTGAGTGTCCGGCCCCATGAGACGGTGGTTTTCTCGGCCCCTGGTCGTCCGAGGTCGTTCCCGCTGCACAGATTCATGCGCCAGGGCCTCCTACAGACAATGCACTTAGATTTATTGCGCTATCTGTAATAGCACCCGAGATATCACCAGATATATATTGGATTTTCCCTGACCCTGAGTGTCCGGCCCCATGAGACTGTGGTTTTCTCGGCCCCTGGTGGTCCGACTTTGTTCCCGCTGCACAGATTCATGCGCCAGGGTCTCCTACAGACCATGCACATTGACTTATTGCGCTATCTGCAATAGCACCCGAGATATCACCAGATATATATTGGATTTTCCCTGACACTGAGTGTCCGGCCCAATGAGACTGTGGTTTTCTCGGCCCCTGGTGGTCCGAGGTCGTTCCCGCTGTACATATTCATGCGCCAGGGCCTCCTACAGACAATGCACTTTGATTTATTGCGCTATGCGTAATAGCACCCGAGATATCACCAGATATATATCGGATTTTTCACTGACCCTGAGTGTGCGGCCCCATGAGACGGTGTTTTTCTCTGACCCTGGTGTTCCGACGTCGTTCCCGCTTCACAGATTCATGCGCCAGGGCCTCCTGCAGATAATCCCACTTTGATTTATTGCGCTATCTGTAATAGCACCCGAGATATCACCAGATATATATTGGATTTTAACCTGACCCTGAGTGTCCGGCCCCATGAGACGGTGGTTGTCTCGGCCCCTGGAGGTCCGAGGACGTTCCCGCGTCACAGATTCATGCGCCAGGGCCTCCTGCAGATAATTCACTTTGGTTTATTGCGCTATCTCTAATAGCACCCGAGATATCAAGAGATAAATACTGGATTTTCCCCTGACCCTGAGTGTCCGGCCCAATGAGACGGTGGTTTTCTCGGCCCCTTGTGGTCCGAGGTCGTTCCCGCTGCACAGATTCATGCGCCAGGGCCTCCTACAGACAATGCACTTTGATTTATTGCGCTATCTGTAATAGCACCCGAGATATCACCAGATATATATTGGATTTTTCACTGACCCTGAGTGTCCGGCCCCATGAGACGGTCGTTTTCTCGGCCCCTGGTGGTCCGAGGTCGTTCCCGCTGCACAGATTCATGCGCCAGGTCCTCCTGCAGATAATTCACTTTGGTTTATTGCGCTATCTCTATTAGCACCCGAGATATCACCAGATATATATTGGATTTTTCCCTGACCCTGAGTGTCCGGCCCCATGAGACTGTGGTTTTCTCGGCCCCTGGTGGTCCGAGGTCGTTCCCGCTGCACAGATTCATGCACCAGGGCCTCCTACAGACAATGCACTTTGATTTATTGCGCTATCTGTAATAGCACCCGAGATATCACCAGATATATATTGGATTTTCCCCTGACCCTGAGTGTCCGGCCCCATGAGACTGTGGTTTTCTCGGCCCCTGGAGGTCCGAGGTCGTTCCCGCTGCACAGGTTCTTGCGCCAGGGCCTCCAACAGACAATGCACTTTGATTTATTGCGCTATCTGTAATAGCACCCGAGATATCACCGGATATATATTGGATTTTTCCCAGACCCTGAGTGTCCGGCCCCAGGAGACGGTGTTTGTCTCGGCCCCTGGTGGTCCGAGGTCGTTCCCGCTGCACAGATTCATGCGCCAGGGCCTCCTGCAGACAATCCACATTGATTTATTGCGCTATCTGTAATAGCACCCGAGATATCACCAGATCTATATTGGATTTCCCCCTGACCCCGAGTGTCCGGCCCCATGAGACTGTGGTTTTCTCGGCCCCTGGTGGTCCGAGGTCGTTCCCGTTGCACAGATTCATGCGCCAGGGCCTCCTGCGGATAATTCACTTTGGTTTATTGCGCTATCTCTAAGAGCACCCGAGATATCACCAGATATATATTGGATTTTCCCCTGACCCTGAGTGTCCGGCCCCATGAGACGGTGGTTTTCTCGGCCCCTGGAGGTCCGAGGTTGTTCCCGCTGCACAGATTCATGCGCCAGGGCTCCCTGCAGATAATTCACTTTGGTTTAGTGCGCTATCTGTAAGAGCACCCGAGATGTGACCAGATATATGCTGGATTTTTACATGAAATTAGGTGACGGATTCCGAATATCTGTAATTTTCTCGGCTCCTGGTGGTCCAAGGTCGTTCCTGCTGCTCAGATTAATACGCCAGGCCCTCCTGCAGATAATTCACTTTGGTGTATTGCGCTATCTCTAATAGCACCCGAGATACCACCAGATATATATTGGATTTTTCCCAGACCCTGACAGTCCGGCCCCATGTGACGGTGATGTTCTCGGCCCCTGGTGGTCCGAGGTCGATCCCGCTGCACAGATTCATGCGCCAGGGCCTCCTACAGACAATGCACTTTGATTTATTGCGATATCTGTAATAGCACCCGAGATATCACCAGATATATATTGGATTTTTCCCTGACCCTGAGTGTCCGGCCCCATGAGACGGTGGTTTTCTCGGAACCTGGTGGTCCGCGGTCGTTCCCGCTGAACACATTTATGCGCTAGGGCCTCCTACAGACAATGCACTTTGGTTTATTGCGCTATGTCTAATAGCACCCGAGATATCACCAGATATATATTGGATTTTTCCCTGACCCTGACAGTCCGGCCCCATGTGTCGATGGTTTTCTCGGTCCCTCGTAGTCCGAGGTCTATCCCGCTGAACAGATTCATGCGCCAGGGCTTCCTCCAGACATTTCACTTTGGTTTATTGCGCTATCTGTAATAGCACCCGAGATATCACCAGATATATGCGGGATTTTTACATGACCTTCGGTGACGGATTCCGAATATCTGTAATTTTCTCGGCGCCTGGTGGTCCGAGGTCGATCCCGCTGCACAGATTCATGCGCCAGGGCCGCCTGCAGATAATTCAGTTTGGTTTATTGCGCTGTCTCTAATAGCACCCGAGATATCACCAGATATATATTGCATTTTTCCCTGACCCTGACAGTCCGGCCCCAAGACAAAGTGATTTTCTCGGCCCCTGGTGGTCCGAGGTCGATCCCGCTGCACAGATTCATGCGCCAGGGCCGCCTGCAGATAATTCAGTTTGGTTTAGTGCGCTATCTGTAAGAGCACCCCAGATATCACCAGATATATATTGTATTTTTTCCCGACCCTGAGTGTCCGGCCCCATGTGTCGGTGGTTTTCACGGCCCCTGGTGGTCCGAGGTCGTTCCCGCTGCACAGATTCATGCGCTAGGGACTCCTGCAGACAATGCAATTTGATTTATTACGCTATCTGTAATTGCACCCGAGATATCACCAGATATATATTGGATATTTCCCTGACCCTGAGAGTCCGGACCCATGAGAGGGTAGTTTTATCGGCCCCTGGTGGTCCGAGGTCGTTCCCGCTGCACAGATTCATGCGCCAGGGCTTCCTGCAGACAATTCACTTTGGTTTATTGCGCTATCTTTAATACCACCCGAGATATCATCAGATACATCCTGGATTTTTACATGACCTTGGGTGTCCGGCCCCATGTGTCGGAGGTTTTCTCGGGCCCTGGTGGTCCGAGGTCCTTTCTGGTGCACAGATTCATGCGCCAGGGCCTCCTACAGACAATGCACTTTGATTTATCGCGCTATCTGTAATAGCACCCGAGATAGCACCAAATATATATTGGATTTTTCCCTGACCCAGAGAGACCGGCCCCATGTGTCGATGGTTTTCTCGGTCCCTCGTGGTCCGAGGTCGATCCCGCTGAACAGATTCATGCGCCAGGGCTTCCTGCAGATAATGCACTTTGATTTATTCGGCTATCTCTAATAGCACCCGAGATATCACCAGATATATATTGGATTTTTCCCGACCCTGAGTGTCCGGCCCCATGTGTCGGTGGTTTTCTCGGCCCCTGGTGGTCCGAGGTCGATCCCATTGCACAGATTCATGCGCCAGGGCCTCCTACAGACAATGCACTTTGATTTATTGCGCTATCAGCAATAGCACCCGAGATATCACCATATATAGATTGGATTTTCCCCTGACCCTGAGTGTCGGGCCCCATGAGACGGTGGTTTTCTCGGTCCCTGGTGGTCCGAGGTTGTTCCCGTTGCACAGATTCATGCGCCAGGGCCTCCTACAGACAATGCACTTTGATTTATTGCGCAATCTGTAATAGCACCCGAGATATCACCAGATATATATTACATTTTTCCCTGACCCTGACAGTCCGGCCCCATGTGTCGGTGGTTTTCTCGGCCCCTGGTGGTCCGAGGTCGATCCCGCTGCACAGATTCATGCGCCATGGCCTCCTACAGAGAATGCACTTTGGTTTATTGCGCTATCTGTTATAGCACCCGAGATATCACCAGATATATGCTGGATTTTTACATGACCTTCGGGGACGAATTCCGAATATCTGTAATTTTCTCGGCGCCTGGTGGTCCGAGGTCGTTCCTGCTGCACAGATTCATTCGCCAGTGCCTCCTACAGACAATGCACTTTTATTTATTCCGCTATCCCTAATAGCACCCGAGTTATCACCAGATATATATTGGATTTTTCCATGACCCTGACAGTCCGGCCCCATGAGACGGTAGTTTTCTCGGCCCCTGGTGGTCCGAGGTCGTTCCCGCTGCACAGATTCATGCGCCAGGGCCGCCTGCAGATAATTCAGTTTGGTTTAGTGCGCTATCTGTAATAGCACCCGAGATATCACCAGATATATATTGGATTTTTCCATGACCCTGAGTGTCCTGCCCCATGAGACGGTAGTTTTCTCGGCCCCTGGTGGTCCGAGGTCGTTCCCGCTGCACAGATTCATGCGCCTGGGCCCCCTGCAGATAGTTCACTTTGGTTTATTGCGCTATCTTTAATAGCACCCGAGATATCACCAGATATATATTGGATTTTTCCCTGACCCTGAGTGTCCTGCCCCATGAGACGGTAGTTTTCTCGGCCCCTGGTGGTCCGAGGTCGTTCCCGCTGCACAGATTCATGCGCCGGGGCCCCCCGCAGATAATTCACTTTGGTTTAGTGCGCTATCTGTAATAGCACCCGAGATATCACCAGATATATATTGGATTTTTCCCAGACCCTGACAGTCCGGCCCCATGTGTCGGTGGTTTTCTCGGCCCCTGGTGGTCCGAGGTCGTTCCCGCTGCACAGATTCATGCGCCAGGGCCTCCTACAGACAATTCAGTTTGGTTTAGTGCGCTATCTGTAAGAGCACCCGAGATATCACCAGATATATATTGGATTTTCCCCTGACCCTGAGTTTCCGGCCCCATGAGACGGTGGTTTTCTCGGCCCCTGGTGGTCCGAGGTCGTTCCCGCTGGCCAGATTCATGCGCCAGGGCCTCCTACAGACAACGCACTTTGATTTATTGCGCTATCTCTAATGGCACCCGAGATATCACCAGATATATATTGCATTTTTCCCTGACCCTGAGGGTCCGGCCCCATGAGACGGTGGTTTTCTTGGCCCCTGGTGGTCCGAGGTCGTTCCCGCTGCACAGATGCATGCGCCAGGGCCTCCTGCAGATAATTCACTTTGGTTTATTTAGCTATCTCTAATAGCACCCGAGATATCACCAGATATATATTGGATTTTCCCCTGACACTGAGTGTCCGGCCTCGTGAGTCGGTGGGTTTCTCGGCCCCTGGTGGTCCGAGGTCGTTCCTGCGGCACAGATTCATTCGCAAGGGCCTCCTGCAGACAATGCACATTAATTTATTGCGCTATCTGTAATAGCACCCGAGATATCGCCAGATATATATTTGCTTTTTCCCTGACCCTGAGTGTCCGGCCCCATGAGACGGTGGTTTTCTCGGCCCCTGGCGGACCGAGGTCGTTCCCGCTGCACAGATGCATGCGCCAGGGCCTCCTGCAGATAACTCACTTTGGTTTATTGCGCCATCTCTAACAGCACCCGAGATACCACCAGATATATATTGGATTTTTCCCTGACCCTGACAGTCCAGCCCCATGAGACGGAGATTTTCTCGGCCCCTGGTCGTCCGAGGTCGTTCCTGCTGCACAGATTCATTCGCCAGTACCTACAACAGACAATGCACTTTGATTTATTGCGCTATCTCTAATAGCACCCGAGATATCACCAGATATATATTGGATTTTTCCCAGACCCTGACAGTCCGGCCCCATGAGACGGTAGTTTTCTCGGCCCCTGGTGGTCCGAGGTCGTTCCCGCTGCACAGATTCATGCGCCAGGTCCTCCTATAGACAATGTACTTCGATTTATTGCGCTATCTCTAATAGCACCCGAGATATCACCAGATATATATTGGATTTTCCCCTTACCCCGAGTTTCCGGCCCCATGAGACGGTGGTTTTCTCGGCCCCTGGTGGTCCGAGGTCGTTCCCGCTGCACAGATTCATGCGCCAGGGCCGCCTGCAGATAATTCAGTTTGGTTTATTGCGCTATCTCTAATAGCGCCCGAGATATCACCAGATATTATTGGATTTTTCCCTGGCCCTGACAGTCCGACCCCATGAGACGGTGGTTTTCTCGGCCCCTGGTGGTCCGAGGTCGTTCCCGCTGCACAGATTCATGCGCCAGGTCCTCCTATAGACAATGTACTTCGATTTATTGCGCTATCTCTAATAGCACCCGAGATATCACCAGATATATATTGGATTTTCCCCTTACCCCGAGTTTCCGGCCCCATGAGACGGTGGTTTTCTCGGCCCCTGGTGGTCCGAGGTCGTTCCCGCTGCACAGATTCATGCGCCAGGGCCTCCTGCAGACAATGCACTTTGATTTATTGCGCTATCTCTAATAGCGCCCGAGATATCACCAGATATATATTGGATTTTTCCCTGACCCTGACAGTCAGGCCCCATGAGACGGTAGTCTTCTCGGCCCCTGGTGGTTCGAGGTCGTTCCCGCTGCACAGATTCATGCGCCAGGGCCTCCTATAGACAATGTACTTTGATTTATTGCGCTATCTCTAATAGCACCCGAGATATCACCAGATATATATTGGATTTTCCCCTGACCCGGAGTTTCCGGCCCCATGAGACGGTGTTTTTCTCGGCCCCTGGTGGTCCGAGGTCGTTCCCGCTGCACAGATTCATGCGCCAGGGCCGCCTGCAGATAATTCAGTTTGGTTTAGTGCGCTATCTGTAAGAGCACCCGAGATATCACCAGATATATATTGGATTTTTCCCAGACCCTGACAGTCCGGCCCCATGAGACGGTGATGTTCTCGGCCCCTGGTGGTCCGAGGTCGATCCCGCTGCACAGATTCATGCGCCAGGGCCTCCTACAGATAATGCACTTTGATTTATTGCGCTATCTGTAATAGCTCCCGAGATATCACCAGATATATATTGGATTTTTCCCTGACCCTGACAGTCCGGCCCCATGAGACGGTAGTTTTCTCGGCCCCTGGTGGTCCGAGGTCGTTCCCGCTGCACAGATTCATGCCCCAGGGCCTCCTATAGACAATGTACTTTGATTTATTGCGCTATCTCTAATAGCACCCGAGATATCACCAGATATATATTGGATTTTCCCCTGACCCCGAGTTTCCGGCCCCATGAGACGGTGGTTTTCTCGGCCCCTGGTGGTCCGAGGTCGTTCCCGCTGCACAGATTCATGCGAAAGGGCCGCCTGCAGATAATTCAGTTTGGTTTAGTGCGCTATCTGTAAGAGCACCCGAGATATCACCAGATATATATATTGGATTTTCCCCTGACACTGAGTGTCCGGCCCCATGAGACGGTGGTATTCTCGGCCCCTGGTGGTCCGAGGTCGTTCCCGCTGCACAGATTCATGCGCCAGGGCCGCCTGCAGATAATTCAGTTTGGTTTAGTGCGCTATCTGTAATAGCACCCGAGATATCACCAGATATATATTTGATTTTTCCCCGACCCCGAGTGTCCGGCCCCATGAGATGATGGTTTTCTCGTCCCCTGGTGGTCCGAGGTCGTTCCCGCTGCACAGATTCATGCGCCAGGGCCTCCTACAGTCAATGCACTTTGATTTATTGCGCTATCTGCAATAGCTCCCGAGATATCACCAGATATATATTGGATTTTCCCCTGACCCTCAGTGTCCGGCCCCATGAGACTGTGGTTTTCTCGGCCCCTGGTGTTCCGAGGTCGTCCGAGCTGCACAGATTCATGCGCCAGGGCCTCCTACAGACAATACACTTTGATTTATTGCGCTATCTGTAATAGCACCCGAGATATCACCAGATATATATTGGATTTTTCCTTGACCCTGACAGTCCGGCCCCATGAGACGGTAGCTTTCTCGGCCCCTGGTGGTCCGAGGTCGTTCCCGCTGAACACATTTATGCGCTAGGGCCTCCTACAGACAATGCTCTTTGGTTTATTGCCCTATCTGTAATAGCACCCGAGATATCACCAGATATATATTGGATTTTCCCCTGACCCTCAGTGTCCGGCCCCATGAGACTGTGGTTTTCTCGGCCCCTGGTGTTCCGAGGTCGTCCGAGCTGCACAGATTCATGCGCCAGGGCCTCCTACAGACAATACACTTTGATTTATTGCGCTATCTGTAATAGCACCCGAGATATCACCAGATATATATTGGATTTTTCCTTGACCCTGACAGTCCGGCCCCATGAGACGGTAGTTTTCTCGGCCCCTGGTGGTCCGAGGTCGTTCCCGCTGGCCAGATTCATGCGCCAGGGCCTCCTGCAGATAATTCACTTTGGTTTATTGCGCGATCTCTAATAGCACCCGAGATATCACCAGATATATATTGGATTTTCCCCTGACCCTGAGTGTCCGGCCCCATGAGGCTGTGGTTTTCTCGCCCCTGGTGGTCCGAGGTCGTTCCCGCTGGCCAGATTCATGCGCCAGGGCCTCCTACAGACAATGCACTTTGATTTATTGCGCTATCTCTAATAGCACCCGAGATATCACCAGATATATATTGGATTTTCCCCTGACCCGGAGTTTCCGGCCCCATGAGACGGTGGTTTTCTCGGCCCCTGGTGGTCCGAGGTCGTTCCCGCTGCACAGATTCATGCGCCAGGGCCGCCTGCAGATAATGCACTTTGATTTATTGTGCTATCTGTAATAGCACCCGAGATAACACCAGATATATATTGGATTTTCCCCTGACCCTGAGTGTCCGGCCCCATGTGACTGTGGTTTTCTCGGCCCCTGGTGTTCCGAGGTCGTCCGAGCTGCACAGATTCATGCGCCAGGGCCTCCTACAGACAATGCACTTTGATTTATTGTGCTATCTGTAATAGCACCCGAGATATCACCAGATATATATTGGATTTTTCCCTGACCCTGAGTGTCTGGCCCCATGAGACGGTGGTTTTCTCGGCCCCTGGTGGTCCGAGGTCGTTCCCGCTGAACAGATTCATGCGCCAGGGTTTCCTTCAGACAATTTCCTTTGGTTTAGTGCGCTCTCTGTAAGAGCATCCGAGATATCACCAGATATATATTGGATTTTTCCCTGACCCTGAGTGTCCGGCCCCATCAGACGGTGGTTTTCTCGGCCCCTGGTGGTCCGAGGTCGTTCCCGCTGCACAGATTCATGCGCCAGGGCCTCCTACAGACAATGCACGTTGATTTATTGCGCTATCTGTAATAGCACCCGAGATATCACCAGATATATATTTGATTTTTCCCTGACCCTGAGTATCGGGCCCCATGAGACGGTGGTTTTCTCGGCCCCTGGAGTCCGAGGTCGTTCCCGCTGCCAGATTCATGCGCCAGGGCCTCCTGCAGACAATGCACTTTGATATATCGCGCTATCTGTAATAGCACCCGAGATATCAGCAGATACATCCTGGATTTTTCATGACCTTGGGTGTCCGGCACCATGCTTCGGTGGTTTTCTCGGCCCCTGGTGTTCCGAGGTCGTTCCCGCTGCACAGATTCATGCGCCAGGGCCTCCTACAGACAATGCACTTTGATTCATTGCGCTATCTGTAATAGCACCCGAGATATCACCAGATGTATATTGGATTTTTCCCTGACCCTGAGTGCCCGGCCCCATGTGTCGGTGGTTTTCTCGGCCCCTGGTGGTCCGAGGTCGTTCCCGCTGCACAGATTCATGCGCCAGGGCCTCCTGCAGATAATTCACTTTGGTATATTGCGCTATCTCTAATAGCACCCGAGATATCACCAGATATATATTGGATTTTTCCCTGACCCTGAGTGTCCGGCCCCATGAGACGGTAGTTTTCTCGGCCCCTGGTGGTCCGAGGTCGTTCCCTCTGCACAGATTCATGCGCCTGGGCCTCCTGCAGACAATCCTCCTTGATTTATTTCGCTATCTCTAATAGCACCCGAGATATCACCAGATATATATTGGATTTTACCTTGACCCTGACAGTCCGGCCCCATGTGTCGATCGTTTTCTCGGTCCCTCGTGGTCCGAGGTCGATCCCGCTGCACAGATTCATGCGCCATGGCCCCCTGCAGATAATTCACTTTGATTTATTGCGCTATCTCTAATAGCACCCGAGATATCACCATATATATATTGGATTTTTTCCTGACCCTGAGTGTCCGGCCCCATGAGACGGTAGTTTTCTCGGCCCCTGGTCGTCCGAGGTCGTTCCCGCTGCACAGATTCATGCGCCAGGGCCTCCTGCAGACAATGCACTTTGATATATCGCGCTATCTGTAATAGCACCCGAGATATCACCAGATATATATTGGATTTTCCCCTGACCCTGAGTGTCCGGCCCCTTGAGACGGTGGTTTTCTCGGCCCCTGGTGGTCCGAGGTCGTTCCCGCTGCACAGATTCATGCGCCAGGGCCTCATGCAGATAATTCACTTTGATTTATTCCGCTATCTGTAATAGCACCCGAGATATCACCAGATATATATTGGATTTTCCCCTGACCCTGAGTGTCCGGCCCCATGAGACTGTGGTTTTCTCGGCCCCTGGTGGTCCGAGGCCGTTCCCGCTGCACAGATTCATGCGCCAGGGCCTCCTGCAGACAATGCACTTTGATTTATTCCGCTATCTGTAATAGCACCCGAGATATCGCCAGATATATATTGGATTTTCCCCTGACCCTGAGTGTCCGGCCCCAAGAGACTGTGGTTTTCTCGGCCCCTGGTGGTCCGAGGTCGTTCCCGCTGCACAGATTCATGCGCCAGGGCCTCCTGCCGATAATTCACTTTGGTATATTGCGCTATCTCTAATAGCACCCGAGATATCACCAGATATATATTTGATTTTTCCCTGACCTTGAGTGTCGGGCCCCATGAGACGGTGGTTTTCTCGGCCTCTGGTGGTCCGAGGTCGTTCCCGCTGCCCAGATTCATGCGCCAGGGCCTCCTGCAGACAATGCACTTTGATATATCGCGCTATCTGTAATAGCACCCGAGATTTCAGCAGATACATCCTGGATTTTTCATGACCTTGGGTGTCCGGCACCATGTGTCGGTGGTTTTCTCGGCCCCTGGTGGCCCGAGGTCGTTCCCTCTGCACAGATTCATGGGCCAGGGCCTCCTGCAGATAATTCACTTCGGTTTATTGCGCTATCTATAATAGCACCCGAGATATCACCAGATATATATTGGATTTTTCCCTGACCCTGAGTGTCCGGCCCCATGAGACGGCGGTTTTCTCGGCCCCTGGCGGTCCGAGGTCGTTCCCGCTGCACAGATTCATGCGCCAGGGCCTTCTACAGACATTGCACTTTGATTCATTGCGCTATCTGTAATAGCACCCGAGATATCACCAGATATATGTTGGATTTTTCCCTGACCCTGAGTGTCCGGCCCCATGAGACGGTAGTTTTCTCGGCCCCTGGTGGTCCGAGGTCGTTCCCGCTGCACAGATTCATGCGCCTGGGCCTCCTGCAGACAATCCTCCTTGATTTATTTCGCTATCTCTAATAGCACCCGAGATATCACCAGATATATATTGGATTTTACCTTGACCCTGACAGTCCGGCCCCATGTGTCGATCGTTTTCTCGGTCCCTCGTGGTCCGAGGTCGTTCCCGCTGCACAGATTCATGCGCCAGGGCCTCCTGCAGACAATGCACTTTGATATATCGCGCTATCTCTAATAGCACCCGAGATATCATCAGATACATCCTGGATTTTTACATGACCTTGGGTGTCCGGCTCCATGTGTCGGTGGTTTTCTCGCCCCCTGGTGGTCCGAGGTCGATCTCGCTGCACACATTCATGCACCAGGGCCCCCTGCAGATAATTCACTTTGATATATCGCGCTATCTCTAATAGCACCCGAGATATCATCAGATACATCCTGTATTTTTACATGACCTTGGGTGTCCGGCTCTATGTGTCGGTGGTTTTCTCGGCCCCTGGTGGTCCGAGGTCGTTCCCGCTGCACAGATTCATGCGCCAGGGCCCCCTGCAGATAATTCACTTTGGTTTAGTGCGCTCTCTATAAGAGCACCCGAGATATCACCAGATATATATTGGATTTTTCCCTGACCCTGAGTGTCCGGCCCCATGAGACGGTAGTTTTCTCGGCCCCTGGTGGTCAGAGGTCGTTCCCGCTGCACAGATTCATGCGCCTGGGCCTCCTGCAGACAATCCTCCTTGATTTATTTCGCTATCTCTAATAGCACCCGAGATATCACCAGATATATATTGGATTTTACCTTGACCCTGACAGTCCGGCCCCATGCGTCGATCGTTTTCTCGGTCCCTCGTGGTCCGAGGTCGATCCCGCTGCACAGATTCATGCGCCATGGCCCCCTGTAGATAATTCACTTTGATTTATTGCGCTATCTGTAATAGCACCCGAGATATCAGCAGATACATCCTGGATTTTTCATGACCTTGGGTGTCCGGCACCATGTGTCAGTGGTTTTCTCGGCCCCTGGTGGTCCGGGGTCGTTTCCGCTGCACAGATTCATGCGCCAGGGCCTCCTACAGACAATGCAATTTGATTTATTGCGCTATCTGTAATAGCACCAGAGATATCACCAGATATATATTTGATTTTTCCCTGACCCTGAGTATCGGGCCCCATGAGACGGTGGTTTTCTCGGCCCCTGGAGTCCGAGGTCGTTCCCGCTGCCAGATTCATGCGCCAGGGCCTCCTGCAGACAATGCACTTTGATATATCGCGCTATCTGTAATAGCACCCGAGATATCAGCAGATACATCCTGGATTTTTCATGACCTTGGGTGTCCGGCACCATGTGTCGGTGGTTTCCTCGGCCCCTGGTGTTCCGAGGTCGTTCCCGCTGCACAGATTCATGCGCCAGGGCCTCCTACAGACAATGCACTTTGATTCATTGCGCTATCTGTAATAGCACCCGAGATATCACCAGATATATATTGGATTTTTCCCTGACCCTGAGTGTCCGGCCCCATGAGACGGTAGTTTTCTCGGCCCCTGGTGGTCCGAGATCGTTCCCGCTGCACAGATACATGAGCCAGGGCCTCCTACAGACAATGCACTTTGATTTATTGCGCTATCTGTAATAGCACCCGAGATATCACCAGATATATATTGGATTTTTCCCTGACCCTGAGTGTCCAGCCCCATGAGAGGGTGGTTTTCTCGGCCCCTGGTGGTCCGAGGTCGTTCCTGCTGCACAGATTCATGCGCCAGTGCCTCCTGCAGATAATTCACTTTGCTTTATTGCGCTATCCCTAATAGCACCCGAGATATCACCAGATATATATTGGACTTTTCCATGACCCTGAGTGTCCGGCCCCATGAGACGGTGGTTTTCTCGGCCCCTGGTGGTCCGAGGTCGTTCCCGCTGCACAGATGCATGCGCCAGGGCCTCCTGCAGATAATTCACTATGATTTATTGCGCTATCTCTAATAGCACCCGAGATATCACAAGATATATGCTGGATTTTTACATGACCTTGGGTGACGCATACCGAAAATCTGTTATTTTCTTGGGCCCTGGTGGTCCAACGTCGTTGCTGCTGCACAGATTCATGCGCCAGGGCCTCCTGCAGACAATGCACTTTGGTTTATTGCGCTATCTCTAATAGCACCCGACATATTACCATATATATATATTGGATTTTTCCCTGACCCTGAGTGTTCGGCCCCATGAGACGGTGGTTTTCTCGGACCCTGGTGGTCCGACTTCGTTCCCGCTGCTCAGATTCATGAGCCAGGGCCTCTTACAGACAACGCACTTTGATATATCGCGCTATCTCTAATAGCTCCCTAGTTATCACCAGATATACATTGGATTTTTCCCTGACCCTGACAGTCCGGCCCCATGAAACGGTGATTTTCTCGGTCCCTCGTGGTCCGAGGTCGATCCCGCTGCACAGATTCATGCGCCAGGGCCTCCTGCAGACAATGCACTTTGGTTTATTGTGCTATCTCTAATAGCACCCGACATATTACCAGATATATATTGGATTTTCCCCGGACCCTGAGTGTCCGGCCCCATGAGACTGTGGTTTTCTCGGCCCCTGGTGGTCCGAGGTCGTTCCCGCTGCACGGATGCATGCGCCAGGGCCTCCTGCAGATAATTGACTTTGGTTTATTGCGCTATCTCTAATAGCAACCGAGATATCACCAGATATATATTGGATATTCCTCTGCCACTGAGTGTCCGGCCCCATGAGACGGTGGTTTTCTCGGCCCCTGGTGGTCCGAGGTCGTTTCCGCTGCACGGATGCATGCGCCAGGGCCTCCTGCAGATAATTGACTTTGGTTTATTGCGCTATCTCTAATAGCACCCGAGATATCACCAGATATATAATGGATTTTCCCCTAACCCTGAGAGTCCGGCCCCATGAGACGGTGGTTTTCTCGGCCCCTGGTGGTCCGAAGTCGTTCCCGCTGCACAGATTCATGCGTCAGGGCCTCCTACAGACAATGCACTTTCATTTATTGCGCTATCTGTAATAGCACCCGAGATATCACCAGATATATGCTGGATTTTTACATGACATTGCGTGACGGATTCCGAAAATCTGTCATTTTCTTGGTCCCTGGTGGTCCGAGGTCGATCCCGCTGCACAGACTCATGCGCCATGGCCTCCTACAGACAATGCACTTTCATTTATTGCGAGATCTGTAATAGCACCCGAGATATCACCAGATATATATTGTATTTTTCCCTGACCCTGTATGTCCGGCCCCATGAGACGGTGGTTTTCTCGGCCTTTGTTGGTCCCAGGTCGTTCCCGCTGCACAGATTCATGCGCCAGGGCCTCCTATAGATAATTCACTTTGGTTTATTGCTCTATCTCTGATAGCACCCGAGATATCACAAGATATATATTGGATTTTCCCCTGACCCTGAGTGTCCGGCCCCATGAGACCGTGGTTTTCTCGACCCCTGGGGGTCCGAGGTCGTTCCCGCTGCACAGATTCATGCGCCAGGGCCTCCTGCAGATAATTCTCTTTGGTTTATTGCGCTATCTCTAATAGCACCCGAGATATCACCATATATATGCTGGATTTTTCCCTGACCCTGAGTGTCCGGCCCCATGAGGCGGTGGTTTTCTCGGCCCCTGGGAGTCCGTGGTCGTTACCGCTGATCAGATTCATGCGCCAGGGACTCCTGCAGATAATTCACTTTGGTTTATAGCGCTATCTGTAATAGCACCCGAGATATCACCAGATATATGCTGGATTTTTACATGGCCTTGGGTGACGGGTTCCGAATATCTGTAAATTTCTCGCCCCCTGGTGGTCCGAGGTCGTTCCTGCAGCACAGATTCATTCGCCAGTGCCTCCTACAGACAATGCACTTTGATTTATTGCGGTATCTGTAATAGCACCGGAGATATCACCAGATATATATTGGATTTTTCCTTGACTCGGACAGTCCGGCCCCATGTGTCGATGGTTTTCTCGGTCCCTCGTGGTCCGAGGTCGATCCCGCTCAACAGATTCATGCGCCAGGGCTTCCTGCAGACAATTCACTTTGGTTTATTGCGCTATCTGTAATAGCACCCGAGATATCACCAGATATGTGTTGGATTTTTACATGACCTTGGTTGACGGATACCGAATATCTTTAATTTTTTTGGCCCCTGGTATTCCGACGTCGTTGCTGCTGCACAGATTTATGCGCCACGGCTTCCTGCAGACAATGCACTTTGATTTATCGCGCTATGTGTAATAGCACCCGAGATATCACCAGATATATGCTGGATTTTTCTCTGACCCTGAGTGTCCGGCCCCATGAGGCGGTGGTTTTCTCGGCCCCTGGTGGTCCGAGGTCGTTCCTGCTGCACAGGTTCATTCGCCAGTGCCTCCTACAGACAATGCACTTTGATTTATTGCGGTATCTGTAACAGCACCCGAGATATCACCAGATATATGCTGGATTTTTACATGACCTTGGGTGACGGACACCGAATATCTGTAATTTTCTCGGCCCCTGCTGGTCCGAGGTCGGTCCTGCTGCACAGATTCATGCGCCAGGGCCTCCTATAGATAATTCACTTTGATTTATTGCGCTATCTGTAATAGCACCCGAGATATCACCAGATATATGCTGGATTTTTACATGACCTTGGGTGACGGATTCCGAATATCTTTAATTTTCTCGTCCCCTGGTGGTCCGAGGTCGTTCCCGCTGCACAGATTCATGTGCCAGGTCGTCCTACAGACAATGCACTTTGATTTATTGCGCTATCTCTAATAGCACCCGAGATATCACCAGATATATGCTGGATTTTTACATGACCTTGGGTGACGGACACCGAATATCTGTAATTTTCTCGGCCCCTGCTGGTCCCAGGTCGGTCCTGCTGCACAGATTCATGCGCCAGGGCCTCCCATAGATAATTCACTTTGATTAATTGCGCTATCTCTAATAGCACCCGAGATATCACCAGATATATGTTGGATTTTTCCCTGACCCTGAGTGCCCGTCCCCATGTGTCGGTGGTTTTCTCGGCCCCTGGTCGTCCGAGGTCGTTCCCGCTGCCCAGATTCATGCGCCAGGGCCTCCTACAGACAATGCACTTTGATTTATTTCACTATCTGTAATAGCACCCGAGATATCACCAGATATATATTGGATTTTCCCCTGACCCCGAGTGTCCGGCCCCATGGGACTGTGGTTTTCTCGGCCCCTGGTGGTCCGAGGTCGTTCCCGCTGCACGGATGCATGCGCCAGGGCCTCCTGCAGATAATTGACTTTGGTTTATTGCGCTATCTCTAATAGCACCCGAGATATCACCAGATATATATTGGATTTTCCCCTAACCCTGAGAGTCCGGCCCCATGAGACTGTGGTTTTCTCGGCCCCTGGTGGTCCGAAGTCGTTCCCGCTGCACAGATTCATGCGTCAGGGCCTCCTACAGACAATGCACTTTCATTTATTGCGCTATCTGTAATAGCACCCGAGATATCACCAGATATATGCTGGATTTTTACATGACCTTGGGTGACGGATTCCGAATATCTTTAATTTTCTCGTCCCCTGGTGGTCCGAGGTCGTTCCCGCTGCACAGATTCATGTGCCAGGTCGTCCTACAGACAATGCACTTTGATTTATTGCGCTATCTCTAATAGCACCCGAGATATCACCAGATATATGCTGGATTTTTACATGACCTTGGGTGACGGACACCGAATATCTGTAATTTTCTCGGCCCCTGCTGGTCCGAGGTCGGTCCTGCTGCACAGATTCATGCGCCAGGGCCTCCTATAGATAATTCACTTTGATTTATTGCTCTATCTCTAATAGCACCCGAGATATCACCAGATATATGTTGGATTTTTCCCTGACCCTGAGTGCCCGTCCCCATGTGTCGGTGGTTTTCTCGGCCCCTGGTCGTCCGAGGTCGTTCCCGTTGCACAGATTCATGCGCCAGGGCCTCCTGCAGACAATGCACTTTGATATATCGCGCTATCTCTAATAGCACCCGAGATATCATCAGATACATCCTGGATTTTTACATGACCTTGGGTGTCCGGCTCCATGTGTCGGTGGTTTTCTCGGCCCCTGGTGGTCCGAGGTCGTTCCCTCTGCACAGACTCATGCGCCAGGGCCTCCTGCAGATAATTCACTTTGGTTTATTGCGCTATCTATAATAGCACCCGAGATATCACCAGATATATATTGGATTTTCCCCTGACCCTGAGTGTCCGGCCCCATGAGACGGTGGTTTTCTCGGCCCCTGGTGGTCCGAGGTCGTTCCCGCTGCCCAGATTCATGCGCCAGGGCCTCCTGCAGATAATTCACTTTGGTTTATTGCGCTATCTCTAATAGCACCCGAGATATCACCAGATATATATTGGATTTTTCCCTGACCCTGATTGACCGGCCCCATGAGATGGTGGTTTTCTAGGCCCCTGGTGGTCCGAGGTCGTTCCCGCGGCACAGATTCATGGGCCAGGGCCTCCTGCAGATAAGTCAGTTTGGTTTATTCCGCTATCTGTAATAGCACCCGAGATATCACCAGATATATATTGGATTTTTCCCTGACCCTGAGTGTCCGGCCCCATGAGACGGTGGTTTTCTCGGCCCCTGGTGGTCCGAGGTCGTTCCCGCTGCATAGATTCATGCGTCAGGGCCTCCTGCAGATAATTCACTTTGGTTTATTGCGCTATCTCTAATAGCACCCGAGATATCACCAGATATATATTGGATTTTTCCCTGACCCTGAGTGTCCGGCCCCATGAGACGGTAGTTTTCTCGGCCCCTAGTGGTCCCAGATCGTTCCCGCTGCACAGATACATGAGCCAGGGCCTCCTACAGACAATACACTTTAATTTATTGCGCTATCTGTAATAGCACCCGAGATATCACCAGATATATTGGATTTTACCTTGACCCTGACAGTCCGGCCCCATGTGTCGATCGTTTTCTCGGTCCCTCGTGGTCCGAGGTCGTTCCCGCTGCACAGATTCATGCGCCAGGGCCTCCTGCAGACAATGCACTTTGATATATCGCGCTATCTCTAATAGCACCCGAGATATCATCAGATACATCCTGGATTTTTACATTACCTTGGGTGTCCGGCTCCATGTGTCGGTGGTTTTCTCGGCCCCTGGTGGTCCGAGGTCGTTCCCGCTGCACAGATTCATGCGCCAGGGCCCCCTGCAGATAATTCACTTTGGTTTAGTGCGCTCTCTGTAAGAACACCCGAGATATCACCAGATATATATTTGATTTTTCCCTGACCTTGAGTGTCGGGCCCCATGAGACGGTGGTTTTCTCGGCCGCTGGTCGTCCGAGGTCGTTCCCGCTGCACAGATTCATGCGCCAGGGCATCCTGCAGACAATGCACTTTGATATATCGCGCTATCTGTAATAGCACCCGAGATTTCAGCAGATACATTCTGGATTTTTCATGACCTTGGGTTTCCGGCACCATGTGTCGGTGGTTTTCTCGGCCCCTGGTGGTCCGAGGTCGTTCCCTCTGCACAGATTCATGCGCCAGGGCCTCCTGCAGATAATTCACTTTGGTTTATTGCGCTATCTATAATAGCACCCGAGATATCACCAGATATATATTGGATTTTCCACTGACCCTGAGTGTCCGGCCCCATGAGACGTTGGTTTTCTCGGCCCCTGGTGGTCCGAGGTCGTTCCCGCTGCCCAGATTCATGCGCCAGGGCCTCCTACAGACAATGCACTTTGATTTATTTCACTATCTGTAATAGCACCCGAGATATCACCAGATATATATTGGATTTTTCCCTGACCCTGATTGACCGGCCCCATGAGATGGTGGTTTTCTCGGCCGCTGGTGGTCCGAGGTCGTTCCCGCTGCACAGATTCATGGGCCAGGGCCTCCTGCAGACAATGGACTTTGATTTATTCCGCTCTCTGTAATAGCACCCGAGATATCACCAGATATATATTGGATTTTCCCCTGACCCCGAGTGTCCGGCCCCATGGGACTGTGGTTTTCTCGGCCCCTGGTGGTCCGAGGTCGTTCCCGCTGCACGGATGCATGCGCCAGGGCCTCCTGCAGATAATTGACTTTGGTTTATTGCGCTATCTCTAATAGCACCCGAGATATCACCAGATATATATTGGATTTTCCCCTAACCCTGAGAGTCCGGCCCCATGAGACGGTGGTTTTCTCGGCCCCTGGTGGTCCGAAGTCGTTCCCGCTGCACAGATTCATGCGTCAGGGCCTCCTACAGACAATGCACTTTCATTTATTGCGCTATCTGTAATAGCACCCGAGATATCACCAGATATATGCTGGATTTTTACATGACATTGCGTGACGGATTCCGAAAATCTGTCATTTTCTTGGTCCCTGGTGGTCCGAGGTCGATCCCGCTGCACAGACTCATGCGCCATGGCCTCCTACAGACAATGCAGTTTGATTTATTGCGCTATCTGTAATAGCACCAGAGATATCACCAGATATATATTGGATTTTTCCCTGACCCTGACAGTCCCGCCCCATGAGACGGTGATTTTCTCGGCCCCTGGTGGTCCGAGGTCGATCCCGCTGCACAGATTCATGCGCCAGGGCCTCCTGCAGATAATTCTCTTTGGTTTATTGCGCTATCTCTAATAGCACCCGAGATATCACCATATATATGCTGGATTTTTCCCTGACCCTGTATGTCTGGCCCCATGAGACGGTGGTTTTCTCGGCCTCTGTTGGTCCCTGGTCGTTCCCGCTGCACAGATTCATGTGCCAGGGCCTCCTATAGATAACTCACTTTGATATATCGCGCTATCTCTAATAGCACCCGAGATATCAGCAGATACATCCTGGATTTTTACATGACCTTGGGTGTCCGGCTCCATGTGTCGGTGGTTTTCTCGGCCCCTGGTGGTCCGAGGTCGTTCCCGCTGCACAGATTCATGCGCCAGGGCCCCCTGCAGATAATTCACTTTGGTATATTGCGCTATCTCTAATAGCACCCGAGATATCGCAAGATATATATTGGATTTTCCCCTGACCCTGAGTGTCCGGCCCCATGAGACGGCGGTTTTCTCGGCCCCTGGCGGTCCGAGGTCGGTCCCGCTGCACAGATTCATGCGCCAGGGCCTCCTACAGACATTGCACTTTGATTCATTGCGCTATTTGTAATAGCACCCGAGATATCACCAGATATATGTTGGATTTTTCCCTGACCCTGAGTGCCCGTCCCCATGTGTCCCCATGAGGTCGTTCCCGTTGCACAGATTCATGCGCCAGGGCCTCCTGCAGACAATGCACTTTGATATATCGCGCTATCTCTAATAGCACCCGAGATATCATCAGATACATCCTGGATTTTTACATGACCATGGGTGTCCGGCTCCATGTGTCGGTGGTTTTCTCGGCCCCTGGTCGTCCGAGGTCGTTCCCGCTGCACAGATACATGAGCCAGGGCCTCCTACAGACAATGCACTTTGATTTATTGCGCTATCTGTAATAGCACCCGAGATATCAGCAGATATATATTTGATTTCTCCCTGACCTTGAGTGTCGGGCCCCATGAGACGGTGGTTTTCTCGGCCTCTGGTGGTCCGAGGTCGTTCCCGCTGCTCAGATCCATGCGCCAGGGCCTCCTGCAGACAATGCACTTTGATATATCGCGCTATCTGTAATAGCACCCGAGATTTCAGCAGATACATCCTGGATTTTTCATGACCTTGGGTGTCCGGCACCATGTGTCGGTGGTTTTCTCGGCCCCTGGTGGTCCGAGGTCGTTCCCTCTGCACAGATACATGCGCCAGGGCCTCCTGCAGATAATTCACTTTGGTTTCTTGCGCTATCTATAATAGCACCCGAGATATCACCAGATATATATTGGATTTTTCCCTGACCCTGAGTGTACGGCCCCATGAGACGGCGGTTTTCTCGGCCCCTGGCGTTCCGAGGTCGTTCCCGCTGCACAGATTCATGCGCCAGGGCCTCCTACAGACAATGCACTTTGATTCATTGCGCTATCTGTAATAGCACCCGAGATATCACCAGATATATGTTGGATTTTTCCCTGACCCTGAGTGCCCGTCCCCATGTGTCGGTGGTTTTCTCGGCCCCTGGTCGTCCGAGGTCGTTCCCGCTGCACAGATTCATGCGCCAGGGCCTCCTGCAGACAAGGCACTTTGATATATCGCGCTATCTCTAATAGCACCCGAGATATCAGCAGATACATCCTGGATTTTTACATGACCTTGGGTGTCCGGCTCCATGTGTCGGTGGTTTTCTCGGCCCCTGGTGGTCCGAGGTCGTTCCCGCTGCACAGATTCATGCGCCAGGGCCCCCTGCAGATAATTCACTTTGGTATATTGCGCTATCTCTAATAGCACCCGAGATATCGCAAGATATATATTGGATTTTCCCCTGACCCTGAGTGTCCGGCCCCATGAGACGGCGGTTTTCTCGGCCCCTGGCGGTCCGAGGTCGGTCCCGCTGCACAGATTCATGCGCCAGGGCCTCCTACAGACATTGCACTTTGATTCATTGCGCTATTTGTAATAGCACCCGAGATATCACCAGATATATGTTGGATTTTTCCCTGACCCTGAGTGCCCGTCCCCATGTGTCCCCATGAGGTCGTTCCCGTTGCACAGATTCATGCGCCAGGGCCTCCTGCAGACAATGCACTTTGATATATCGCGCTATCTCTAATAGCACCCGAGATATCATCAGATACATCCTGGATTTTTACATGACCATGGGTGTCCGGCTCCATGTGTCGGTGGTTTTCTCGGCCCCTGGTCGTCCGAGGTCGTTCCCGCTGCACAGATACATGAGCCAGGGCCTCCTACAGACAATGCACTTTGATTTATTGCGCTATCTGTAATAGCACCCGAGATATCAGCAGATATATATTTGATTTCTCCCTGACCTTGAGTGTCGGGCCCCATGAGACGGTGGTTTTCTCGGCCTCTGGTGGTCCGAGGTCGTTCCCGCTGCTCAGATCCATGCGCCAGGGCCTCCTGCAGACAATGCACTTTGATATATCGCGCTATCTGTAATAGCACCCGAGATTTCAGCAGATACATCCTGGATTTTTCATGACCTTGGGTGTCCGGCACCATGTGTCGGTGGTTTTCTCGGCCCCTGGTGGTCCGAGGTCGTTCCCTCTGCACAGATACATGCGCCAGGGCCTCCTGCAGATAATTCACTTTGGTTTCTTGCGCTATCTATAATAGCACCCGAGATATCACCAGATATATATTGGATTTTTCCCTGACCCTGAGTGTACGGCCCCATGAGACGGCGGTTTTCTCGGCCCCTGGCGTTCCGAGGTCGTTCCCGCTGCACAGATTCATGCGCCAGGGCCTCCTACAGACAATCCTCCTTGATTTATTTCGCTATCTCTAATAGCACCCGAGATATCACCAGATATATATTGGATTTTACATTGACCCTGACAGTCCGGCCCCATGTGTCGATCGTTTTCTCGGTCCCTCGTGGTCCGAGGTCGATCCCGCTGCACAGATTCATGCGCCATGGCCCCCTGCAGATAATTCACTTTGATTTATTGCGCTATCTCTAATAGCACCCGAGATATCACCAGATATATATTGGATTTTTCCCTGACCCTGAGTGTCCGGCCCCATGAGACGGTAGTTTTCTCGGCCCCTGGTGGTCCGAGATCGTTCCCGCTGCACAGGTACATGAACCAGGGCCTCCTACAGACAATGCACTTTGATTTATTACGCTATCTGTAATAGCACCCGAGATATCACCAGATATATATTGGATTTTTCCCTGACCCTGAGTGTCCAGCCCCATGAGAGGGTGGTTTTCTCGGCCCCTGGTGGTCCGAGGTCGTTCCTGCTGCACAGATTCATGCGCCAGTGCCTCCTGCAGATAATTCACTTTGCTTTATTGCGCTATCCCTAATAGCACCCGAGATATCACCAGATATATATTCGATTTTTCCCTGACCCTGAGTGTCCGGCCCCATGAGACGGTGGTTTTCTCGGCCCCTGGTGGTCCGAGGTCGTTCCCGCTGCACAGATGCATGCGCCAGGGCCTCCTGCAGATAATTCACTATGATTTATTGCGCTATCTCTAATAGCACCCGAGATATCACCAGATATATGCTGGATTTTTACATGATCTTGGGTGACGCATACCGAAAATCTGTTATTTTCTTGGGCCCTGGTGGTCCAACGTCGTTGCTGCTGCACAGATTCATGCGCCAGGGCCTCCTGCAGACAATGCACTTTGGTTTATTGCGCTATCTCTAATAGCACCCGACATATTACCATATATATATTGGATTTTTCCCTGACCCTGAGTGTTCGGCCCCATGAGACGGTGGTTTTCTCGGACCCTGGTGGTCCGACTTCGTTCCCGCTGCTCAGATTCATGAGCCAGGGCCTCCTACAGACAACGCACTTTGATATATCGCGCTATCTGTAATAGCACCCGAGATATCAGCAGATACATCCTTGATTTTTCATGACCTTGGGTGGCTGGCACCATGTGTCGGTGGTTTTCTCGGCCCCTGGTGGTCCGAGGTCGTTCCCGCTGCACAGATTCATGCGCCAGGGCCTCCTGCAGACAATGCACTTTGATTTATTCCGCTATCTGTAATAGCACCCGAGATATCACCAGATATATATTGGATTTTCCCCTGACCCTGAGTGTCCGGCCCCATGAGACTGTGGTTTTCTCGGCCCCTGGTGGTCCGAGGTCGTTCCCGCTGCACAGATTCATGCGCCAGGGCCTCCTACAGGCAATGCACTTTGATTCATTGCGCTATTTGTAATAGCACCCGAGATATCACCAGATATATATTGGATTTTTCCCTGACCCTGAGTGCCCGGCCCCATGTGTCGGAGGTTTTCGCGGCCCCTGGTCGTCCGAGGTCGTTCCCGCTGCACAGATTCATGCGCCAGGGCCTCCTGCAGACAATGCACTTTGATATATCGCGCTATCTCTAATAGCACCCGAGATATCACCAGATACATCCTGGATTTTTACATGACCTTGGGTGTCCGGCACCATGTGTCGGTGGTTTTCTCGGCCCCTGGTGGTCCGAGGTCGTTCCCTCTGCACAGACTCATGCGCCAGGGCCTCCTGCAGATAATTCACTTTGGTTTATTGCGCTATCTATAATAGCACCCGAGATATCACCAGATATATATTGGATTTTCCCCTGACCCTGAGTGTCCGGCCCCATGAGACGGTGGTTTTCTCGGCCCCTGGTGGTCCGAGGTCGTTCCCGCTGCCCAGATTCATGCGCCAGGGCCTCCTGCAGATAATTCACTTTGGTTTATTGCGCTATCTCTAATAGCACCCGAGATATCACCAGATATATATTGGATTTTTCCCTGACCCTGATTGACCGGCCCCATGAGATGGTGGTTTTCTCGGCCCCTGGTGGTCCGAGGTCGTTCCCGCGGCACAGATTCATGGGCCAGGGCCTCCTGCAGATAAGTCAGTTTGGTTTATTCCGCTATCTGTAATAGCACCCGAGATATCACCAGATATATATTGGATTTTTCCCTGACCCTGAGTGTCCGGCCCCATGAGTCGGTGGTTTTCTCGGCCCCTGGTGGTCCGAGGTCGTTCCCGCTGCATAGATTCATGCGTCAGGGCCTCCTGCAGATAATTCACTTTGGTTTATTGCGCTATCTCTAATAGCACCCGAGATATCACCAGATATATATTGGATTTTTCCCTGACCCTGAGTGTCCGGCCCCATGAGACGGTAGTTTTCTCGGCCCCTGGTGGTCCGAGGTCGTTCCCGCTGCACAGATTCATGCGCCTGGGCCTCCTGCAGACAATCCTCCTTGATTTATTTCGCTATCTCTAATAGCACCCGAGATATCACCATATATATATTGGATTTTACCTTGACCCTGACAGTCCGGCCCCATGTGTCGATCGTTTTCTCGGTCCCTCGTGGTCCGAGGTCGATCCCGCTGCACAGATTCATGCGCCATGGCCCCCTGCAGATAATTCACTTTGATTTATTGCGCTATCTGTAATAGCACCCGAGATATCAGCAGATACATCCTGGATTTTTCATGACCTTGGGTGTCCGGCACCATGTGTCGGTGGTTTTCTCGGCCCCTGGTGTTCCGAGGTCGTTCCCGCTGCACAGATTCATGCGCCAGGGCCTCCTACAGACAATGCACTTTGATTCATTGCGCTATCTGTAATAGCACCCGAGATATCACCAGATATATATTGGATCTTTCCCTGACCCTGAGTGTCCGGCCCCATGAGACGGTGGTTTTCTCGGCCTCTGGTGGTCCGAGGTCGTTCCCGCTGCCCAGATTCATGGGCCAGGGCCTCCTGCAGACAATGGACTTTGATTTATTCCGCTATCTGTAATAGCACCCGAGATATCACCAGATATATATTGGATTTTCCCCTGACCCTGAGTGTCCGGCCCCATGTGACGGCGGTTTTCTCGGCCCCTGGCGGTCCGAGGTCGTTCCCGCTGCACAGATTCATGCGCCAGGGCCTCCTGCAGACAATGCACTTTGATATATCGCGCTATCTCTAATAGCACCCGAGATATCATCAGATACATCCTGGATTTTTACATGACCTTGGGTGTCCGGCTCCATGTGTCGATCGTTTTCTCGGTCCCTCGTGGTGCGAGGTCGATCCCGCTGCACAGATTCATGCGCCATGGCCCCCTGCAGATAATTCACTTTGATTTATTACGCTATCTCTAATAGCACCCGAGATATCACCAGATATATATTGGATTTTTCCCTGACCCTGAGGGTCCGGCTCCATGAGACGGTAGTTTGCTCGGACCCTGGTGGTCCGAGATCGTTCCCGCTGCACAGATACATGAGCCAGGGCCTCCTACAGACAATGCACTTTGATTTATTGCGCTATCTGTAATAGCACCCGAGATATCACCAGATATATATTGGATTTTCCCCTGACCCTGAGTGCCCGGCCCCATGAGACGGTGGTTTTCTCGGCCTCTGTTGGTCCCTGGTCGTTCCCGCTGCACAGATTCATGCGCCAGGGCCTCCTATAGATAATTCACTTTGGTTTATTGCGCTATCTCTAATAGCACCCGAGATATCACAAGAAATATATTGGATTTTCCCCTGACCCTGAGTGTCCGGCCCCATGAGACGGTGGTTTTCTCGACCCCTGGGAGTCCGCGGTCGTTACCGCTGATCAGATTCATGCGCCAGGGACTCCTGCAGATAATTCACTTTGGTTTATTGCGCTATCTGTAATAGCACCCGAGATATCACCAGATATATGCTGGATTTTTCCCTGACCCTGAGTGTCCGGCCCCATGAGACGGTGGTTTTCTCGGCCCCTGGTGGTCTGAGGTCGTACCCGCTGCACTGATTCATGCGCCAGGGCCTCCTACAGACAATGCACTTTGATTCATTGCGCTATGTGTAATAGCACCCGAGATATCACCAGATATATATTGGATTTTTCCCTGACCCTGAGTGCCCGGCCCCATGTGTCGGTGGTTTTCTCGGCCCCTGGTGGTCCGAGGTCGATCCCGCTGAACAGATTCATGCGCCAGGGCCTCCTACAGACAGTGCACTTTGATTTATTGCGCTATCTCTAATAGTACCCGAGATATCACCAGATATATTGGATTTTACCTTGACCCTGACAGTCCGGCCCCATGTGTCGATCGTTTTCTCGGTCCCTCGTGGTCCGAGGTCGTTCCCTGTGCACAGATTCTTGCGCCAGGGCCTCCTGCAGACAAGGCACTTTGATATATCGCGCTATCTCTAATAGCACCCGAGATATCATCAGATACATCCTGGATTTTTACATGACCTTGGGTGTCCGGCTCCATGTGTCGGTGGTTTTCTCGGCCCCTGGTGGTCCGAGGTCGTTCCCGTTGCACAGATTCATGCGCCAGGGCCTCCTGCAGATAATTCACCTTGGTTTATTGCGCTATCTCTAATAGCACCCGAGATATCACCAGATATATATTGGATTTTCCCCTGACCCTGAGTGTCCGGCACCATGAGACTGTAGTTTTCTCGGCCCCTGGTGGTCCTAGGTCGTTCCCGCTGCACATATTCATGCGCCAGGGCCTCCTACAGACAATGCACTTTGATTTATTGCGTTATCTGTAATAGCACCCTAGATATCACCACATATATATTGGATTTTTCCCTGACCCAGAGTGTCCGGCCCCCTCGAGACGGTGGTTTTCTCGGCCCCTGGTGGTCCGAGGTCGTTCCCGCTGCACAGCTTCAGGCGCCAGGGCCTCCTGCAGATAACTCACTTTGGTTTATTGCGCTATCTCTAATAGCACCCGAGATATCACCAGATATATATTGGATTTTTCCCTGACCCTGAGTGTCCGGCCCCATGAGACGGTGGTTTTCTCGGCCCCTGGTGGTCCGAGGTCGTTCCCGCTGCACAGATTCATGCGCCAGGGCCTCCTGCAGATAATTCACTTTGGTTTATTGCGCTATCTCTAATAGCGCCCGAGATATCAACAGATATATATTGGATTTTTCCCTGACCCTGAGTGTCCGGCCCCATGAGACTGCGGTTTTCTCGGCCCCTGGTGGTCCGAGGTCGTTCCCGCTGCACACATTCATGCGCCAGGGCCTCCTGCAGATAATTCACTATGGTTTATTGCGCTATCTCTAATAGCACCCGAGATATCACCAGATATATATTGGATTTTGCCCTGACCCTGAGTGTCCGGCCCCATGAGACTGTGGTTTTCTCGGCCCCTGGTGGTCCGAGGTTGTTCCCGCTGCACAGATTCATGCGCCAGGGCCTCCTACAGACAATGCACTTTGATTTATTGCTCTATCTGTAATAGCACCCGAGATATCACCAGATATATATTGGATTTTCCCCTGACCCTGATTGTCCGGCCCCATGAGACTGTGGTTTTCTCGGCCCCTGGTGGTCCGGGGTCGTTCCCGCTGAACAGATTCATGCGCCAGGGCCTCCTGCAGACAATGCACTTTGATATATCGCGCTATCTCTAATAGCACCCGAGATATCACCAGATACATCCTGGATTTTTACATGACCTTGGGTGTCCGGCACCATGTGTCGGTGGTTTTCTCGGCCCCTGGTGGTCCGAGGTCGTTCCCTCTGCACAGATTCATGCGCCAGGGCCTCCTGCAGATAATTCACTTTGGTTTATTGCGCTATCTATAATAGCACCCGAGATATCACCAGATATATATTGGATTTTCCCCTGACCCTGAGTGTCCGGCCCCATGAGACGGTGGTTTTCTCGGCCCCTGGTGGTCGGAGGTCAATCCCGCTGCCCAGATTCATGCGCCAGGGCCTCCTGCAGATAATTCACTTTGGTTTATTGCGCTATCTATAATAGCACCCGAGATATCACCAGATATATATTGGATTTTCCCCTGACCCTGAGTGTCCGGCCCCATGAGACGGTGGTTTTCTCGGCCCCTAGTGGTCCGAGATCGTTCCCGCTGCACAGATATATGGGCCAGGGCCTCCTACAGACAATGCACTTTGATTTATTTCACTATCTGTAATAGCACCCGAGATATCACCAGATATATATTGGATTTTTCCCTGACCCTGATTGACCGGCCCCATGAGATGGTGGTTTTCTCGGCCGCTGGTGGTCCGAGGTCGTTCCCGCTGCACAGATTCATGGGCCAGGGCCTCCTGCAGACAATGGACTTTGATTTATTCCGCTATCTGTAATAGCACCCGAGATATCACCAGATATATATTGGATTTTCCCCTGACCCTGAGTGTCCGGCCCTATGGGACTGTGGTTTTCTCGGCCCCTGGTGGTCCGAGGTCGTTCCCGCTGCACGGATGCATGCGCCAGGGCCTCCTGCAGATAATTGACTTTGGTTTATTGCGCTATCTCTAATAGCACCCGAGATATCACCAGATATATATTGGATTTTCCCCTAACCCTGAGAGTCCGGCCCCATGAGACGGTGGTTTTCTCGGCCCCTGGTGGTCCGAAGTCGTTCCCGCTGCACAGATTCATGCGTCAGGGCCTCCTACAGACAATGCACTTTCATTTATTGCGCTATCTGTAATAGCACCAGAGATATCACCAGATATATGCTGGATTTTTACATGACATTGCGTGACGGATTCCGAAAATCTGTCATTTTCTTGGTCCCTGGTGGTCCGAGGTCGATCCCGCTGCACAGACTCATGCGCCATGGCCTCCTACAGACAATGCAGTTTGATTTATTGCGCTATCTGTAATAGCACCTGAGATATCACCAGATATATATTGGATTTTTCCCTGACCCTGACAGTCCCGCCCCATGAGACGGTGATTTTCTCGGCCCCTGGTGGTCCGAGGTCGATCCCGCTGCACAGATTCATGCGCCAGGGCCTCCTGCAGATAATTGACTTTGGTTTATTGCGCTATCTGTAATAGCACCCGAGATATCACCATATATATGCTGGATTTTTCCCTGACCCTGTATGTCTGGCCCCATGAGACGGTGGTTTTCTCGGCCTCTGTTGGTCCCTGGTCGTTCCCGCTGCACAGATTCATGCGCCAGGGCCTCCTATAGATAATTCACTTTGGTTTATTGCGCTATCTCTAATAGCACCCGAGATATCACAAGAAATATATTGGATTTTCCCCTGACCCTGAGTGTCCGGACCCATGAGACGGTGGTTTTCTCGACCCCTGGGAGTCCGCGGTCGTTACCGCTGATCAGATTCATGCGCCAGGGACTCCTGCAGATAATTCACTTTGGTTTATTGCGCTATCTGTAATAGCACCCGAGATATCACCAGATATATGCTGGATTTTTCCCTGACCCTGAGTGTCCGGCCCCATGAGACGGTGGTTTTCTCGGCCCCTGGTGGTCCGAGGTCGTTCCCGCTGCACTGATTCATGCGCCAGGGCCTCCTACAGACAATGCACTTTGATTCATTGCGCTATGTGTAATAGCACCCGAGATATCACCAGATATATATTGGATTTTTCCCTGACCCTGAGTGCCCGGCCCCATGTGTCGGTGGTTTTCTCGGCCCCTGGTGGTCCGAGGTCGATCCCGCTGAACAGATTCATGCGCCAGGGCCTCCTACAGACAGTGCACTTTGATTTATTGCGCTATCTCTAATAGTACCCGAGATATCACCAGATATATTGGATTTTACCTTGACCCTGACAGTCCGGCCCCATGTGTCGATCGTTTTCTCGGTCCCTCGTGGTCCGAGGTCGTTCCCTGTGCACAGATTCTTGCGCCAGGGCCTCCTGCAGACAAGGCACTTTGATATATCGCGCTATCTCTAATAGCACCCGAGATATCATCAGATACATCCTGGATTTTTACATGACCTTAGGTGTCCGGCTCCATGTGTCGGTGGTTTTCTCGGCCCCTGGTGGTCCGAGGTCGTTCCCGTTGCACAGATTCATGCGCCAGGGCCTCCTGCAGATAATTCACCTTGGTTTATTGCGCTATCTCTAATAGCACCCGAGATATCACCAGATATATATTGGATTTTCCCCTGACCCTGAGTGTCCGGCACCATGAGACTGTAGTTTTCTCGGCCCCTGGTGGTCCTAGGTCGTTCCCGCTGCACAGATTCATGCGCCAGGGCCTCCTACAGACAATGCACTTTGATTTATTGCGTTATCTGTAATAGCACCCGAGATATCACCACATATATATTGGATTTTTCCCTGACCCAGAGTGTCCGGCCCCCTCGAGACGGTGGTTTTCTCGGCCCCTGGTGGTCCGAGGTCGTTCCCGCTGCACAGCTTCAGGCGCCAGGGCCTCCTGCAGATAACTCACTTTGGTTTATTGCGCTATCTCTAATAGCACCCGAGATATCACCAGATATATATTGGATTTTTCCCTGACCCTGAGTGTCCGGCCCCATGAGACGGTGGTTTTCTCGGCCCCTGGTGGTCCGAGGTCGTTCCCGCTGCACAGATTCATGCGCCAGGGCCTCCTGCAGATAATTCACTTTGGTTTATTGCGCTATCTCTAATAGCGCCCGAGATATCAACAGATATATATTGGATTTTTCCCTGACCCTGAGTGTCCGGCCCCATGAGACTGCGGTTTTCTCGGCCCCTGGTGGTCCGAGGTCGTTCCCGCTGCACACATTCATGCGCCAGGGCCTCCTGCAGATAATTCACTATGGTTTATTGCGCTATCTCTAATAGCACCCGAGATATCACCAGATATATATTGGATTTTGCCCTGACCCTGAGTGTCCGGCCCCATGAGACTGTGGTTTTCTCGGCCCCTGGTGGTCCGAGGTTGTTCCCGCTGCACAGATTCATGCGCCAGGGCCTCCTACAGACAATGCACTTTGATTTATTGCTCTATCTGTAATAGCACCCGAGATATCACCAGATATATATTGGATTTTCCCCTGACCCTGATTGTCCGGCCCCATGAGACTGTGGTTTTCTCGGCCCCTGGTGGTCCGGGGTCGTTCCCGCTGAACAGATTCATGCGCCAGGGCCTCCTACAGACAATGCACTTTGATTTATTGCGCTGTCTGTAATAGCACCCGAGATATCACCAGATATATATTGGATTTTTCCCTGACCCTGAGTGTCCGGCCCCATGAGACGGTGGATGTCTCGGCCCCTGATGGTCCGAGATCGTTCCCGCTGCACAGATTCATGCGCCAGGGCATCCTGCAGACAATTCACTTTGGTTTATTGCGCTATCTCTAATAGCACCCGAGATATCACCAGATATATATTGGATTTTTCCCCGACCCTGAGTGTCCGGCCCCATGAGACGGTGGTTTTCTCGGCCGCTGGTGGTCCGAGGTCGTTCCCGCTGGCCAGATTCATGCGCCAGGGCCTCCTACAGACAATGCACTATGATTTATTGCGCTATCTCTAATAGCACCCGAGATATCACCAGATATATAGTGGATTTTCGCCAGACCCTGAGTGTCCGTCCCCATGAGACGGTGGTTTTCTCGGCCCCTGGTGGTCCGAGGTCGTTCCCGCTGCACAGATTCATGCGCCAGGGCCTCCTACAGACAGTGCACTTTGATTTATTGTACTATCTGTAATAGCACCCGAGATATCACCAGATATATATTGGATTTTTCCCTAACCCTGAGTGTCCAGCCCCATGAGACTGTGGCTTTCTCGGCCCCTGGTTGTCCGAGGTCGTTCCCGCTGCACAGATGCATGCGCCAGGGCCTACTGCAGATAATTCACTTTGGTTTATTGCGCTATCTCTAATAGCACCCGAGATATCACCAGATATATATTGGATTTTCCCCTGACCCTGAGTGTCCGGCCCCATGAGACTGTGGTTTTTTCGGCCCCTGGTGGTCCGAGGTCGTTCCCGCTGCACAGATTCATGCGCCAGTGCCTCCTACAGACAATGCACATTGATTTATTGCGCTATCTGTAATAGCACCCGAGATATCACCAGATATATATTGGATTTTACCCTGACCCTGAGTGTCCGGCCCCATGAGACGGTGGTTGTCTCGGCCCCTGGAGGTCCGAGGACGTTCCCGCTGCACAGATTCATGCGCCAGGGCCTCCTGCAGATAATTCACTTTGGTTTATTGCGCTATCTATAATAGCACCCGAAATATCACCAGATATATGCTGGATTTTCACATGACCTTGGGTGACGGATTCCGAATATCTGTAATTTTCTCGGCCCCTGGTGGTTCGAGGTCGTTCCTGCTGCACAGACTCATTCGCCTGTGCCTCCTACAGACAATGCACTTTGATTTATCGCGCTGTCTGTAATAGCACCCGAGATATCACCAGATATATATTGGATTTTTCCTCGACCCTGAGTGTCCGGCCCCATGAGACGGTGGTTTTCTCGGCCTCTTGTGGTCAGAGGTCGTTCCCGCTGCACAGATTCATGCGCCAGGGCCTCCTACAGACAATGCACTTTGGTTTATTACGCTATCTCTAATAGCACCCGAGATATCACCAGATACATATTGGATTTTCCCCAGACCCTGAGTGCCCGGCCCCATGAGACGGTGGTTTTCTCGGCCCCTGGTGGTCCGAGGTCGTTCCCGATGCACAGATGCATGCGCCAGGGCCTCCTGCAGATAATTCACTTTGATTTATCGCGCTATCTCTAATAGCACCCGAGATATCACCAGATATATATTGGATTTTTCCTCGACCCTGAGTGTCCGGCCCCATGTATCGGTAGTTTTCTCGGCCCCTGGTGATCCGAGGTCGTTCCCGCTGAACAGATTCATTCGCAAGGGCCTCCTGCAGACAATGCTCTTTGATTTATTGCGCTATCTGCAATAGCACCCGAGATATCAGCAGATATATTTTTGATTTTTCCCTGTCCCTGAGTGTCCGGCCCCATGAGACTGTGTTTTTCTCGGCCCCTGGTGGTCCGAGGTCGTTCCCGCTGCACAGATTCATGCGCCAGGGCCTCCTACAGACAATGCACTTTGATTTATTGCGCTATCTGTAATAGCACCCGAGATATCACCAGATATATATTGGATTTTACCCTGACCATGAGTGTCCGGCCCCATGAGACTGTGGTTTTTTCGGCCCCTGATGGTCCGAGGTCGTTCCCGCTGCACAGATTCATGCGACAGGGCCTCCTACAGACAATGCACTTTGATTTATAGCGCTATCTGTAATAGCACCCGAGATATCACCAGATATATATTGGATTTTCCCCTGACCCTGAGTGTCCGGCCCCATGAGACTGTGGTTGTCTCGGCCCCTGGAGGTCCGAGGACGTTCCCGCTGCACAGATTCATGCGCCAGCGCCTCCTGCAGATAATTCACTTTGGTTTATTGCGCTATCTCTAATAGCACCCGAGATATCACCAGATATATACTGGATTTTTCACTGACCCTGAGTGTCCGGCCCCATGAGACGGTCGTTTTCTCAGCCCCTGGTGGCCCGAGGTCGTTCCCGCTGCACAGATTCATGCGCCAGGGCCTCCTGCAGATAATTCACTTTGGTTTATTGCGCTATCTGTAATAGCACCCGAGATATCACCAGATATATATTGGATTTTCCCCTGACCCTGAGTGTCCGGCCCCATGAGACGGTGGTTTTATCGGCCCCTGGTGGTCCGAGGTCGTTCCCGCTGCACAGATTCATGCGTCAGGGCCTCCTGCAGACAATGCACTTTGATTTATCGAGCTATCTCTAATGGCACCCGATATATCACCAGATATATAATGGATTTTTCCCTGACCCTGAGTGTCCGGCCACATGAGACTGTGGTTTTCTGGGCCCCTGGTGGCCCGAGGTCGTTCCCGCTGCACAGATTCATGCGCCAGGGTCTCCTACAGACAATGCACATTGATTTATTGCGCTATCTGTAATAGCACCCGAGATATCACCAGATATATATTGGATTTTCCCCTGACCCTGAGTGTCCGGCCCCATGAGACTGTGGTTTTCAAGGCCCCTGGTCGTCCGAGGTCGTTCCCGCTGCACAGATTCATGCGCCGGGGCCTCCTACAGACTATGCACTTTGATTTATTGCGCTATCTGTAATAGCACCCGAGATATCACCAGATATATATTGGATTTTACCCTGACCCTGAGTGTCCGGCCCCATGAGACTGTGGTTTTTTCGGCCCCTGGTGGTCCGAGGTCGTTCCCGCTGCACAGATTCATGCGCCAGGGCCTCCTGCAGATAATTCACTTTGGTTTATTGCGCTATCTCTAATAGCACCTGAGATATCACCAGATATATACTGGATTTTCCCCTGACCCTGAGTGTCCGGCCCCATGAGACTGTGGTTTTCTCGGCCGCTGGTGGTCCGAGGTCGTTCCCGCTGCACAGATTCATGCGCCAGGGCCTCCTACAGACAATGCACTTTGATTTATTGCGCTATCTGTAATAGCACCCGAGATATCACCAGATATATATTGGATTTTTCACTGACCCTGAGTGTCCGGCCCCATGAGACGGTCGTTTTCTCGGCCCCTGGTGGTCCGAGGTCGTTCCAGCTGCACAGATTCATGCGCCAGGGCCTCCTGCAGATAATTCACTTTGGTTTATTGCGCTATCTCTATTAGCACCCGAGATATCACCAGATATATATTGGATTTTTCCTCGACCCTGAGTGTCCGGCCCCATGAGACGGTGGTTTTCTCGGCCCCTTGTGGTCAGAGGTCGCTCCCGCTGCACAGATTCATGCGCCAGGGCCTCCTACAGACAATGCAGTTTGGTTTATTGCGCTATCTCTAATAGCACCCGAGATATCACCAGATACATATTGGATTTTCCCCAGACCCTGAGTGCCCGGCCCCATGAGACGGTGGTTTTCTCGGCCCCTGGTGGTCCGAGGTCGTTCCCGATGCACAGATGCATGCGCCAGGGCCTCCTGCAGATAATTCACTTTGATTTATCGCGCTATCTCTAATAGCACCCGAGATATCACCAGATATATATTGGATTTTTCCTCGACCCTGAGTGTCCGGCCCCATGTATCGGTAGTTTTCTCGGCCCCTGGTGATCCGAGGTCGTTCCCGCTGAACAGATTCATTCGCAAGGGCCTCCTGCAGACAATGCTCTTTGATTTATTGCGCTATCTGCAATAGCACCCGAGATATCAGCAGATATATTTTTGATTTTTCCCTGTCCCTGAGTGTGCGGCCCCATGAGACTGTGGTTTTCTCGGCCCCTGGTGGTCCGAGGTCGTTCCCGCTGCACAGATTCATGCGCCAGGGCCTCCTACAGACAATGCACTTTGATTTATTGCGCTATCTGTAATAGCACCCGAGATATCACCAGATATATATTGGATTTTACCCTGACCATGAGTGTCCGGCCCCATGAGACTGTGGTTTTTTCGGCCCCTGATGGTCCGAGGTCGTTCCCGCTGCACAGATTCATGCGCCAGGGCCTCCTACAGACAATGCACTTTGATTTATTGCGCTATCTGTAATAGCACCCGAGATATCACCAGATATATATTGGATTTTCCCCTGACCCTGAGTGTCCGGCCCCATGAGACTGTGGTTGTCTCGGCCCCTGGAGGTCCGAGGACGTTCCCGCTGCACAGATTCATGCGCCAAGGCCTCCTGCAGATAATTCACTTTGGTTTATTGCGCTATCTCTAATAGCACCCGAGATATCACCAGATATATACTGGATTTTTCACTGACCCTGAGTGTCCGGCCCCATGAGACGGTCGTTTTCTCAGCCCCTGGTGGCCCGAGGTCGTTCCCGCTGCACAGATTCATGCGCCAGGGCCTCCTGCAGATAATTCACTTTGGTTTATTGCGCTATCTGTAATAGCACCCGAGATATCACCAGATATATATTGGATTTTCCCCTGACCCTGAGTGTCCGGCCCCATGAGACGGTGGTTTTATCGGCCCCTGGTGGTCCGAGGTCGTTCCCGCTGCACAGATTCATGCGTCAGGGCCTCCTGCAGACAATGCACTTTGATTTATCGAGCTATCTCTAATGGCACCCGATATATCACCAGATATATAATGGATTTTTCCCTGACCCTGAGTGTCCGGCCACATGTGACTGTGGTTTTCTGGGCCCCTGGTGGCCCGAGGTCGTTCCCGCTGCACAGATTCATGCGCCAGGGCCTCCTGCAGATAATTCACTTTGGTTTATTGCGCTATCTCTAATAGCACCCGAGATATCACCAGATATATATTGGATTTTCCCCTGACCCTGAGTGTCCGGCCCCATGAGACTGTGGTTTTCAAGGCCCCTGGTCGTCCGAGGTCGTTCCCGCTGCACAGATTCATGCGCCGGGGCCTCCTACAGACAATGCACTTTGATTTATTGCGCTATCTGTAATAGCACCCGAGATATCACCAGATATATATTGGATTTTTCCTCGACCCTGAGTGTCCGGCCCCATGAGACGGTGGTTTTCTCGGCCTCTTGTGGTCAGAGGTCGTTCCCGCTGCACAGATTCATGCGCCAGGGCCTCCTACAGACAATGCACTTTGGTTTGTTACGCTATCTCTAATAGCACCCGAGATATCAGCAGATACATATTGGATTTTCCCCAGACCCTGAGTGCCCGTCCCCATGAGACGGTGATTTTCTCGGCCCCTGGTGGTCCGAGGTCGTTCCCGCTGCACAGATGCATGCGCCAGGGCCTCCTGCAGATAATTCACTTTGATTTATCGCGCTATCTCTAATAGCACCCGAGATATCACCAGATATATATTGGATTTTCCCCTGACCCTGAGTGTCCGGCCCCATGAGACGGTGGTCGTCTCGGCCCCTGGTGGTCCGAGGTCGTTCCCGCTGCACAGATTCATGCGCCAGGGCCTCCTACAGACAATGCACTTTGATTTATTGTGCTATCTGTAATATAACCCGAGATATCACCAGATATATATTGGATTTTCCCCTGACCCAGAGTGTCCGGCCCCATGAGACTGTGGTTTTCAAGGCCCCTGGTCGTCCGAGGTCGTTCCCGCTGCACAGATTCATGCGCCGGGGCCTCCTACAGACTATGCACTTTGATTTATTGCGCTATCTGTAATAGCACCCGAGATATCACCAGATATATATTGGATTTTACCCTGACCCTGAGTGTCCGGCCCCATGAGACTGTGGTTTTTTCGGCCCCTGGTGGTCCGAGGTCGTTCCCGCTGCACAGATTCATGCGCCAGGGCCTCCTGCAGATAATTCACTTTGGTTTATTGCGCTATCTCTAATAGCACCCGAGATATCACCAGATATATACTGGATTTTCCCCTGACCCTGAGTGTCCGGCCCCATGAGACTGTGGTTTTCTCGGCCGCTGGTGGTCCGAGGTCGTTCCCGCTGCACAGATTCATGCGCCAGGGCCTCCTACAGACAATGCACTTTGATTTATTGCGCTATCTGTAATAGCACCCGAGATATCACCAGATATATATTGGATTTTTCACTGACCCTGAGTGTCCGGCCCCATGAGACTGCGGTTTTCTCGGCCCCTGGTGGTCCGAGGTCGTTCCCGCTGCACACATTCATGCGCCAGGGCCTCCTGCAGATAATTCACTATGGTTTATTGCGCTATCTCTAATAGCACCCGAGATATCACCAGATATATATTGGATTTTGCCCTGACCCTGAGTGTCCGGCCCCATGAGACTGTGGTTTTCTCGGCCCCTGGTGGTCCGAGGTTGTTCCCGCTGCACAGATTCATGCGCCAGGGCCTCCTACAGACAATGCACTTTGATTTATTGCTCTATCTGTAATAGCACCCGAGATATCACCAGATATATATTGGATTTTCCCCTGACCCTGATTGTCCGGCCCCATGAGACTGTGGTTTTCTCGGCCCCTGGTGGTCCGGGGTCGTTCCCGCTGAACAGATTCATGCGCCAGGGCCTCCTACAGACAATGCACTTTGATTTATTGCGCTATCTGTAATAGCACCCGAGATATCACCAGATATATATTGGATTTTTCCCTGACCCTGAGTGTCCGGCCCCATGAGACGGTGGATGTCTCGGCCCCTGATGGTCCGAGATCGTTCCCGCTGCACAGATTCATGCGCCAGGGCCTCCTGCAGACAATTCACTTTGGTTTATTGCGCTATCTCTAATAGCACCCGAGATATCACCAGATATATATTGGATTTTTCCCCGACCCTGAGTGTCCGGCCCCATGAGACGGTGGTTTTCTCGGCCGCTGGTGGTCCGAGGTCGTTCCCGCTGGCCAGATTCATGCGCCAGGGCCTCCTACAGACAATGCACTATGATTTATTGCGCTATCTCTAATAGCACCCGAGATATCACCAGATATATAGTGGATTTTCGCCAGACCCTGAGTGTCCGTCCCCATGAGACGGTGGTTTTCTCGGCCCCTGGTGGTCCGAGGTCGTTCCCGCTGCACAGATTCATGCGCCAGGGCCTCCTACAGACAGTGCACTTTGATTTATTGTACTATCTGTAATAGCACCCGAGATATCACCAGATATATATTGGATTTTTCCCTAACCCTGAGTGTCCAGCCCCATGAGACTGTGGCTTTCTCGGCCCCTGGTTGTCCGAGGTCGTTCCCGCTGCACAGATGCATGCGCCAGGGACTACTGCAGATAATTCACTTTGGTTTATTGCGCTATCTCTAATAGCACCCGAGATATCACCAGATATATATTGGATTTTCCCCTGACCCTGAGTGTCCGGCCCCATGAGACTGTGGTTTTTTCGGCCCCTGGTGGTCCGAGGTCGTTCCCGCTGCACAGATTCATGCGCCAGTGCCTCCTACAGACAATGCACATTGATTTATTGCGCTATCTGTAATAGCACCCGAGATATCACCAGATATATATTGGATTTTACCCTGACCCTGAGTGTCCGGCCCCATGAGACGGTGGTTGTCTCGGCCCCTGGAGGTCCGAGGACGTTCCCGCTGCACAGATTCATGCGCCAGGGCCTCCTGCAGATAATTCACTTTGGTTTATTGCGCTATCTATAATAGCACCCGAAATATCACCAGATATATGCTGGATTTTCACATGACCTTGGGTGACGGATTCCGAATATCTGTAATTTTCTCGGCCCCTGGTGGTTCGAGGTCGTTCCTGCTGCACAGACTCATTCGCCTGTGCCTCCTACAGACAATGCACTTTGATTTATCGCGCTGTCTGTAATAGCACCCGAGATATCACCAGATATATATTGGATTTTTCCTCGACCCTGAGTGTCCGGCCCCATGAGACGGTGGTTTTCTCGGCCTCTTGTGGTCAGAGGTCGTTCCCGCTGCACAGATTCATGCGCCAGGGCCTCCTACAGACAATGCACTTTGGTTTATTACGCTATCTCTAATAGCACCCGAGATATCACCAGATACATATTGGATTTTCCCCAGACCCTGAGTGCCCGGCCCCATGAGACGGTGGTTTTCTCGGCCCCTGGTGGTCCGAGGTCGTTCCCGATGCACAGATGCATGCGCCAGGGCCTCCTGCAGATAATTCACTTTGATTTATCGCGCTATCTCTAATAGCACCCGAGATATCACCAGATATATATTGGATTTTTCCTCGACCCTGAGTGTCCGGCCCCATGTATCGGTAGTTTTCTCGGCCCCTGGTGATCCGAGGTCGTTCCCGCTGAACAGATTCATTCGCAAGGGCCTCCTGCAGACAATGCTCTTTGATTTATTGCGCTATCTGCAATAGCACCCGAGATATCAGCAGATATATTTTTGATTTTTCCCTGTCCCTGAGTGTCCGGCCCCATGAGACTGTGTTTTTCTCGGCCCCTGGTGGTCCGAGGTCGTTCCCGCTGCACAGATTCATGCGCCAGGGCCTCCTACAGACAATGCACTTTGATTTATTGCGCTATCTGTAATAGCACCCGAGATATCACCAGATATATATTGGATTTTACCCTGACCATGAGTGTCCGGCCCCATGAGACTGTGGTTTTTTCGGCCCCTGATGGTCCGAGGTCGTTCCCGCTGCACAGATTCATGCGACAGGGCCTCCTACAGACAATGCACTTTGATTTATAGCGCTATCTGTAATAGCACCCGAGATATCACCAGATATATATTGGATTTTCCCCTGACCCTGAGTGTCCGGCCCCATGAGACTGTGGTTGTCTCGGCCCCTGGAGGTCCGAGGACGTTCCCGCTGCACAGATTCATGCGCCAGCGCCTCCTACAGACAGTGCACTTTGATTTATTGTACTATCTGTAATAGCACCCGAGATATCACCAGATATATATTGGATTTTTCCCTAACCCTGAGTGTCCAGCCCCATGAGACTGTGGCTTTCTCGGCCCCTGGTTGTCCGAGGTCGTTCCCGCTGCACAGATGCATGCGCCAGGGACTACTGCAGATAATTCACTTTGGTTTATTGCGCTATCTCTAATAGCACCCGAGATATCACCAGATATATATTGGATTTTCCCCTGACCCTGAGTGTCCGGCCCCATGAGACTGTGGTTTTTTCGGCCCCTGGTGGTCCGAGGTCGTTCCCGCTGCACAGATTCATGCGTCAGGGCCTCCTGCAGACAATGCACTTTGATTTATCGAGCTATCTCTAATGGCACCCGATATATCACCAGATATATAATGGATTTTTCCCTGACCCTGAGTGTCCGGCCACATGAGACTGTGGTTTTCTGGGCCCCTGGTGGCCCGAGGTCGTTCCCGCTGCACAGATTCATGCGCCAGGGTCTCCTACAGACAATGCACATTGATTTATTGCGCTATCTGTAATAGCACCCGAGATATCACCAGATATATATTGGATTTTCCCCTGACCCTGAGTGTCCGGCCCCATGAGACTGTGGTTTTCAAGGCCCCTGGTCGTCCGAGGTCGTTCCCGCTGCACAGATTCATGCGCCGGGGCCTCCTACAGACTATGCACTTTGATTTATTGCGCTATCTGTAATAGCACCCGAGATATCACCAGATATATATTGGATTTTTCACTGACCCTGAGTGTCCGGCCCCATGAGACGGTCGTTTTCTCGGCCCCTGGTGGTCCGAGGTCGTTCCCGCTGCACAGATTCATGCGCCAGGGCCTCCTGCAGATAATTCACTTTGGTTTATTGCGCTATCTCTATTAGCACCCGAGATATCACCAGATATATATTGGATTTTTCCTCGACCCTGAGTGTCCGGCCCCATGAGACGGTGGTTTTCTCGGCCCCTTGTGGTCAGAGGTCGCTCCCGCTGCACAGATTCATGCGCCAGGGCCTCCTACAGACAATGCAGTTTGGTTTATTGCGCTATCTCTAATAGCACCCGAGATATCACCAGATACATATTGGATTTTCCCCAGACCCTGAGTGCCCGGCCCCATGAGACGGTGGTTTTCTCGGCCCCTGGTGGTCCGAGGTCGTTCCCGATGCACAGATGCATGCGCCAGGGCCTCCTGCAGATAATTCACTTTGATTTATCGCGCTATCTCTAATAGCACCCGAGATATCACCAGATATATATTGGATTTTTCCTCGACCCTGAGTGTCCGGCCCCATGTATCGGTAGTTTTCTCGGCCCCTGGTGATCCGAGGTCGTTCCCGCTGAACAGATTCATTCGCAAGGGCCTCCTGCAGACAATGCTCTTTGATTTATTGCGCTATCTGCAATAGCACCCGAGATATCAGCAGATATATTTTTGATTTTTCCCTGTCCCTGAGTGTGCGGCCCCATGAGACTGTGGTTTTCTCGGCCCCTGGTGGTCCGAGGTCGTTCCCGCTGCACAGATTCATGCGCCAGGGCCTCCTACAGACAATGCACTTTGATTTATTGCGCTATCTGTAATAGCACCCGAGATATCACCAGATATATATTGGATTTTACCCTGACGATGAGTGTCCGGCCCCATGAGACTGTGGTTTTTTCGGCCCCTGATGGTCCGAGGTCGTTCCCGCTGCACAGATTCATGCGCCAGGGCCTCCTACAGACAATGCACTTTGATTTATTGCGCTATCTGTAATAGCACCCGAGATATCACCAGATATATATTGGATTTTCCCCTGACCCTGAGTGTCCGGCCCCATGAGACTGTGGTTGTCTCGGCCCCTGGAGGTCCGAGGACGTTCCCGCTGCACAGATTCATGCGCCAAGGCCTCCTGCAGATAATTCACTTTGGTTTATTGCGCTATCTCTAATAGCACCCGAGATATCACCAGATATATACTGGATTTTTCACTGACCCTGAGTGTCCGGCCCCATGAGACGGTCGCTTTCTCAGCCCCTGGTGGCCCGAGGTCGTTCCCGCTGCACAGATTCATGCGCCAGGGCCTCCTGCAGATAATTCACTTTGGTTTATTGCGCTATCTGTAATAGCACCCGAGATATCACCAGATATATATTGGATTTTCCCCTGACCCTGAGTGTCCGGCCCCATGAGACGGTGGTTTTATCGGCCCCTGGTGGTCCGAGGTCGTTCCCGCTGCACAGATTCTTGCGTCAGGGCCTCCTGCAGACAATGCACTTTGATTTATCGAGCTATCTCTAATGGCACCCGATATATCACCAGATATATAATGGATTTTTCCCTGACCCTGAGTGTCCGGCCACATGTGACTGTGGTTTTCTGGGCCCCTGGTGGCCCGAGGTCGTTCCCGCTGCACAGATTCATGCGCCAGGGCCTCCTGCAGATAATTCACTTTGGTTTATTGCGCTATCTCTAATAGCACCCGAGATATCACCAGATATATATTGGATTTTCCCCTGACCCTGAGTGTCCGGCCCCATGAGACTGTGGTTTTCAAGGCCCCTGGTCGTCCGAGGTCGTTCCCGCTGCACAGATTCATGCGCCGGGGCCTCCTACAGACAATGCACTTTGATTTATTGCGCTATCTGTAATAGCACCCGAGATATCACCAGATATATATTGGATTTTTCCTCGACCCTGAGTGTCCGGCCCCATGAGACGGTGGTTTTCTCGGCCTCTTGTGGTCAGAGGTCGTTCCCGCTGCACAGATTCATGCGCCAGGGCCTCCTACAGACAATGCACTTTGGTTTGTTACGCTATCTCTAATAGCACCCGAGATATCAGCAGATACATATTGGATTTTCCCCAGACCCTGAGTGCCCGTCCCCATGAGACGGTGATTTTCTCGGCCCCTGGTGGTCCGAGGTCGTTCCCGCTGCACAGATGCATGCGCCAGGGCCTCCTGCAGATAATTCACTTTGATTTATCGCGCTATCTCTAATAGCACCCGAGATATCACCAGATATATATTGGATTTTACCCTGACCCTGAGTGTCCGGCCCCATGAGACTGTGGTTTTTTCGGCCCCTGGTGGTCCGAGGTCGTTCCCGCTGCACAGATTCATGCGCCAGGGCCTCCTACAGACAATGCACTTTGATTTATTGTGCTATCTGTAATATAACCCGAGATATCACCAGATATATATTGGATTTTCCCCTGACCCAGAGTGTCCGGCCCCATGAGACTGTGGTTTTCAAGGCCCCTGGTCGTCCGAGGTCGTTCCCGCTGCACAGATTCATGCGCCGGGGCCTCCTACAGACTATGCACTTTGATTTATTGCGCTATCTGTAATAGCACCCGAGATATCACCAGATATATATTGGATTTTACCCTGACCCTGAGTGTCCGGCCCCATGAGACTGTGGTTTTTTCGGCCCCTGGTGGTCCGAGGTCGTTCCCGCTGCACAGATTCATGCGCCAGGGCCTCCTGCAGATAATTCACTTTGGTTTATTGCGCTATCTCTAATAGCACCCGAGATATCACCAGATATATACTGGATTTTCCCCTGACCCTGAGTGTCCGGCCCCATGAGACTGTGGTTTTCTCGGCCGCTGGTGGTCCGAGGTCGTTCCCGCTGCACAGATTCATGCGCCAGGGCCTCCTACAGACAATGCACTTTGATTTATTGCGCTATCTGTAATAGCACCCGAGATATCACCAGATATATATTGGATTTTTCACTGACCCTGAGTGTCCGGCCCCATGAGACGGTCGTTTTCTCGGCCCCTGGTGGTCCGAGGTCGTTCCCGCTGCACAGATTCATGCGCCAGGGCCTCCTGCAGATAATTCACTTTGGTTTATTGCGCTATCTCTATTAGCACCCGAGATATCACCAGATATATATTGGATTTTCCCCTGACCCAGAGTGTCCGGCCCCATGAGACTGTGGTTTTCTCGGCCCCTGGTGGTCCGAGGTCGTTGCCGCTGCACAGGTTCATGCGCCAGGGCCTCCTACAGACAATGCACTTTGATTTATTGCGCTATCTGTAATAGCACCCGAGATATCACCAGATATATATTGGATATTACCCTCACCCTGAGTGTCCAGCCCCATGAGACGGTGGTTTTCTCGGCCCCTGGTGGACCGAGGTCGTTCCCGCTGCACAGATTCATGCGCCAGGGCCGCCTCCAGACAATGAACTTTGATTTATTGCGCTATCTGTAATAGCTCCCGACATATCACCAGATATATAATGGATTTTCCCCAGACCCTGAGTGTCCGGCCCCATGAGACTTTAGTTTTCTCGGCCCCTGGTGGTCCGAGGTCGTTCCCGCTGCACAGATGCATGCGCCAGGGCCTCTTGCAGATAATACACTTTGGTTTATTGCGCTGTATCTAATAGCACCCGAGATATCACCTGATATATATATTGGATTTTCCCCTGACCCTGAGTGTCCGGCCCCACTAGACTGTGGTTTTCTCGGCCCCTGGTGGTCCGAGGGCGTTCCCGCTGCCCAGATTCATGCGCCAGGGCCTCCTGCAGATAATTCAATTTGGTTTATTGCGCTGTATCTAATAGCACCCGAGATATCACCAGATATATATTGGATTTTCCCCTGACCCTGAGTGTCCGGCTCCATGAGACTGTGGTTTTCTCGGCCCCTGGTGGTCCGAGGTCGTTCCCGCTGCACATATTCATGCGCCAGGGCCTCCTGCAGATAATTCACTTTGGTTTATTGCGCTATCTCTAATAGCACCCGAGATATCACCAGATATATAGTGGATTTTCGCCAGACCCTGAGTGTCCGTCCCCATGAGACGGTGGTTTTCTCGGCCCCTGGTGGTCCGAGGTCGTTCCCGCTGCACAGATTCATGCGCCAGGGCCTCCTACAGACAGTGCACTTTGATTTATTGTACTATCTGTAATAGCACCCGAGATATCACCAGATATATATTGGATTTTTCCCTAACCCTGAGTGTCCAGCCCCATGAGTCTGTGGCTTTCTCGGCCCCTGGTTGTCCGAGGTCGTTCCCGCTGCACAGATGCATGCGCCAGGGCCTACTGCAGATAATTCACTTTGGTTTATTGCGCTATCTATAATAGCACCCGAAATATCACCAGATATATGCTGGATTTTCACATGACCTTGGGTGACGGATTCCGAATATCTGTAATTTTCTCGGCCCCTGGTGGTTCGAGGTCGTTCCTGCTGCACAGACTCATTCGCCAGTGCCTCCTACAGACAATGCACTTTGATTTATCGCGCTATCTGTAATAGCACCCGAGATATCACCAGATATATACTGGATTTTTCCTCGACCCTGAGTGTCCGGCCCCATGAGACGGTGGTTTTCTCGGCCTCTTGTGGTCAGAGGTCGTTCCCGCTGCACAGATTCATGCGCCAGGGCCTCCTACAGACAATGCACTTTGGTTTGTTACGCTATCTCTAATAGCACCCGAGATATCACCAGATATATATTGGATTTTCCCCAGACCCTGAGTGCCCGTCCCCATGAGACGGTGATTTTCTCGGCCCCTGGTGGTCCGAGGTCGTTCCCGCTGCACAGATGCATGCGCCAGGGCCTCCTGCAGATAATTCACTTTGATTTATCGCGCTATCTCTAATAGCACCCGAGATATCACCAGATATATATTGGATTTTTCCTCGACCCTGAGTGTCCGGCCCCATGTGTCTGTGGTTTTCTCGGCCCCTGGTGATCCGAGGTCGTTCCCGCTGAACAGATTCATTCGCAAGGGCCTCCTGCAGACAATGCACTTTGATTTATTGCGCTATCTGTAATAGCACCCGAGATATCAGCAGATACATATTGGATTTTCCCCAGACCCTGAGTGCCCGTCCCCATGAGACGGTGATTTTCTCGGCCCCTGGTGGTCCGAGGTCGTTCCCGCTGCACAGATTCATGCGCCAGGGCCTCCTACAGACAATGCACTTTGATTTATTTCGCTATCTGTAATAGGACCCGAGATATCACCAGATATATATTGTATTTTCCCCAGACCCTGAGTGTCCGGCCGCATGAGACTGTAGTTTTCTCGGCCCCTGGTGGTCCGAGGTCGTTCCCGCTGCACAGAGTCATACGCCAGGGCCTCCTACAGACAATGCACTTTGATTTATTGCGCTATCTGTAATAGCACCCGAGATATCACCAGATATATATCGGATTTTCCCCTGACCTTGAGTGTCCGGCCCCATGAGACTGTGGTTTTCTCGGTCCCTGGAGGTCCGAGAACGTTCCCGCTGCACAGGTTCATGCGCCAGGGTCTCCTACAGACAATGCACTTTGATTTATTGCGCTATCTGTAACAGCACCCGAGATATCAGCAGATATATATTGGATTTTTCACTGACCCTGAGTGTCCTGCCCCATGAGACGGTGGTTTTCTCGGCCCCTGGTGTTCCGAGGTCGTTCCCGCTGCACAGACGCATGCGGCAGGGCCTCCTGCAGATAATTCACTTTGGTTTATTGCGCTATCTCTAATAGCACCCGAGATATCACCAGATATATATTGGATTTTCCCCTGACCCTGAGTGTCCGGCCCCATTAGACTGTGGTTTTCTCGGCCCCTGGTGGTCCGAGGTCGTTCCCGCTGCACATATTCATGCGCCAGGGCCTCCTGCAGATAATTCACTTTGGTTTATTGCGCTGTATCTAATAGCACCCGAGATATCACCAGATATATATTGGATTTTCCCCTGACCCTGAGTGTCCGGCCCCATGAGACTGTGGTTTTCTCGGCCCCTGGTGGTTCGAGGTCGTTCCCGCTGCCCAGATACATGCGCCAAGGCCTCCTCCAGACAATGCACTTTGGTTTATTGCGCTATCTCTAATAGCACCCGAGATATCACCAGATATATATTGGATTTTCCCCTGACCCTGAGTGTCCGGCCCCATGAGACTGTGGTTTTCTCGGCCCCTGGTGGTCCGAGGTCGTTCCCGTTGCACAGATTCATGCGCCAGGGCCTCCTACAGACAATGCACTTTGATTTATTGCTCTATCTGTAATAGCACCCGAGATATCACCAGATATATATTGGATTTTCCCCTGACCCTGAGTGTCCGGCCCCATGAGACTGTGGTTTTCTCGGCCCCTGGTGGTGCGAGGTCGTTCCCGTTGCACAGATTCATGCGCCAGGGCCTCCTGCAGATAATTCACTTTGGTTTATTGCCCTATCTCTAATAGCACCCGAGATATCACCAGATATATATTGGATTTTCCCCTGACCCTGAGTGTCCGGCCCCATGAGACTGTGGTTTTCTCGGCCCCTGGTGGTCCGAGGTCGTTCCCGCTGCCCAGATTCATGCGCCAGGGCCTCCTGCAGATAATTCACTTTGGTTTATTGCGCTGTATCTAATAGCACCCGAGATATCACCAGATATATATTGGATTTTCCCCTGACCCTGAGTGTCCGGCCCCATGACACTGTGGTTTTCTCGGCCCCTGGTGGTTCGAGGTCGTTCCCGCTGCCCAGATACATGCGCCAGGGCCTCCTCCAGACAATGCACTTTGATTTATTGCTCTATCTGTAATAGCACCCGAGATATCACCAGATATATATTGGATTTTCCCCTGACCCTGAGTGTCCGGCCCCATGAGACTGTGGTTTTCTCGGCCCCTGGTGGTGCGAGGTCGTTCCCGTTGCACAGATTCATGCGCCATGGCCTGCTGCAGATAATTCACTTTGGTTTATTGCCCTATCTCTAATAGCACCCGAGATATCACCAGATATATATTGGATTTTCCCCTGACCCTGAGTGTCCGGCCCTATGAGACTGTGGTTTTCTCGGCCCCTGGTGGTCCGAGGTCGTTCCCGCTGCCCAGATTCATGCGCCAGGACCTCGTCCAGACAATGCACTTTGATTTATTGTGCTATCTGTAATAGCATCCGACATATCACCAGATATATATTGCATTTTTCCCTGACCCTGAGTGTCCGGCCCCATGAGACGGTGGTTTTCTCGGCCCCTGGTGGTCCGAGGTCGTTCCCGCTGCACAGATTCATGCGCCAGGGCCTCCTGCAGATAATTCACTTTGGTTTATTGCGCTATCTGTAATAGCACCCGAGATATCACCAGATATATATTGGATTTTCCCCTGACCCTGAGTGTCCGGCCCCATGAGACGGTGGTTTTATCGGCCCCTGGTGGTCCGAGGTCGTTCCCGCTGCACAGATTCATGCGTCAGGGCCTCCTGCAGACAATGCACTTTGATTTATCGAGCTATCTCTAATGGCACCCGATATATCACCAGATATATAATGGATTTTTCCCTGACCCTGAGTGTCCGGCCACATGAGACTGTGGTTTTCTGGGCCCCTGGTGGCCCGAGGTCGTTCCCGCTGCACAGATTCATGCGCCAGGGTCTCCTACAGACAATGCACATTGATTTATTGCGCTATCTGTAATTGCACCCGAGATATCACCAGATATATATTGGATTTTCCCCTGACCCTGAGTGTCCGGCCCCATGAGACTGTGGTTTTCAAGGCCCCTGGTCGTCCGAGGTCGTTCCCGCTGCACAGATTCATGCGCCGGGGCCTCCTACAGACTATGCACTTTGATTTATTGCGCTATCTGTAATAGCACCCGAGATATCACCAGATATATATTGGATTTTACCCTGACCCTGAGTGTCCGGCCCCATGAGACTGTGGTTTTTTCGGCCCCTGGTGGTCCGAGGTCGTTCCCGCTGCACAGATTCATGCGCCAGGGCCTCCTGCAGATAATTCACTTTGGTTTATTGCGCTATCTCTAATAGCACCTGAGATATCACCAGATATATACTGGATTTTCCCCTGACCCTGAGTGTCCGGCCCCATGAGACTGTGGTTTTCTCGGCCGCTGGTGGTCCGAGGTCGTTCCCGCTGCACAGATTCATGCGCCAGGGCCTCCTACAGACAATGCACTTTGATTTATTGCGCTATCTGTAATAGCACCCGAGATATCACCAGATATATATTGGATTTTTCACTGACCCTGAGTGTCCGGCCCCATGAGACGGTCGTTTTCTCGGCCCCTGGTGGTCCGAGGTCGTTCCCGCTGCACAGATTCATGCGCCAGGGCCTCCTGCAGATAATTCACTTTGGTTTATTGCGCTATCTCTATTAGCACCCGAGATATCACCAGATATATATTGGATTTTTCCTCGACCCTGAGTGTCCGGCCCCATGAGACGGTGGTTTTCTCGGCCCCTTGTGGTCAGAGGTCGCTCCCGCTGCACAGATTCATGCGCCAGGGCCTCCTACAGACAATGCAGTTTGGTTTATTGCGCTATCTCTAATAGCACCCGAGATATCACCAGATACATATTGGATTTTCCCCAGACCCTGAGTGCCCGGCCCCATGAGACGGTGGTTTTCTCGGCCCCTGGTGGTCCGAGGTCGTTCCCGATGCACAGACGCATGCGCCAGGGCCTCCTGCAGATAATTCACTTTGATTTATCGCGCTATCTCTAATAGCACCCGAGATATCACCAGATATATATTGGATTTTTCCTCGACCCTGAGTGTCCGGCCCCATGTATCGGTAGTTTTCTCGGCCCCTGGTGATCCGAGGTCGTTCCCGCTGAACAGATTCATTCGCAAGGGCCTCCTGCAGACAATGCTCTTTGATTTATTGCGCTATCTGCAATAGCACCCGAGATATCAGCAGATATATTTTTGATTTTTCCCTGTCCCTGAGTGTGCGGCCCCATGAGACTGTGGTTTTCTCGGCCCCTGGTGGTCCGAGGCCGTTCCCGCTGCACAGATTCATGCGCCAGGGCCTCCTACAGACAATGCACTTTGATTTATTGCGCTATCTGTAATAGCACCCGAGATATCACCAGATATATATTGGATTTTACCCTGACGATGAGTGTCCGGCCCCATGAGACTGTGGTTTTTTCGGCCCCTGATGGTCCGAGGTCGTTCCCGCTGCACAGATTCATGCGCCAGGGCCTCCTACAGACAATGCACTTTGATTTATTGCGCTATCTGTAATAGCACCCGAGATATCACCAGATATATATTGGATTTTCCCCTGACCCTGAGTGTCCGGCCCCATGAGACTGTGGTTGTCTCGGCCCCTGGAGGTCCGAGGACGTTCCCGCTGCACAGATTCATGCGCCAAGGCCTCCTGCAGATAATTCACTTTGGTTTATTGCGCTATCTCTAATAGCACCCGAGATATCACCAGATATATACTGGATTTTTCACTGACCCTGAGTGTCCGGCCCCATGAGACGGTCGTTTTCTCAGCCCCTGGTGGCCCGAGGTCGTTCCCGCTGCACAGATTCATGCGCCAGGGCCTCCTGCAGATAATTCACTTTGGTTTATTGCGCTATCTGTAATAGCACCCGAGATATCACCAGATATATATTGGATTTTCCCCTGACCCTGAGTGTCCGGCCCCATGAGACGGTGGTTTTATCGGCCCCTGGTGGTCCGAGGTCGTTCCCGCTGCACAGATTCATGCGTCAGGGCCTCCTGCAGACAATGCACTTTGATTTATCGAGCTATCTCTAATGGCACCCGATATATCACCAGATATATAATGGATTTTTCCCTGACCCTGAGTGTCCGGCCACATGTGACTGTGGTTTTCTGGGCCCCTGGTGGCCCGAGGTCGTTCCCGCTGCACAGATTCATGCGCCAGGGCCTCCTGCAGATAATTCACTTTGGTTTATTGCGCTATCTCTAATAGCACCCGAGATATCACCAGATATATATTGGATTTTCCCCTGACCCTGAGTGTCCGGCCCCATGAGACTGTGGTTTTCAAGGCCCCTGGTCGTCCGAGGTCGTTCCCGCTGCACAGATTCATGCGCCGGGGCCTCCTACAGACAATGCACTTTGATTTATTGCGCTATCTGTAATAGCACCCGAGATATCACCAGATATATATTGGATTTTTCCTCGACCCTGAGTGTCCGGCCCCATGAGACGGTGGTTTTCTCGGCCTCTTGTGGTCAGAGGTCGTTCCCGCTGCACAGATTCATGCGCCAGGGCCTCCTACAGACAATGCACTTTGGTTTGTTACGCTATCTCTAATAGCACCCGAGATATCAGCAGATACATATTGGATTTTCCCCAGACCCTGAGTGCCCGTCCCCATGAGACGGTGATTTTCTCGGCCCCTGGTGGTCCGAGGTCGTTCCCGCTGCACAGATGCATGCGCCAGGGCCTCCTGCAGATAATTCACTTTGAGTTATCGCGCTATCTCTAATAGCACCCGAGATATCACCAGATATATATTGGATTTTCCCCTGACCCTGAGTGTCCGGCCCCATGAGACGGTGGTCGTCTCGGCCCCTGGTGGTCCGAGGTCGTTCCCGCTGCACAGATTCATGCGCCAGGGCCTCCTACAGACAATGCACTTTGATTTATTGTGCTATCTGTAATATAACCCGAGATATCACCAGATATATATTGGATTTTCCCCTGACCCAGAGTGTCCGGCCCCATGAGACTGTGGTTTTCAAGGCCCCTGGTCGTCCGAGGTCGTTCCCGCTGCACAGATTCATGCGCCGGGGCCTCCTACAGACTATGCACTTTGATTTATTGCGCTATCTGTAATAGCACCCGAGATATCACCAGATATATATTGGATTTTACCCTGACCCTGAGTGTCCGGCCCCATGAGACTGTGGTTTTTTCGGCCCCTGGTGGTCCGAGGTCGTTCCCGCTGCACAGATTCATGCGCCAGGGCCTCCTGCAGATAATTCACTTTGGTTTATTGCGCTATCTCTAATAGCACCCGAGATATCACCAGATATATACTGGATTTTCCCCTGACCCTGAGTGTCCGGCCCCATGAGACTGTGGTTTTCTCGGCCGCTGGTGGTCCGAGGTCGTTCCCGCTGCACAGATTCATGCGCCAGGGCCTCCTACAGACAATGCACTTTGATTTATTGCGCTATCTGTAATAGCACCCGAGATATCACCAGATATATATTGGATTTTTCACTGACCCTGAGTGTCCGGCCCCATGAGACGGTCGTTTTCTCGGCCCCTGGTGGTCCGAGGTCGTTCCCGCTGCACAGATTCATGCGCCAGGGCCTCCTGCAGATAATTCACTTTGGTTTATTGCGCTATCTCTATTAGCACCCGAGATATCACCAGATATATATTGGATTTTCCCCTGACCCAGAGTGTCCGGCCCCATGAGACTGTGGTTTTCTCGGCCCCTGGTGGTCCGAGGTCGTTGCCGCTGCACAGGTTCATGCGCCAGTGCCTCCTACAGACAATGCACTTTGATTTATTGCGCTATCTGTAATAGCACCCGAGATATCACCAGATATATATTGGATATTACCCTCACCCTGAGTGTCCAGCCCCATGAGACGGTGGTTTTCTCGGCCCCTGGTGGACCGAGGTCGTTCCCGCTGCACAGATTCATGCGCCAGGGCCTCCTACAGACAATGCACTTTGATTTATTGCGCTATCTGTAATAGCACCCGAGATATCACCAGATATATATTGGATTTTCCCCTGACCCTGAGTGTCCGGCCCCATGAGACTGTGGTTGTCTCGGCCCCTGGAGGTCCGAGGACGTTCCCGCTGCACAGATTCATGCGCCAAGGCCTCCTGCAGATAATTCACTTTGGTTTATTGCGCTATCTCTAATAGCACCCGAGATATCACCAGATATATACTGGATTTTCCCCTGACCCTGAGTGTCCGGCCCCATGAGACTGTGGTTTTCTCGGCCGCTGGTGGTCCGAGGTCGTTCCCGCTGCACAGATTCATGCGCCAGGGCCTCCTACAGACAATGCACTTTGATTTATTGCGCTATCTGTAATAGCACCCGAGATATCAGCAGATATATTTTTGATTTTTCCCTGTCCCTGAGTGTGCGGCCCCATGAGACTGTGGTTTTCTCGGCCCCTGGTGGTCCGAGGTCGTTCCCGCTGCACAGATTCATGCGCCAGGGCCTCCTACAGACAATGCACTTTGATTTATTGCGCTATCTGTAATAGCACCCGAGATATCACCAGATATATATTGGATTTTACCCTGACGATGAGTGTCCGGCCCCATGAGACTGTGGTTTTTTCGGCCCCTGATGGTCCGAGGTCGTTCCCGCTGCACAGATTCATGCGCCAGGGCCTCCTACAGACAATGCACTTTGATTTATTGCGCTATCTGTAATAGCACCCGAGATATCACCAGATATATATTGGATTTTCCCCTGACCCTGAGTGTCCGGCCCCATGAGACTGTGGTTGTCTCGGCCCCTGGAGGTCCGAGGACGTTCCCGCTGCACAGATTCATGCGCCAAGGCCTCCTGCAGATAATTCACTTTGGTTTATTGCGCTATCTCTAATAGCACCCGAGATATCACCAGATATATACTGGATTTTTCACTGACCCTGAGTGTCCGGCCCCATGAGACGGTCGTTTTCTCAGCCCCTGGTGGCCCGAGGTCGTTCCCGCTGCACAGATTCATGCGCCAGGGCCTCCTGCAGATAATTCACTTTGGTTTATTGCGCTATCTGTAATAGCACCCGAGATATCACCAGATATATATTGGATTTTCCCCTGACCCTGAGTGTCCGGCCCCATGAGACGGTGGTTTTATCGGCCCCTGGTGGTCCGAGGTCGTTCCCGCTGCACAGATTCATGCGTCAGGGCCTCCTGCAGACAATGCACTTTGATTTATCGAGCTATCTCTAATGGCACCCGATATATCACCAGATATATAATGGATTTTTCCCTGACCCTGAGTGTCCGGCCACATGTGACTGTGGTTTTCTGGGCCCCTGGTGGCCCGAGGTCGTTCCCGCTGCACAGATTCATGCGCCAGGGCCTCCTGCAGATAATTCACTTTGGTTTATTGCGCTATCTCTAATAGCACCCGAGATATCACCAGATATATATTGGATTTTCCCCTGACCCTGAGTGTCCGGCCCCATGAGACTGTGGTTTTCAAGGCCCCTGGTCGTCCGAGGTCGTTCCCGCTGCACAGATTCATGCGCCGGGGCCTCCTACAGACAATGCACTTTGATTTATTGCGCTATCTGTAATAGCACCCGAGATATCACCAGATATATATTGGATTTTTCCTCGACCCTGAGTGTCCGGCCCCATGAGACGGTGGTTTTCTCGGCCTCTTGTGGTCAGAGGTCGTTCCCGCTGCACAGATTCATGCGCCAGGGCCTCCTACAGACAATGCACTTTGGTTTGTTACGCTATCTCTAATAGCACCCGAGATATCAGCAGATACATATTGGATTTTCCCCAGACCCTGAGTGCCCGTCCCCATGAGACGGTGATTTTCTCGGCCCCTGGTGGTCCGAGGTCGTTCCCGCTGCACAGATGCATGCGCCAGGGCCTCCTGCAGATAATTCACTTTGATTTATCGCGCTATCTCTAATAGCACCCGAGATATCACCAGATATATATTGGATTTTCCCCTGACCCTGAGTGTCCGGCCCCATGAGACGGTGGTCGTCTCGGCCCCTGGTGGTCCGAGGTCGTTCCCGCTGCACAGATTCATGCGCCAGGGCCTCCTACAGACAATGCACTTTGATTTATTGTGCTATCTGTAATATAACCCGAGATATCACCAGATATATATTGGATTTTCCCCTGACCCAGAGTGTCCGGCCCCATGAGACTGTGGTTTTCAAGGCCCCTGGTCGTCCGAGGTCGTTCCCGCTGCACAGATTCATGCGCCGGGGCCTCCTACAGACTATGCACTTTGATTTATTGCGCTATCTGTAATAGCACCCGAGATATCACCAGATATATATTGGATTTTACCCTGACCCTGAGTGTCCGGCCCCATGAGACTGTGGTTTTTTCGGCCCCTGGTGGTCCGAGGTCGTTCCCGCTGCACAGATTCATGCGCCAGGGCCTCCTGCAGATAATTCACTTTGGTTTATTGCGCTATCTCTAATAGCACCCGAGATATCACCAGATATATACTGGATTTTCCCCTGACCCTGAGTGTCCGGCCCCATGAGACTGTGGTTTTCTCGGCCGCTGGTGGTCCGAGGTCGTTCCCGCTGCACAGATTCATGCGCCAGGGCCTCCTACAGACAATGCACTTTGATTTATTGCGCTATCTGTAATAGCACCCGAGATATCACCAGATATATATTGGATTTTTCACTGACCCTGAGTGTCCGGCCCCATGAGACGGTCGTTTTCTCGGCCCCTGGTGGTCCGAGGTCGTTCCCGCTGCACAGATTCATGCGCCAGGGCCTCCTGCAGATAATTCACTTTGGTTTATTGCGCTATCTCTATTAGCACCCGAGATATCACCAGATATATATTGGATTTTCCCCTGACCCAGAGTGTCCGGCCCCATGAGACTGTGGTTTTCTCGGCCCCTGGTGGTCCGAGGTCGTTGCCGCTGCACAGGTTCATGCGCCAGGGCCTCCTACAGACAATGCACTTTGATTTATTGCGCTATCTGTAATAGCACCCGAGATATCACCAGATATATATTGGATATTACCCTCACCCTGAGTGTCCAGCCCCATGAGACGGTGGTTTTCTCGGCCCCTGGTGGACCGAGGTCGTTCCCGCTGCACAGATTCATGCGCCAGGGCCGCCTCCAGACAATGAACTTTGATTTATTGCGCTATCTGTAATAGCTCCCGACATATCACCAGATATATAATGGATTTTCCCCAGACCCTGAGTGTCCGGCCCCATGAGACTTTAGTTTTCTCGGCCCCTGGTGGTCCGAGGTCGTTCCCGCTGCACAGATGCATGCGCCAGGGCCTCTTGCAGATAATACACTTTGGTTTATTGCGCTGTATCTAATAGCACCCGAGATATCACCTGATATATATATTGGATTTTCCCCTGACCCTGAGTGTCCGGCCCCACTAGACTGTGGTTTTCTCGGCCCCTGGTGGTCCGAGGGCGTTCCCGCTGCCCAGATTCATGCGCCAGGGCCTCCTGCAGATAATTCAATTTGGTTTATTGCGCTGTATCTAATAGCACCCGAGATATCACCAGATATATATTGGATTTTCCCCTGACCCTGAGTGTCCGGCTCCATGAGACTGTGGTTTTCTCGGCCCCTGGTGGTCCGAGGTCGTTCCCGCTGCACATATTCATGCGCCAGGGCCTCCTGCAGATAATTCACTTTGGTTTATTGCGCTATCTCTAATAGCACCCGAGATATCACCAGATATATAGTGGATTTTCGCCAGACCCTGAGTGTCCGTCCCCATGAGACGGTGGTTTTCTCGGCCCCTGGTGGTCCGAGGTCGTTCCCGCTGCACAGATTCTTGCGCCAGGGCCTCCTGCAGATAATTCACTTTGGTTTATTACGCTATCGCTAATAGCACCCAAGATATCACCAGATATATATTGGATTTTTCCCTGACCCTGAGTGTCCGGCCCCATGAGACTGTGGATTTTTCGGCCCCTGGTGGTCCGAGGTCGTTCCCGCTGCACAGATTCATGCGCCAGGGCCTCCTGCAGATAATGCACTTTGGTTTATTGCGCTATATCTAATAGCACCCAAGATATCACCAGATATATATTGGATTTTTCCCTGAACCTGAGTGTACGGCCCCATGAGACTGTGGTTTCCTCGGCCCCTGGTGGTCCGAGGTCGTTCCCGCTGCACAGATTCATGCGCCAGGGCCTCCTACAGACAATGCACTTTGATTTATTTCGCTATCTGCAATAGGACCCGAAATATCACCAGATATATATTGGATTTTCCCCAGACCCTGAGTGTCCGGCCGCATGAGACTGTAGTTTTCTCGGCCCCTGGGGGTCCGAGGTCGTTCCCGCTGCACAGATTCATGCGCCAGGGCCTCCTCCAGACAATGAACTTTGATTTATTGCGCTATCTGTAATAGCTCCCGACATATCACCAGATATATAATGGATTTTCCCCAGACCCTGAGTGTCCGGCCCCATGAGACTTTAGTTTTCTCGGCCCCTGGTGGTCCGAGGTCGTTCCCGCTGCACAGATGCATGCGCCAGGGCCTCTTGCAGATAATACACTTTGGTTTATTGCGCTGTATCTAATAGCACCCGAGATATCACTTTATATATATATTGGATTTTCCCCTGACCCTGAGTGTCCGGCCCCGCTAGACTGTGGTTTTCTCGGCCCCTGGTGGTCCGAGGTCGTTCCCGCTACACAGATTCATGCGCCAGGGCCTCCTGCAGATAATTCACTTTGATTTATTGCGCTATCTGTAATAGCACCCGAGATATCACCAGATATATATTGGATTTTCCCCTGACCCTGAGTGTCCGGCTCCATGAGACTGTGGTTTTCTCGGCCCCTGGTGGTCCGAGGTCGTTCCCGCTGCACAGATTCATGCGCCAGGGCCTCCTGCAGATAATTCACTTTGGTTTATTGCGCTATCTGTAATAGCACCCGAGATATCACCAGATATATATTGGATTTTCCCCTGACCCTGAGTGTCCGGCTCCATGAGACTGTGGTTTTCTCGGCCCCTGGTGGTCCGAGGTCGTTCCCGCTGCACAGATTCATGCGCCAGGGCCTCCTGCAGATAATTCACTTTGATTTATTGCGCTATCTGTAATAGCACCCGAGATATCACCAGATATATATTGGATTTTCCCCTGACCCTGAGTGTCCGGCGCCATGAGACGGTGGTTTTCTCGGCCCCTGGTGGTGCCAGGTCGTTCCCTCTGCACAGATTCATGCGCCAGGGCCTCCTACAGACAATGCACTTTGATTTATTGTGCTATCTGTAATATAACCCGAGATATCACCAGATATATATTGGATTTTTCCCTGACCCTGAGTGTCCGGCCCCATGAGACGGTTGTTGTCTCGGCCCCTGGTGGTCCGAAATCGTTCCCTCTGCACAGATTCATGCGCCAGGGCCTCCTACAGACAATGCACTTTGATTTATTGTGCTATCTGTAATATAACCCGAGATATCACCAGATATATATTGGATTTTTCCCTGACCCTGAGTGTCCGGCCCCATGAGACGGTTGTTGTCTCGGCCCCTGGTGGTCCGAGGTCGTTCCCGCTGCACAGATTCTTGCGCCAGGGCCTCCTGCAGATAATTCACTTTGGTTTATTACGCTATCTCTAATAGCACCCAAGATATCACCAGATATATATTGGATTTTTCCCTGATCCTGAGTGTCCGGCCCCATGAGACTGTGGATTTTTCGGCCCCTGGTGGTCCGAGGTCGTTCCCGTTGCACAGATTCATGCGCCAGGGCCTCCTGCAGATAATTCACTTTGGTTTATTGCGCTATATCTAATAGCACCCAAGATATCACCAGATATATATTGGATTTTTCCCTGACCCTGAGTGTCCGGCCCCATGAGACTGTGGTTTTCTCGGCCCCTGGTGGTCCGAGGTCGTTCCCGCTGCACAGATTCATGCGCCAGGGCCTCCTACAGACAATGCACTTTGATTTATTTCGCTATCTGTAATAGGACCCGAGATATCACCAGATATATATTGGATTTTCCCCAGACCCTGAGTGTCCGGCCCCATTAGACTGTGGTTTTCTCGGCCCCTGGTGGTCCGAGGTCGTTCCCGCTGCCCAGATTCATGCGCCAGGGCCTCCTGCAGATAATTCACTTTGGTTTATTGCGCTGTATCTAATAGCACCCGAGATATCACCAGATATATATTGGATTATCCCCTGACCCTGAGTGTCCGGCCCCATGAGACGGTGGTTTTCTCGGCCCCTGGTGGTTCGAGGTCGTTCCCGCTGCCCAGATACATGCGCCAGGGCCTCCTCCAGACAATGCACTTTGATTTATTGCGCTATCTGTAATAGCACCCGACATATCACCAGATATATATAGCATTTTTCCCTGACCCTGAGTGTCCGGCCCCATGAGACGGTGGTTTTCTCGGCCCCTGGTGGTCCGAGGTTGTTCCCGCTGCAGAGATTCATGCGCCAGGGCCTCCTACAGACAATACACTTTGAGTTATTGCTCTATCTGTAATAGCACCCGAGATATCACCAGATATATATTGGATTTTCCCCTGACCCTGAGTGTCCGGCCCCATGAGACTGTGGTTTTCTCGGCCCCTGGTGGTGCGAGGTCGTTCCCGTTGCACAGATTCATGCGCCATGGCCTGCTGCAGATAATTCACTTTGGTTTATTGCCCTATCTCTAATAGCACCCGAGATATCACCAGATATATATTGGATTTTCCCCTGACCCTGAGTGTCCGGCCCCATGAGACTGTGGTTTTCTCGGCCCCTGGTGGTCCGAGGTCGTTCCCGCTGCCCAGATTCATGCGCCAGGACCTCGTCCAGACAATGCACTTTGATTTATTGTGCTATCTGTAATAGCACCCGACATATCACCAGATATATATTGCATTTTTCCCTGACCCTGAGTGTCCGGCCCCATGAGACGGTGGTTTTCTCGGCCCCTGGTGGTCCGAGGTCGTTCCCGCTGCACAGATGCATGGGCCAGGGCCTCCTGCAGATAATTCACTTTGGTTTATTGCTCTATCTGTAATAGCACCCGAGATATCACCAGATATATATTGGATTTTCCCCTGACCCTGAGTGTCCGGCCCCATGAGACGGTGGTTGTCTCGGCCCCTGGTGGTCCGAGGTCGTTCCCGCTGCACAGATTCTTGCGCCAGGGCCTCCTGCAGATAATTCACTTTGGTTTATTACGCTATCGCTAATAGCACCCAAGATATCACCAGATATATATTGGATTTTTCCCTGACCCTGAGTGTCCGGCCCCATGAGACTGTGGATTTTTCGGCCCCTGGTGGTCCGAGGTCGTTCCCGTTGCACAGATTCATGCGCCAGGGCCTCCTGCAGATAATGCACTTTGGTTTATTGCGCTATATCTAATAGCACCCAAGATATCACCAGATATATATTGGATTTTTCCCTGACCCTGAGTGTCCGGCCCCATGAGACTGTGGTTTCCTCGGCCCCTGGTGGTCCGAGGTCGTTCCCGCTGCACAGATTCATGCGCCAGGGCCTCCTACAGACAATGCACTTTGGTTTATTACGCTATCTCTAATAGCACCCGAGATATCACCAGATATATATTGGATTTTCCCCAGACCCTGAGTGCCCGGCCCCATGAGACGGTGGTTTTCTCGGCCCCTGGTGATCCGAGGTCGTTCCCGCTGCCACAGATGCATGCGCCAGGGCCTCCTGCAGATAATTCACTTTGATTTATCGCGCTATCTCTAATAGCACCCGAGATATCACCAGATCTATATTGGATTTTCCCCTGACCCTGAGTGTCCGGCCCCATGAGACGGTCGTTTTCTCGGCCCCTGGTGGTCCGAGGTCGTTCCCACTGCACAGATTCATGCGCCAGGGCCTCCTACAGGCAATGCATTTTGATTTATTGCGCTATCTGTAATCGCACCCGAGATATCACCAGATATATATTGGATTTTACCCTGACCGTGAGAGTCCGGCCCCATGAGACTGTGGTTTTTTCGGCCCCTGGTGGTCCGAGGTCGTTCCCGCTGCACAGATTCATGCGACAGGGCCACCTACAGATAATGCACTTTGATTTATTGCGCTATCTGTAATAGCACCCGAGATATCACCAGATACATATTGGATTTTACCCTGACCCTGAGTGTCCGGCCCCTTGAGACGGTGGTTGTCTCGGCCCCTGGAGGTCCGAGGACGTTCCCGCTGCACAGATTCATGCGCCAGGGCCTCCTGCAGATAATTCACTTTGGCTTATTGCGCTATCTCTAATAGCACCCGAGATATCACCAGATATATACTGGATTTTCCCCTGACCCTGAGTGTCCGGCCCCATGAGACTGTGGTTTTCTCGGCCCCTGGTGGTCCGAGGTCGTTCCCGCTGCACAGATTCATGCGCCATGGCCTCCTACAGACAATGCGCGTTGGTTTAATGCGCTATGTGTAATAGCACCCGAGATATCACCAGATATATATTGGATTTTTGCCTGACCCTGAGTTCTCGGCCCCATGAGACTGTGGTTTTCTCGGCCCCTGGTGGTCCGAGGTCGTTCCCGCTGCACAGATTCATGCGTCAGGGCCTCCTGCAGACAATGCACTTTGATTTATCGAGCTATCTCTAATGGCACCCGATACATCACCAGATATATAATGGATTTTTCCCTGACCCTGAGTGTCCGGCCCCATGAGACTGTGGTTTTCTCGGACCCTGGTGGTCCGAGGTCGTTCCCGCTGCACAGATTCATGCGCCAGGGTCTCCTACAGAAAATGCACTTTGATTTATTGCGCTATCTGTAATAGCACCCGAGATATCACCAGATATATATTGGATTTTCCCCTGACCCTGAGTGTCCGGCCCCATGAGACTGTGGTTTTCTCGGCCCCTGGTGGTCCGAGGTCGTTCCTGCTGCACAGATTCATGCGCCAGGGCCTCCTACAGACAATGCACTTTGATTTATTGCGCTATCTGTTATAGCACCCGAGATATCACCAGATATATATTGGATTTTACCCTGACCCTGAGTGTCCGGCCCCATGAGACGGTCGTTGTCTCGGCCCTTGGAGGTCCGAGGACGTTCCCGCTGCACAGATTCATGCGCCAGGGCCTCCTACAGGTAATGCACTTTGATTTATTGCGCTATCTGTAATAGCAGCCGAGATATCACCAGATCTATATTGGATTTTCCCCTGACCCTGAGTGTCCGGCCCCATGAGACTGTGGTTTTCTCGGACCCTGGTGGTCCGAGGACGTTCCCGTTGCACAGATTCATGCGCAAGGGCCTCCTGCAGATAATTCACTTTGGTTTATTGCGCTATCTGTAATAGCACCCGAGATATCACCAGATCTATATTGGATTTTCCCCTGACCCTGAGTGTCCGGCCCCATGAGACTGTGGTTTTCTCGGCCCCTGGTGGTCCGGGGTCGTTCCCGTTGCACAGATTCATGCGCCAGGGCCTCCTGCAGATAATTCACTTTGGTTTATTGCGCTATCTCTAATAGCACCCGAGATATCACCAGATATATATTGGATTTTTCACTGACCCTGAGCGTCCGGCCCCATGAGACTGTGGTTTTCTCGGCCCCTGGTGGTCCGAGGTCGTTCCCGCTGCACAGGTTCATGCGCCAGGGTCTCCTACAGACAATGCACTTTGATTTATTGCGCTATCTGTAATAGCACCCGAGATATCACCACATATATATTGGATTTTTCACTGACCCTGAGTGTCCGGCCCCATGAGACGGTGGTTTTCTCGGTCCCTGGTGTTCCGAGGTCGTTCCCGCTGCACAGATTCATGCGCCAGGGCCTCCCACAGACAATGCACTTTGATTTATTGCGCTATCTCTAATAGCAACCGAGATATCACCAGATATATATTGGATTTTCCCCTGACCCTGAGTGTCCGGCCCCATGAGACTATGGTTTTCTCGGCCCCTGGTGGTCCGAGGTCGTTCCCGTTGCACAGATTCATGCGCCAGGGCCTCCTGCAGATAACTCACTTTGGTTTATTGCGCTATCTCTAATAGCACCCGAGATATCACCAGATATATATTGGATTTTTCCCTGACCCTGAGTGTCCGGCCCCATGAGACGGTGGTTTTCTCGGCCCCTGGTGGTCCGCGGTCGTTCCCGCTGCACAGATTCATGCGCCAGGGCCTCCTGCAGATAATTCACTTTCGTTTATTGCGCTATCTCTAATAGCACCCGAGACATCACCAGATATATATTGGATTTTTCCCTTACCCTGAGTGTCCGGCCCCATGAGACGGTGGTTTTCTCGGCCCCTGGTGGTCCTAAGTCGTTCCCGCTGCACAGATGCATGCGCCAGGGCCTCCTGCAGATAATTCCCTTTGGCTTATTGCGCTATCTCTAATAGCGCCCGAGATATCACCAGATATATATTGGATTTTCCCCTGACCCTGAGTGTCCGGCTCCATGAGACTGTGGTTTTCTCGGCCCCTGGTGGTCCGAGGTCGTTCCCGCTGCACAGATTCATGCGCCAGGGCCTCCTACAGACAATGCACTTTGATTTATTGCGCTATCTGTAATAGCACCCGAGATATCACCAGATATATATTGGATTTTTCACTGACCCTGAGCGTCCGGCCCCATGTGACGGTCGTTTTCTCGGGCCCTGGTGGTCCGAGGTCGTTCCCGCTGCACAGATTCATGCGCCAGGGCCTCCTACAGACAATGCACTTTGATTTATTGCGCTATCTGTAATAGCACCCGAGATATCACGAGATATATATTGGATTTTTCCCTGACCCTGAGTGTCCGGCCCCATGAGACGGTGGATGTCTCGGCCCCTGATGGTCCGAGATCGTTCCCGCTGCACAGATTCATGCGCCAGGGCCTCCTGCAGACAATTCACTTTGGTTTATTGCGCTATCTCTAATAGCACCCGAGATATCACCAGATATATATTGGATTTTTCCCCGACCATGAGTGTCCGGCCCCATGAGACGGTGGTTTTCTCGGCCGCTGGTGGTCCGAGGTCGTTCCCGCTGGCCAGATTCATGCGCCAGGGCCTCCTACAGACAATGCACTATGATTTATTGCGCTATCTGTAATAGCACCCGAGATATCACCAGATCTATATTGGATTTTCCCCTGACCCTGAGTATCCGGCCCCATGAGACTGTGGTTTTCTCGGCCCCTGGTGGTCCGGGGTCGTTCCCGTTGCACAGATTCATGCGCCAGGGCCTCCTGCAGATAATTCACCTTGGTTTATTGCGCTATCTCTAATAGCACCCGAGATATCACCAGATATATATTGGATTTTCCCCTGACCCTGAGTGTGCGGCACCATGAGACTGTAGTTTTCTCGGCCCCTGCTGGTCCTAGGTCGTTCCCGCTGCACACATTCATGCGCCAGGGAATCCTGCAGACAATTCACTTTGTTTTATTGCGCTATCTCTAATAGCACCCGAGATATCACCAGATATATATTGGATTTTTCCCCGACCCTGAGTGTCCGGCCCCATGAGACGGTGGTTTTCTCGGCCGCTGGTGGTCCGAGGTCGTTCCCGCTGGCCAGATTCATGCGCCAGGGCCTCCTACAGACAATGCACTATGATTTATTGCGCTATCTGTAATAGCACCCGAGATATCACCAGATCTATATTGGATTTTCCCCTGACCCTGAGTATCCGGCCCCGTGAGACTGTGGTTTTCTCGGCCCCTGGTGGTCTGAGGTCGTTCCCGTTGCACAGATTCATGCGCCAGGGCCTCCTGCAGATAATTCACTTCGGTTTATTGCGCTATCTCTAATAGCACCCGAGATATCACCAGATATATATTGGATTTTTCACTGACCCTGAGCGTCCGGCCCCATGAGACGGTCGTTTTCTCGGCCCCTGGTGGTCCGAGAACGTTCCCGCTGCACAGGTTCATGCGCCAGCGTCTCCTACAGACAATGCACTTTGATTTATTGCGCTATCTGTAATAGCACCCGAGATATCACCAGATATATATTGGATTTTTCACTGACCCTGAGTGTCCTGCCCCATGAGACGGCGGTTTTCTCGGCCCCTGGTGTTCCGAGGTCGTTCCCGCTGCACAGATTCATGCGCCAGGGCCTCCTACAGACAATGCACTTTGATTTATTGCGCTATCTCTAATAGCACCCGAGATATCACCAGATATATATTGGATTTTCCCCTGACCCTGAGTGTCCGGCCCCATGAGAATGTGGTTTTATCGGCCCCTGGTGGTCCTAGGTCGTTCCCGCTGCACTGATGCATGCGCCAGGGCCTCCTGCAGATAACTCCCTTTGGCTTATTGCGCTATCTCTAATAGCGCCCGAGATATCACCAGATATATATTGGATTTTTCCCTGACCCTGAGTGTCCGGCCCCATGAGACTGCGGTTTTCTCGGCCCCTGGTGGTCCGAGGTTGTTCCCGCTACACAGATTCATGCGCCAGGGCCTCCTACAGACAATGCACTTTGATTTATTGCGCTATCTGTAATAGCACCCGAGATATCACCAGATATATATTGGATTTTCCCCTGACCCTGAGTGTGCGGCACCATGAGACTGTAGTTTTCTCGGCCCCTGGTGGTCCTAGGTCGTTCCCGCTGCACACATTCATGCGCCAGGGCCTCCTGCAGACAATTCACTTTGTTTTATTGCGCTATCTCTAATAGCACCCGAGATATGACCAGATATATATTGGATTTTTCCCCGACCCTGAGTGTCCGGCCCCATGAGACGGTGGTTTTCTCGGCCGCTGATGGTCCGAGGTCGTTCCCGCTGGCCAGATTCATGCGCCAGGGCCTCCTACAGACAATGCACTATGATTTATTGCGCTATCTGTAATAGCACCCGAGATATCACCAGATATATATTGGATTTTTCCCTGACCCTGAGTGTCCGGCCCCATGAGACTGTGGTTTTCTCGGCCCCTGGTGGTCCGAGGTCGTTCCCCTTGCACAGATTCATGCGCCAGGGCCTCCTGCAGATAATTCACTTTGATTTATTGCGCTATCTGTAATAGCACCCGAGATATCACCAGATAGATATTGAATTTTCACTGACCCTAAGTGTCCGGCCCCTCGGGACGGTGGTTTTCTCGGCCCCTGGTGTTCCGAGGTCGTTCCCGCTGCACAGATTCATGCGGCAGGGCCTCCTACAGACAATGCACTTTGATTTATTGCGTTATCTGTAATAGCACCCGAGATATCACCACATATATATTGGATTTTTCCCTGGCCCAGAGTGTCCGGCCCCCTCGAGACGGTGCTTTCCTCGGCCCCTGGTGGTCCGAGGTCGTTCCCGCTGCACAGCTTCATGCGCCAGGTCCTCCTGCAGATAATTCACTTTGGTTTATTGCGCTATCTCTAATAGCGCCCGAGATATCAACAGATATATATTGGATTTTTCCCTGACCCTGAGTGTCCGGCCCCATGAGACTGCGGTTTTCTCGGCCCCTGGTGGTCCGAGGTCGTTCCCGCTGCACACATTCATGCGCCAGGGCCTCCTACAGATAATTCACTATGGTTTATTGCGCTATCTCTAATAGCACCCGAGATATCACCAGATATATATTGGATTTTGCCCTGACCCTGAGTGTCCGGCCCCATGAGACGGTGGTTTTTTCGGCCCCTGGTGGTCCGAGGTCGTTCCCGTTGCACAGATTCATGCGCCAGGGCCTCCTGCAGATAACTCACTTTGGTTTATTGCGCTATCTCTAATAGCACCCAAGATATCACCAGATAAATATTGGATTTTCCCCTGACCCTGAGTGTCCGGCCCCATGAGACGGTGGTTTTCTCGGCCCCTGATGGTCCGAGGTCGTTCCCGCTGTCCACATTTATGCGCCAGGGCCTCCTACAGACAATGCAATTTGATTTATTGCGGTATCTGTAATAGCACCCGAGATATCATCAGATATATATTGGATTTTTCCCTGACCCTGAGTGTCCGGCCCCATGAGACGGTTGTTGTCTCGGCCCCTGGTGGTCCGAGGTCGTTCCCGCTGCACAGATTCTTGCGCCAGGGCCTCCTGCAGATAATTCACTTTGGTTTATTACGCTATCTCTAATAGCACCCAAGATATCACCAGATATATATTGGATTTTTCCCTGACCCTGAGTGTCCGGCCCCATGAGACTGTGGATTTTTCGGCCCCTGGTGGTCTGAGGTCGTTCCCGCTGCACAGATTCATGCGCCAGGGCCTCCTACAGACAATGCACTTTGATTTATTGCGCTATCTGTAATAGCACCCGAGATATCACCACATATATATTGGATTTTTCGCTGACCCAGAGTGTCCGACCCCATGAGACGGTGGTTTTCTCGGCCCCTGGTGGTCCGCGGTCGTTCCCGCTGCACAAATTCATGCGCCAGGGCCTCCTGCAGATAATTCACTTTCGTTTATTGCGCTATCTCTAATAGCACCCGAGATATCACCAGATATATATTGGATTTTTCCCTGACCCTGAGTGTCCGGCCCCATGAGACGGTGGTTTTCTCGGTCCCTGGTGGTCCTAGGTCGTTCCCGCTGCACAGCTGCATGCGCCAGGGCCTCCTGCAGATAATTCCCTTTGGCTTATTGCGCTATCTCTAATAGCGCCCGAGATATCACCAGATATATATTGGATTTTTCCCTGACCCTGAGTGTCCGGCCCCATGAGACTGCGGTTTTCTCGGCCCCTGGTGGTCCGAGGTCGTTCCCGCTGCACACATTCATGCGCCAGGGCCTCCTGCAGATAATTCACTTTAGTTTATTGCGCTATCTTTAATAGCACCCGAGATATCACCAGATATATATTGGATTTTCCCCTGACCCTGAGTGTCCGGCCCCATGAGACTGTGGTTTTCACGGCCCCTGGTGGTCCGAGGTCGTTCCCGCTGCACAGATTCATGCGCCAGGGCCTCCTACAGACAACGCACTTTGATTTATTGCGCTATCTGTAATAGCACCCGAGATATCACCAGATATATATTGGATTTTTCCCTGACCCTGAGTGTCCGGCCCCATGAGACTGTGGTTTTTTCGGCCCCTGGTGGTCCGAGGTCGTTCCCGTTGCACAGATTCATGCGCCAGGGCCTCCTGCAGATAACTCACTTTGGTTTATTGCGCTATCTCTAATAGCACCCAAGATATCACCAGATATATATTGAATTTTTCCCTGACCCTGAGTGTCCGGCCCCATGAGACTGTGGTTTTCTCGGCCCCTGGTGGTCCGAGGTCGTTCCCGCTGCACAGATTCATGCGCCAGGGCCTCCTACAGACAATGCACTTTGATTTATTGCGCTATCTGTAATAGCACCCAAGATATCACCAGATAAATATTGGATTTTCCCCTGACCCTGAGTGTCCGGCCCCATGAGACGGTGGTTTTCTCGGCCCCTGATGGTCCGAGGTCGCTCCCGCTGTCCACATTTATGCGCCAGGGCCTCCTACAGACAATGCAATTTGATTTATTGCGCTATCTGTAATAGCACCCGAGATATCACCAGATATATATTGGATTTTTCCCTGACCCTGAGTGTCCGGCCCCATGAGACGGTGGTTTTCTCGGCCCCTGGTGGTCCGAGGTCGTTCCCGCTGCACAGATTCATGCGCCAGGGCCTCCTGCAGATAATTCACTTTGGTTTATTGCGCTATCTCTAATAGCGCCCGAGATATCAACCGATATATATTGGATTTTTCCCTGACCCTGAGTGTCCGGCCCCATGAGACTGCGGTTTTCTCGGCCCCTGGTGGTCCGAGGTCGTTCCCGCTGCACACATTCATGCGCCAGGGCCTCCTGCAGATAATTCACTATGGTTTATTGCGCTATCTCTAATAGCACCCGAGATATCACCAGATATATATTGGATTTTTCCCCGACCCTGAGTGTCCGGCCCCATGAGACGGTGGTTTTCTCGGCCGCTGGTGGTCCGAGGTCGTTCCCGCTGGCCAGATTCATGCGCCAGGGCCTCCTACAGACAATGCACTATGATTTATTGCGCTATCTGTAATAGCACCCGAGATATCACCAGATCTATATTGGATTTTCCCCTGACCCTGAGTATCCGGCCCCATGAGACGGTGGTTTTCTCGGCCCCTGGTGGTCCGAGGTCGTTCCCGCTGCACAGATTCATGCGCCAGGGCCTCCTGCAGATAATTCACTTTGGTTTATTGCGCTATCTCTAATAGCGCCCGAGATATCAACCGATATATATTGGATTTTTCCCTGACCCTGAGTGTCCGGCCCCATGAGACTGCGGTTTTCTCGGCCCCTGGTGGTCCGAGGTCGTTCCCGCTGCACACAATCATGCGCCAGGGCCTCCTGCAGATAATTCACTATGGTTTATTGCGCTATCTCTAATAGCACCCGAGATATCACCAGATATATATTGGATTTTTCCCCGACCCTGAGTGTCCGGCCCCATGAGACGGTGGTTTTCTCGGCCGCTGGTGGTCCGAGGTCGTTCCCGCTGGCCAGATTCATGCGCCAGGGCCTCCTACAGACAATGCACTATGATTTATTGCGCTATCTGTAATAGCACCCGAGATATCACCAGATCTATATTGGATTTTCCCCTGACCCTGAGTATCCGGCCCCATGAGACTGTGGTTTTTTCGGCCCCTGGTGGTCCGAGGTCGTTCCCGCTGCACAGATTCATGCGCCAGGGCCTCCTACAGACAATGCACTTTGATTTATTGCGCTATCTGTAATAGCACCCGAGATATCACCAGATATATATTGGATTTTACCCTGACCCTGAGTGTCCGGCCCCATGAGACGGTCGTTGTCTCGGCCCCTGGAGGTCCGAGGACGTTCCCGCTGCACAGATACATGCGCCAGGGCCTCCTACAGGTAATGCACTTTGATTAATTCGCTATCTGTAATAGCAACCGAGATATCACCAGATCTATATTGGATTTTCCCCTGACCCTGAGTGTCCGGCCCCATGAGACTGTGGTTTTTTCGGCCCCTGGTGGTCCGAGGTCGTTCCCGTTGCACAGATTCATGCGCCAGGGCCTCCTGCAGACAATTCACTTTGGTTTATTGCCCTATCTCTAATAGCACCCGAGATATCACCAGATATATATTGGATTTTTCCCCGACCCTGAGTGTCCGGCCCCATGAGACGGTGGTTTTCTCGGCCGCTGGTGGTCCGAGGTCGTTCCCGCTGGCCAGATTCATGCGCCAGGGCCTCCTACAGACAATGCACTATGATTTATTGCGCTATCTGTAATAGCACCCGAGATATCACCAGATCTATATTGGATTTTCCCCTGACCCTGAGTATCCGGCCCCATGAGACTGTGGTTTTCTCGGCCCCTGGTGGTCCGAGGTCGTTCCCGTTGCACAGATTCATGCGCCAGGGCCTCCTGCAGATAATTCACTTTGGTTTATTGCGCTATCTCTAATAGCACCCGAGATATCACCAGATATATATTGGATTTTTCACTGACCCTGAGCGTCCGGCCCCATGAGACGGTCGTTTTCTCGGCCCCTGGTGGTCCGAGAACGTTCCCGCTGCACAGGTTCATGCGCCAGCGTCTCCTACAGACAATGCACTTTGATTTATTGCGCTATCTGTAATAGCACCCGAGATATCACCAGATATATATTGGATTTTCCCCTGACCCTGAGTGTCCGGCCCCATGAGACTGTGGTTTTCTCGGCCCCTGGTGGTCCGAGGTCGTTCCCGCTGCACAGATTCATGCGCCAGGGCCTCCTACAGACAATGCACTTTGATTTATTGCGCTATCTGTAATAGCACCCGACATATAACCAGATATATATTGGATTTTCCCCTGACCCTGAGTGTCCGGCCCCTTGAGACTGTCGTTTTCTCGGCCCCTGGTATTCCGGGGTCGTTCCCGTTGCACAGATTCATGCGCCAGGGCCTCCTGCAGATAATTCACCATGGTTTATTGCGCTATCTCTAATAGCACCCGAGATATCACCAGATATATATTGGATTTTCCCCTGACCCTGAGTGTGCGGCACCATGAGACTGTGGTTTTCTCGGCCCCTGGAGGTCCGAGGACGTTCCCGCTGCACAGATTCATGCGCCAGGCCCTCCTACAGGTAATGCACTTTGATTTCTTGCGCTATCTGTAATAGGACCCGAGATATCACCAGATATATATTGGATTTTTCCCTGACCCTGAGTGTCCGGCCCCATGAGAAGGTGGTTGTCTCGCCCCTGGTGCTCCGAGGTCGTTCCCTCTGCACAGATTCATGCGCCAGGGCCTCCTACAGACAATGCACTTTGATTTATTGCGCTATCTGTAATAGCAGCCGAGATATCACCAGATATATATTGGATTTTTCACTGACCCTGAGCGTCCGGCCCCATGAGACGGTCGTTTTCTCGGCCCCTGGTGGTCCGAGGTCGTTCCCGCTGCACAGATTCATGCGCCAGCGTCTCCTATAGACAATGCACTTTGATTTATTGCGCTATCTGTAATAGCACCCGAGATATCACCAGATATATATTGGATTTTTCACTGACCCTGAGTGTCCTGCCCCATGAGACGGTGGTTTTCTCGGCCCCTGGTGTTCCGAGGTCGTTCCCGCTGCACAGATTCATGCGCCAGGGCCTCCTACAGACAATGCACTTTGATTTATTGCGCTATCTCTAATAGCACCCGAGATATCACCAGATATATATTGTATTTTCCCCTGACCCTGGTTGTCCGGCCCCATGAGACTGTGGTTTTCTGGGCCCCTGGTGGTCCTAGGTCGTTCCCGCTGCACTGATGCATGCGCCAGGGCCTCCTGCAGATAACTCCCTTTGGCTTATTGCCCTATCTCTAATAGCGCCCGAGATATCACCAGATATATATTGGATTTTTCCCTGACCCTGAGTGTCCGGCCCCATGAGACTGCGGTTTTCTCGGCCCCTGGTGGTCCGAGGTTGTTCCCGCTGCACAGATTCATGCGCCAGGGCCTCCTACAGACAATGCACTTTGATTTATTGCTCTATCTGTAATAGCACCCGAGATATCACCAGATATATATTGGATTTTCCCCTGACCCTGAGTGTCCGGCCCCATGAGACTGTGGTTTTCTCGGCCCCTGGTGGTCCGAGGTCGTTCCCGCTAAACAGATTCATGCGCCAGGGCCTCCTACAGACAATGCACTTTGATTTATTGCGCTATCTGTAATAGCACCCGAGATATCACCAGATATATATTGGATTTTCCCCAGACCCTGAGTGTCCGGCCCCTTGAGACTGTCGTTTTCTCGGCCCCTGGTGGTCCGGGGTCGTTCCCGTTGCACAGATTCATGCGCCAGGGCCTCCTGCAGATAATTCACCTTGGTTTATTGCGCTATCTCTAATAGCACCCGAGATATCACCAGATATATATATTGGATTTTCCCCTGACCCTGAGTGTGCGGCACCATGAGACTGTAGTTTTCTCGGCCCCTGGTGGTCCTAGGTCGTTCCCGCTGCACAGATTCATGCGCCAGGGCCTCCTACAGACAATGCACTTTGATTTATTGCTCTATCTGTAATAGCACCCGAGATATCACCAGATATATATTGGATTTTCCCCTGACCCTGAGTGTCCGGCCCCATGAGACTGCGGTTTTCTCGGCCCCTGGTGGTCCGAGGTCGTTCCCGCTGCACACATTCATGCGCCAGGGCCTCCTGCAGACAATTCACTTTGTTTTATTGCGCTATCTCTAATAGCACCCGAGATATCACCAGATGTATATTGGATTTTTCCCCGACCCTGAGTGTCCGGCCCCATGAGACGGTGGTTTTCTCGGCCGCTGGTGGTCCGAGGTCGTTCCCGCTGGCCAGATTCATGCGCCAGGGCCTCCTACAGACAATGCACTATGATTTATTGCGTTATCTGTAATAGCACCCGTGATATCACCACATATATATTGGATTTTTCCCTGGCCCAGAGTGTCCGGCCCCCTCGAGACGGTGCTTTCCTCGGCCCCTGGTGGTCCGAGGTCGTTCCCGCTGCACAGCTTCAGGCGCCAGGGCCTCCTGCAGATAACTCACTTTGGTTTATTGCGCTATCTCTAATAGCACCCGAGATATCACCAGATATATATTGGATTTTTCCCTGACCCTGAGTGTCCGGCCCCATGAGACGGTGGTTTTCTCGGCCCCTGGTGGTCCGAGGTCGTTCCCGCTGCAGAGATTCATGCGCAAGGGCCTCCTGCAGATAATTCACTTTGGTTTATTGCGCTATCTCTAATAGCGCCCGAGATATCAACAGATATATATTGGATTTTTCCCTGACCCTGAGTGTCCGGCCCCATGAGACTGCGGTTTTCTCGGCCCCTGGTGGTCCGAGGTCGTTCCCGCTGCACAGATTCATGCGCCAGGGTCTCCTACAGACAATGCACTTTGATTTATTGCGCTATCTGTAATAGCACCCGAGATATCACCAGATATATATTGGATTTTTCCCTGACCCTGAGTGTCCGGCCCCATGAGACGGTGGATGTCTCGGCCCCTGATGGTCCGAGATCGTTCCCGCTGCACAGATTCATGCGCCAGGGCCTCCTGCAGACAATTCACTTTGGTTTATTGCGCTATCTCTAATAGCGCCCGAGATATCACCAGATATATATTGGATTTTTCCCTGACCCTGAGTGTCCGGCCCCATGAGACTGCGGTTTTCTCGGCCCCTGGTGGTCCGAGGTTGTTCCCGCTGCACAGATTCATGCGCCAGGGCCTCCTACAGACAATGCACTTTGATTTATTGCTCTATCTGTAATAGCATCCGAGATATCACCAGATATATATTGGATTTTCCCCTGACCCTGAGTGTCCGGCCCCATGAGACTGTGGTTTTCTCGGCCCCTGGTGGTCCGAGGTCGTTCCCGTTGCACAGATTCATGCGCCAGGGCCTCCTGCAGATAATTCACCTTGGTTTATTGCGCTATCTCTAATAGCACCCGAGATATCACCAGATATATATTGGATTTTCCCCTGACCCTGAGTGTGCGGCGCCATGAGACTGTAGTTTTCTCGGCCCCTGGTGGTCCTAGGTCGTTCCCGCTGCACAGATTCATGCGCCAGGGCCTCCTACAGACAATGCACTTTGATTTATTGCTCTATCTGTAATAGCACCCGAGATATCACCAGATATATATTGGATTTTCCCCTGACCCTGAGTGTCCGGCCCCATGAGACTGCGGTTTTCTCGGCCCCTGGTGGTCCGAGGTCGTTCCCGCTGCACAGATTCATGCGCCAGGGTCTCCTACAGACAATGCACTTTGATTTATTGCGCTATCTGTAATAGCACCCGAGATATCACCAGATATATATTGGATTTTTCCCTGACCCTGAGTGTCCGGCCCCATGAGACGGTGGATGTCTCGGCCCCTGATGGTCCGAGATCGTTCCCGCTGCACAGATTCATGCGCCAGGGCCTCCTGCAGACAATTCACTTTGGTTTATTGCGCTATCTCTAATAGCGCCCGAGATATCACCAGATATATATTGGATTTTTCCCTGACCCTGAGTGTCCGGCCCCATGAGACTGCGGTTTTCTCGGCCCCTGGTGGTCCGAGGTTGTTCCCGCTGCACAGATTCATGCGCCAGGGCCTCCTACAGACAATGCACTTTGATTTATTGCTCTATCTGTAATAGCATCCGAGATATCACCAGATATATATTGGATTTTCCCCTGACCCTGAGTGTCCGGCCCCATGAGACTGTGGTTTTCTCGGCCCCTGGTGGTCCGAGGTCGTTCCCGCTGCACAGATTCATGCGCCAGGGCCTCCTACAGACAATGCACTTTGATTTATTGCGCTATCTGTAATAGCACCCGAGATATCACCAGATATATATTGGATTTTCCCTTGACCCTGAGTGTCCGGCCCCTTGAGACTGTCGTTTTCTCGGCCCCTGGTGGTCCGGGGTCGTTCCCGTTGCACAGATTCATGCGCCAGGGCCTCCTGCAGATAATTCACCTTGGTTTATTGCGCTATCTCTAATAGCACCCGAGATATCACCAGATATATATTGGATTTTCCCCTGACCCTGAGTGTGCGGCGCCATGAGACTGTAGTTTTCTCGGCCCCTGGTGGTCCTAGGTCGTTCCCGCTGCACAGATTCATGCGCCAGGGCCTCCTACAGACAATGCACTTTGATTTATTGCTCTATCTGTAATAGCACCCGAGATATCACCAGATATATATTGGATTTTCCCCTGACCCTGAGTGTCCGGCCCCATGAGACTGCGGTTTTCTCGGCCCCTGGTGGTCCGAGGACGTTCCCGCTGCACAGATACATGCGCCAGGGCCTCCTGCAGATAATTGACTTTGGTTTATTGCGCTATCTCTAATAGCACCCGAGATATCAAGAGATATATACTGGATTTTCCCCTGACCCTGAGTGTCCGGCCCAATGAGACTGTGGTTCTCTCGGCCCCTGGTGGTCCGAGGTCGTTCCCGCTGCATAGATTCATGCGCCAGGGCCTCCTACAGACAATGCACTTTGATTTATTGCGCTATCTGTAAGAGCACCCGAGATATCACCAGATATATATTGGATTTTTCACTGACCCTGAGTGTCCGGCCCCATGAGACGGTCGTTTTCTCGGCCCCTGGTGGTCCGAGGTCGTTCCCGCTGCACAGATTCATGCGCCAGGGCCTCCTGCAGATAATTGACTTTGGTTTATTGCGCTATCTCTAATAGCACCCGAGATATCAAGAGATATATACTGGATTTTCCCCTGACCCTGAGTGTCCGGCCCAATGAGACTGTGGTTCTCTCGGCCCCTGGTGGTCCGAGGTCGTTCCCGCTGCATAGATTCATGCGCCAGGGCCTCCTACAGACAATGCACTTTGATTTATTGCGCTATCTGTAAGAGCACCCGAGATATCACCAGATATATATTGGATTTTTCACTGACCCTGAGTGTCCGGCCCCATGAGACGGTCGTTTTCTCGGCCCCTGGTGGTCCGAGGTCGTTCCCGCTGCACAGATTCATGCGCCAGCGTCTCCTACAGACAATGCACTTTGATTTATTGCGCTATCTGTAATAGCACCCGAGATATCACCAGATATATATTGGATTTTTCCCCGACCCTGAGTGTCCGGCCCCATGAGACGGTGGTTTTCTCGGCCGCTGGTGGTCCGAGGTCGTTCCCGCTGGCCAGATTCATGCGCCAGGGCCTCCTACAGACAATGCACTATGATTTATTGCGCTATCTGTAATAGCACCCGAGATATCACCAGATCTATATTGGATTTTCCCCTGACCATGAGTATCCGGCCCCATGACACTGTGGTTTTCTCGGCCCCTGGTGGTCCGAGGTCGTTCCCGTTGCACAGATTCATGCGAGAGGGCCTCCTGCAGATAATTCACTTTGGTTTATTGCGCTATCTCTAATAGCACTCGAGATATCACCAGATATATATTGGATTTTTCACTGACCCTGAGCGTCCGGCCCCATGAGACGGTCGTTTTCTCGGCCCCTGGTGGTCCGAGAACGTTCCCGCTGCACAGGTTCATGCGCCAGGGCCTCCTGCAGACAATGCACTTTGATTTATTGCGCTATCTCTAATAGCACCCGAGATATCACCAGATATATATTGGATTTTCCCCTGACCCTGAGTGTCCGGCCCCATGAGACTGTGGTTTTCTCGGCCCCTGGTGGTCCGAGGTCGCTCCCGTTGCACAGATTCATGCGCCAGGGCCTCCTGCAGATAATGCACTTTGGTTTATTGCGCTATCTCTAATAGCACCCGAGATATCACCAGATATATATTGGATTTTGCCCTGACCCTGAGTGTCCGGCCCCATGAGACTGTGGTTTTCTCAGCCCCTGGTCGTCCGAGGTCGTTCCCGCTGCACAGATACATGCTCCAGGGCCTCCTACAGACAATGCACTTTGATTTATTGCTCTATCTGTAATAGCACACGAGATATCACCAGATATATATTGGATTTTCCCCTGACCCTGAGTGTCCGGCCCCATGAGACTGTGGTTTTCTCGGCCCCTGGTGGTCCGAGGTCGTTCCCGCTGCACAGATTCATGCGCCAGGGCCTCCTACAGACAATGCACTTTGATTTATTGCGCTATCTGTAATATCACCCGAGATATCTCCAGATATATATTGGATTTTCCCCTGACCCTGAGTGTCCGGTCCCATGAGACTGTGGTTTTCTCGGCCCCTGGTGGTCCGAGGTCGTTGCCGCTGCACAGGTTCATGCGCCAGGGCCTCCTACAGACAATGCACTTTGATTTATTGCGCTATCTGTAATAGCACCCGAGATATCACCAGATATATATTGGATTTTTCACTGACCCTGAGCGTCCGGCCCCATGAGACGGTCGTTTTCTCGGCCCCTGGTGGTCCGAGGTCGTTCCCGCTGCACAGGTTCATGCGCCAGGGTCTTCTACGGACAGTGCACTTTGATTTATTGCGCTATCTGTAATAGCACCCGAGATATCACCAGATATATATTGGATTTTTCACTGACCCTGAGTGTCCTGCCCCATGAGACGGTGGTTTTCTCGGCCCCTGGTGGTCCGAGGTCGTTCCCGTTGCACAGATTCATGCGCCAGGGCCTCCTGCAGATAATTCACTTTGGTTTATTGCGGTATCTGTAATAGCACCCGAGATATCACCATATATATATTGGATTTTTCACTGACCCTGAGGGTCCTGCCCCATGTGACGGTGGTTTTCTCGGCCCCTGGTGTTCCGACGTCGTTCCCGCTGCACAGATTCATGCGCCAGGGCCTCCTACAGACAATGCACTTTGATTTATTGCGCTATCTGTAATAGCACCCAAGATATCACCAGATTAATATTGGATTTTCCCCTGACCCTGAGTGTCCGGCCCCATGAGACAGTGGTTTTCTCGGCCCCTGATGGTCCGAGGTCGTTCCCGCTGGCCACATTTATGCGCCAGGGCCTCCTACAGACAATGCACTTTGATTTATTGCGCTATCTGTAATAGCACCCGAGATATCACCAGATATATATTGGATTTTCCCCTGACCCTGAGTGTCCGGCCCCTTGAGACTGTCGTTTTCTCGGCCCCTGGTGGTCCGAGGTCGTTCCCGTTGCACAGATTCATGCGCCAGGGCCTCCTGCAGATAATTCACCATGGTTTATTGCGATATCTCTAATAGCGCCCGAGATATCACCAGATAAATATTGGATTTTCCCCTGACCCTGAGTGTCCGGCCCCATGAGACTGTGGTTTTCTCGGCCCCTGGTGGTCCGAGGTTGTTCCCGCTGCACAGATTCATGCGCCAGCGTCTCCTACAGACAATGCACTTTGATTTATTGCGCTATCTGTAATAGCACCCGAGATATCACCAGATATATATTGGATTTTTCCCCGACCCTGAGTGTCCGGCCCCATGAGACGGTGGTTTTCTCGGCCGCTGGTGGTCCGAGGTCGTTCCCGCTGGCCAGATTCATGCGCCAGGGCCTCCTACAGACAATGCACTATGATTTATTGCGCTATCTGTAATAGCACCCGAGATATCACCAGATCTATATTGGATTTTCCCCTGACCATGAGTATCCGGCCCCATGACACTGTGGTTTTCTCGGCCCCTGGTGGTCCGAGGTCGTTCCCGTTGCACAGATTCATGCGAGAGGGCCTCCTGCAGATAATTCACTTTGGTTTATTGCGCTATCTCTAATAGCACTCGAGATATCACCAGATATATATTGGATTTTTCACTGACCCTGAGCGTCCGGCCCCATGAGACGGTCGTTTTCTCGGCCCCTGGTGGTCCGAGAACGTTCCCGCTGCACAGGTTCATGCGCCAGGGCCTCCTGCAGACAATGCACTTTGATTTATTGCGCTATCTCTAATAGCACCCGAGATATCACCAGATATATATTGGATTTTCCCCTGACCCTGAGTGTCCGGCCCCATGAGACTGTGGTTTTCTCGGCCCCTGGTGGTCCGAGGTCGCTCCCGTTGCACAGATTCATGCGCCAGGGCCTCCTGCAGATAATGCACTTTGGTTTATTGCGCTATCTCTAATAGCACCCGAGATATCACCAGATATATATTGGATTTTGCCCTGACCCTGAGTGTCCGGCCCCATGAGACTGTGGTTTTCTCAGCCCCTGGTCGTCCGAGGTCGTTCCCGCTGCACAGATACATGCTCCAGGGCCTCCTACAGACAATGCACTTTGATTTATTGCTCTATCTGTAATAGCACACGAGATATCACCAGATATATATTGGATTTTCCCCTGACCCTGAGTGTCCGGCCCCATGAGACTGTGGTTTTCTCGGCCCCTGGTGGTCCGAGGTCGTTCCCGCTGCACAGATTCATGCGCCAGGGCCTCCTACAGACAATGCACTTTGATTTATTGCGCTATCTGTAATATCACCCGAGATATCACCAGATATATATTGGATTTTTCCCTGACCCTGAGTGTCCGGCCCCATGAGACGGTGGATGTCTCGGCCCCTGATGGTCCGAGATCGTTCCCGCTGCACAGATTCATGCGCCAGGGCCTCCTGCAGACAATTCACTTTGGTTTATTGCCCTATCTCTAATAGCACCCGAGATATCACCAGATATATATTGGATTTTTCCCCGACCCTGAGTGTCCGGCCCCATGAGACGGTGGTTTTCTCGGCCGCTGGTGGTCCGAGGTCGTTCCCGCTGGCCAGATTCATGCGCCAGGGCCTCCTACAGACAATGCACTATGATTTATTGCGCTATCTGTAATAGCACCCGAGATATCACCTGATCTATATTGGATTTTCCCCTGACCCTGAGTATCCGGCCCCATGAGACTGTGGTTTTCTCGGCCCCTGGTGGTCCGAGGTCGTTCCCGTTGCACAGATTCATGCGCCAGGGCCTCCTGCAGATAATTCACTTTGGTTTATTGCGCTATCTCTAATAGCACCCGAGATATCACCAGATATATATTGGATTTTTCACTGACCCTGAGCGTCCGGCCCCATGAGACTGTGGTTTTCTCAGCCCCTGGTCGTCCGAGGTCGTTCCCGCTGCACAGATACATGCGCCAGGGCCTCCTACAGACAATGCACTTTGATTTATTGCGCTATCTGTAATAGCACCCGAGATATCACCAGATATATATTGGATTTTTCACTGACCCTGAGTGTCCTGCCCCATGAGACGGTGGTTTTCTCGGCCTCTGGTGTTCCAAGGTCGTTCCCGCTGCACAGATTCATGCGCCAGGGCCTCCTACAGACAATGCACTTTGATTTATTGCGCTATCTCTAATAGCCCCCGAGATATCACCAGATATATATTGGATTTTCCCCTGACCCTGAGTGTCCGGCCCCATGAGACTGTGGTTTTCTCCGCCCCTGGTGGTCCGAGGTCGCTCCCGTTGCACAGATTCATGCGCCAGGGCCTCCTGCAGATAATTCACTTTGGTTTATTGCGCTATCTCTAATAGCACCCGAGATATCACCAGATATATATTGGATTTTCCCCTGACCCTGAGTGTCCGGCCCCATGAGACTGTGGTTTTCTCGGCCGCTGGTGGTCCGAGGTCGTTCCCGCTGGCCAGATTCATGCGCCAGGGCCTCCTACAGACAATGCACTATGATTTATTGCGCTATCTGTAATAGCACCCGAGATATCACCTGATCTATATTGGATTTTCCCCTGACCCTGAGTATCCGGCCCCATGAGACTGTGGTTTTCTCGGCCCCTGGTGGTCCGAGGTCGTTCCCGTTGCACAGATTCATGCGCCAGGGCCTCCTGCAGATAATTCACTTTGGTTTATTGCGCTATCTCTAATAGCACCCGAGATATCACCAGATATATATTGGATTTTTCACTGACCCTGAGCGTCCGGCCCCATGAGACTGTGGTTTTCTCAGCCCCTGGTCGTCCGAGGTCGTTCCCGCTGCACAGATACATGCGCCAGGGCCTCCTACAGACAATGCACTTTGATTTATTGCGCTATCTGTAATAGCACCCGAGATATCACCAGATATATATTGGATTTTTCACTGACCCTGAGTGTCCTGCCCCATGAGACGGTGGTTTTCTCGGCCTCTGGTGTTCCAAGGTCGTTCCCGCTGCACAGATTCATGCGCCAGGGCCTCCTACAGACAATGCACTTTGATTTATTGCGCTATCTCTAATAGCCCCCGAGATATCACCAGATATATATTGGATTTTCCCCTGACCCTGAGTGTCCGGCCCCATGAGACTGTGGTTTTCTCCGCCCCTGGTGGTCCGAGGTCGCTCCCGTTGCACAGATTCATGCGCCAGGGCCTCCTGCAGATAATTCACTTTGGTTTATTGCGCTATCTCTAATAGCACCCGAGATATCACCAGATATATATTGGATTTTCCCCTGACCCTGAGTGTCCGGCCCCATGAGACTGTGGTTTTCTCGGCCCCTGGTCATCCGAGGTCGTTCCCGCTGCACAGATACATGCGCCAGGGCCTCCTACAGGTAATGCACTTTGATTTATTGCGCTATCTGTAATAGCACCCGAGATATCACCAGATCTATATTGGATTTTCCCCTGACCCTGAGTGTCCGGCCCCATGAGACTGTGGTTTTCTCGGCCCCTGGTGGTCCGAGGTCGTTCCCGTTGCACAGATTCATGCGCGAGGGCCTCCTGCAGATAATTCACTTTGGTTTATTGCGCTATCTCTAATAGCACCCGAGATATCACCAGATATATATTGGATTTTTCACTGACCCTGAGCGTCCGGCCCCATGAGACGGTCGTTTTCTCGGCCCCTGGTGGTCCGAGGTCGTTCCCGCTGCACAGGTTCATGCGCCAGGGTCTCCTACAGACAATGCACTTTGATTTATTGCGCTATCTGTAATAGCACCCGAGATATCACCACATATATATTGGATTTTTCACTGACCCTGAGTGTCCGGCCCCATGAGACGGTGGTTTTCTCGGTCCCTGGTGTTCCGAGGTCGTTCCCGCTGCACAGATTCATGCGCCAGGGCCTCCTACAGACAATGCACTTTGATTTATTGCGCTATCTCTAATAGCACCCGTGATATCCCCAGATATATATTGGATTTTCCCTGACCCTGAGTGTCCGGCCCAATGAGACTGTGGTTTTCTCGGCCCCTGGTGGTCCGAGATCGTTCCCGCTGTACAGATTCATGCGCCAGGGCCTCCTACAGACAATGCACTTTGATTTATTGCGCTATCTGTAATAGCACCCGAGATATCACCAGGTATATATTGGATTTTTCTCTGACCCTGAGTGTGCGGCCCCATGAGACGGTGGTTTTCTCGGACCCTGGTGGTCCGAGGTCGTTCCCGCTGCACAGATTCATGCGCCAGGGCCTCCTACAGACAATGCACTTTGATTTATTGCGCTATCTGTAATAGCACCCGAGATATCACCAGATATATATTGGATTTTTCACTGACCCTGAGTGTCCGGCCCCATGAGACGGTCGTTTTCTCGGCCCCTGGTGGTCCGAGGTCGTTCCCGCTGCACAGATTCATGCGCCAGGGCCTCCTGCAGATAATTCACTTTGGTTTATTGCGCTATCTCTGATAGCACCCGAGATATCACCAGATATATATTGGATTTTCCCCTGACCCTGAGTGTCCGGCCCCATGAGACGGTGGTTGTCTCGGCCTCTGGTGGTCCGAGGTCGTTCGCGCTGCACAGATTCATGCGCCAGGGCCTCATGCAGATAATTCACTTTGGTTTATTGCGCTATCTCTAATAGCACCCGAGATATCTCCAGATATATATTGGATTTTCCCCTGACCCTGAGTGTCCGGTCCCATGAGACTGTGGTTTTCTCGGCCCCTGGTGCTCCGAGGTCGTTCCCGTTGCACAGATTCATGCGCCAGGGCCTCCTGCAGATAATTCACTTTGGTTTATTGCGCTATCTCTAATAGCACCCGATATATCACCAGATATATATTGGATTTTACCCTGACCCTGAGTGTCCGGCCCCATGAGACGGTCGTTGTCTCGGCCCCTGGAGGTCCGAGGACGTTCCCGCTGCACAGGTTCATGCGCCGGGGCCTCCTACAGACAATGCACTTTGATTTATTGCGCTATCTGTAATAGCACCCGAGATATCACCAGATCTATATTTGGATTTTCCCCTGACCCTGAGTGTCCGGCCCCATGAGACTGTTGTTTTCTCGGCCCCTTGTGGTCCGAGGTCGTTCCCGTTGCACAGATTCATGCGCCAGGGCCTCCTGCAGATAATTCACTTTGGTTTATTGCGCTATCTCTAATAGCACCCGAGATATCTCCAGATATATATTGGATTTTCCCCTGACCCTGAGTGTCCGGTCCCATGAGACTGTGGTTTTCTCGGCCCCTGGTGGTCCGAGGTCGTTCCCGCTGCACAGATTCATGCGCCAGGGCCTCCTACAGGTAATGCACTTTGATTTATTGCGCTATCTGTAATAGGACCCGAAATATCACCAGATATATATTGGATTTTTCCCTGACCCTGAGTGTCCGGCCCCATGAGAATGTGGTTGTCTCGCCCCTGGTGCTCCGAGGTCGTTCCCGCTGCACAGATTCATGCGCCAGGGCCTCCTACAGACAATGCACTTTGATTTATTGCGCTATCTGTAATAGCAGCCGAGATATCACCAGATATATATTGGATTTTTCCCTGACCCTGAGCGTCCGGCCCCATGAGAATGTGGTTGTCTCGCCCCTGGTGCTCCGAGGTCGTTCCCGCTGCACAGATTCATGCGCCAGGGCCTCCTACAGACAATGCACTTTGATTTATTGCGCTATCTGTAATAGCAGCCGAGATATCACCAGATATATATTGGATTTTTCACTGACCCTGAGCGTCCGGCCCCATGAGACGGTCGTTTTCTCGGCCCCTGGTGGTCCGAGGTCGTTCCCGCTGCACAGGTTCATGCGCCAGGGTCTCCTACGGACAGTGCACTTTGATTTATTGCGCTATCTGTAATAGCACCCGATATATCACCAGATATATATTGGATTTTCCCCTGACCCTGAGTGTCCGGCCCCATGAGACTGTGGTTTTCTCGGCCCCTGGTCGTCCGAGGTCGTTCCCGCTGCACAGATTCATGCGCCAGGGCCTCCTACAGACAATGCACTTTGATTTATTGAGCTATCTGTAATAGCACCCGAGATATCACCAGATATATATTGGATTTTACCCTGACCCTGAGTGTCCGGCCCCATGAGACGGTCGTTGTCTCGGCCCCTGGAGGTCCGAGGACGTTCCTGCTGCACAGGTTCATGCGCCGGGGCCTCCTACAGACAATGCACTTTGATTTATTGCGCTATCTGTAATAGCACCCGAGATATCACCAGATATATATTGGATTTTTCCCTGACCCTGTGTGTCCGGCCCCATGAGAAGGTCGTTTTCTCGGCCCCTGGTGGTCCGAGGCCGTTCCCGCTGCACAGGATCATGCGCCAGGGTCTCCTACAGACAATGCACTTTGATTTATTGCGGTATCTGTAATAGCACCCGAGATATCACCAGATATATATTGGATTTTTCACTGACCCTGAGTGTCCTGCCCCATGTGACGGTGGTTTTCTCGGCCCCTGGTGGTCCGAGGTCGTTCCCGCTGCACAGGTTCATGCGCCAGGGTCTCCTACAGACAATGCACTTTGATTTATTGCGGTATCTGTAATAGCACCCGAGATATTACCAGATCTATATTGGATTTTCCCCTGACCCTGAGTGTCCGGCCCCATGAGACTGTGGTTTTCTCGGCCCCTGGAGGTCCGAGGACGTTCCCGCTGCACAGATTCATGCGCCAGGGCCTCCTACAGGTAATGCACTTTGATTTATTGCGCTATCTGTAATAGGACCCGAGATATCACCAGATATATATTGGATTTTTCCCTGACCCTGAGTGTCCGGCCCCATGAGAAGGTGGTTGTCTCGCCCCTGGTGCTCCGAGGTCGTTCCCGCTGCACAGATTCATGCGCCAGGGCCTCCTACAGACAATGCACTTTGATTTATTGCGCTATCTGTAATAGCAGCCGAGATATCACCAGATATATATTGGATTTTTCACTGACCCTGAGCGTCCGGCCCCATGAGACGGTCGTTTTCTCGGCCCCTGGTGGTCCGAGGTCGTTCCCGCTGCACAGATTCATGCGCCAGGGCCTCCTACAGACAATGCACTTTGATTTATTGCGCTATCTGTAATAGCACCCGAGATATCACCACATATATATTGGATTTTTCACTGACCCTGAGTGTCCGGCCCCATGAGACGGTGGTTTTCTCGGTCCCTGGTGTTCCGAGGTCGTTCCCGCTGCACAGATTCATGCGCCAGGGCCTCCTACAGACAATGCACTTTGATTTATTGCGGTATATGTAATAGCACCCGAGATATCACCATATATATATTGGATTTTTCACTGACCCTGAGTGTCCGGCCCCATGAGACGGTCGTTTTCTCGGCCCCTGGTGGTCCGAGGTCGTTCCCGCTGCACAGATTCATGCGCGAGGGCCTCCTGCAGATAATTCACTTTGGTTTATTGCGCTATCTCTAATAGCACCCGAGATATCACCAGATATATATTGGATTTTCCCCTGACCCTGAGTGTCCGGCCCCATGAGACTGTGGTTTTCTCGGCCCCTGGAGGTCCGAGGTCGTTCCCGCTGCACAGATTCATGCGCCAGGGCCTCCTACAGACAATGCACTTTGATTTATTGCGCTATCTGTAATAGCAGCCGAGATATCACCAGATATATATTGGATTTTTCACTGACCCTGAGCGTCCGGCCCCATGAGACGGTCGTTTTCTCGGCCCCTGGTGGTCCGAGGTCGTTCCCGCTGCACAGATTCATGCGCCAGGGCCTCCTACAGACAATGCACTTTGATTTATTGCGGTATCTGTAATAGCACCCGAGATATCACCACATATATATTGGATTTTTCACTGACCCTGAGTGTCCGTCCCCATGAGACGGTGGTTTTCTCGGTCCCTGGTGTTCCGAGGTCGTTCCCGCTGCACAGATTCATGCGCCAGGGCCTCCTACAGACAATGCACTTTGATTTATTGCGCTATCTGTAATAGCAGCCGTGATATCACCAGATATATATTGGATTTTCCCCTGACCCTGAGTGTCCGGCCCCATGAGACTGTGGTTTTCTCGGCCCCTGGTGGTCCGAGGTCGTTCCCGCTGCACAGGTTCATGCGCCAGGGTCTCCTACAGACAATGCACATTGATTTATTGCGCTCTCTGTAATAGCACCCGAGATATCACCACATATATATTGGATTTTTCACTGACCCTGAGTGTCCGGCCCCATGAGACGGCGGTTTTCTCGGTCCCTGGTGTTCCGAGGTCGTTCCCGCTGCACAGATTCATGCGCCAGGGCCTCCTACAGACAATGCACTTTGATTTATTGCGCTACCTGTAATAGCACCCGAGATATCACCAGACCTATATTGGATTTTCCCCTGACCCTGAGTGTCCGGCCCCATGAAACTGTGGTTTTCTCGGCCCCTGGTGGTCCGAGGTCGTTCCCGTTGCACAGATTCATGCGCCAGGGCCTCCTGCAGATAATTCACTTTGGTTTATTGCGCTATCTGTAATAGCACCCGAGATATCACCAGATCTATATTGGATTTTCCCCAGACCCTGAGTGTCCGGCCCCATGAGACTGTGGTTTTCTCGGCCCCTGGTGGTCCGAGGTCGTTCCCGCTGCACGGATTCATACGCCAGGGCCTCCTGCAGATAATTCACTTTGGTTTATTGCGCTATCTCTTATAGCACCCGAGATATCACCAGATATATATTGGATTTTCCCCTGACCCTGAGTGTCCGGCCCCATGAGACTGTGGTTTTCTCGGCCCTTGGTGGTCCGAGGTGGTTCCCGCTGCACAGGTTCATGCGCCAGGGCCTCCTACAGACAATGCACTTTGATTTATTGCGCTATCTGTAATAGCACCCGAGATATCAGCAGATATATATTGGATTTTTCACTGACCCTGAGTGTCCGGCCCCATGAGACGGTCGTTTTCTCGGCCCCTGGTGGTCCGAGGTCGTTCCCGCTGCACAGATTCATGCGCCAGGGCCTCCTGCAGATAATTCACTTTGGTTTATTGCGCTATCTGTAATAGCACCCGAGATATCACCAGAAATATATTGGATTTTACCCTGACCCTGATTGTCCGGCCCCATGAGACTGTGCTTTTCTCGGCCCCTGGTGGTCCGAGGTCGTTCCCGTTGCACAGATTCATGCGCCAGGGCCTCCTACAGACAATGCACTTTGATTTATTGCGCTATCTGTAATAGCACCCGAGATATCACCAGATATATATTGGATATTACCCTGACCCTGAGTGTCCGGCCCCATGAGACGGTCGTTGTCTCGGCCCCTGGAGGTCCGAGGACGTTCCCGCTGCACAGATTCATGCGCCAGGGCCTCCTACAGGTAATGCACTTTGATTTATTGCGCTATCTGTAATAGGACCCGAGATATCACCAGACCTATATTGGATTTTCCCCTGACCCTGAGTGTCCGGCCCCATGAGACTGTGTTTTTCTCGGCCCCTGGTGGTCCGAGGTCGTTCCCGCTGCACAGGTTCATGCGCCAGGGTCTCCTACAGACAATGCACATTGATTTATTGCGCTCTCTGTAATAGCACCCGAGATATCACCACATATATATTGGATTTTTCACTGACCCTGAGTGTCCGGCCCCATGAGACGGCGGTTTTCTCGGTCCCTGGTGTTCCGAGGTCGTTCCCGCTGCACAGATTCATGCGCCAGGGCCTCCTACAGACAATGCACTTTGATTTATTGCGCTACCTGTAATAGCACCCGAGATATCACCAGACCTATATTGGATTTTCCCCCGACCCTGAGTGTCCGGCCCCATGAAACTGTGGTTTTCTCGGCCCCTGGTTGGCCGAGGTCGTTCCCGTTGCACAGATTCATGCGCCAGGGCCTCCTGCAGATAATTCACTTTGGTTTATTGCGCTATCTGTAATAGCACCCGAGATATCACCAGATCTATATTGGATTTTCCCCAGACCCTGAGTGTCCGGCCCCATGAGACTGTGGTTTTCTCGGCCCCTGGTGGTCCGAGGTCGTTCCCGTTGCACAGATTCATGCGCCAGGACCCCCTGCAGATAATTCACTTTGGTTTATTGCGCTATCTCTAATAGCACCCGAGATATCACCAGATATATATATGGATTTTTCACTGACCCTGAGCGTCCGGCCCCATAAGACGGTCGTTTTCTCGGCCCCTGGTGGTCCGAGGACGTTCCCGCTGCACAGGTTCATGCGCCAGGGTCTCTTACAGACAATGCACTTTGATTTATTGCGCTATCTCTAATAGCACCCGAGATATCACCAGATATATATTGGATTTTCCCCTGACCCTGAGTGTCCGGCCCCATGAGACTGTGGTTTTCTCGGCCCCTGGTGGTCCGAGGTCGTTCCCGCTGCACGGATTCATACGCCAGGGCCTCCTGCAGATAATTCACTTTGGTTTATTGCGCTATCTCTTATAGCACCCGAGATATCACCAGATATATATTGGATTTTCCCCTGACCCTGAGTGTCCGGCCCCATGAGACTGTGGTTTTCTCGGCCCTTGGTGGTCCGAGGTGGTTCCCGCTGCACAGATTCATGCGCCAGGGCCTCCTACAGACAATGCACTTTGATTTATTGCGCTATCTGTAATAGCACCCGAGATATCAGCAGATATATATTGGATTTTTCACTGACCCTGAGTGTCCGGCCCCATGAGACGGTCGTTTTCTCGGCCCCTGGTGGTCCGAGGTCGTTCCCGCTGCACAGATTCATGCGCCAGGGCCTCCTGCAGATAATTCACTTTGGTTTATTGCGCTATCTGTAATAGCACCCGAGATATCACCAGAAATATATTGGATTTTACCCTGACCCTGAGTGTCCGGCCCCATGAGACTGTGCTTTTCTCGGCCCCTGGTGGTCCGAGGTCGTTCCCGTTGCACAGATTCATGCGCCAGGGACTCCTACAGACAATGCACTTTGATTTATTGCGCTATCTGTAATAGCACCCGAGATATCACCAGATATATATTGGATATTACCCTGACACTGAGTGTCCGGCCCCATGAGACGGTCGTTGTCTCGGCCCCTGGAGGTCCGAGGACGTTCCCGCTGCACAGATTCATGCGCCAGGGCCTCCTACAGGTAATGCACTTTGATTTATTGCGCTATCTGTAATAGCACCCGAGATATCACCAGACCTATATTGGATTTTCCCCTGACCCTGCGTGTCCGGCCCCATGAGACTGTGTTTTTCTCGGCCCCTGGTGGTCCGAGGTCGTTCCCGTTGCACAGATTCATGCGCCAGGGCCTCCTGCAGATAATTCACTTTGGTTTATTGCGCTATCTGTAATAGCACCCGAGATATCACCAGATCTATATTGGATTTTCCCCAGACCCTGAGTGTCCGGCCCCATGAGACTGTGGTTTTCTCGGCCCCTGGTGGTCCGAGGTCGTTCCCGCTGCACAGATTCATGCGCCAGGGCCTCCTGCAGATAATTCACTTTCGTTTATTGCGCTATCTCTAATAGCACCCGAGATATCACCAGATATATATTGGATTTTTCCCTGACCCTGAGTTTCCGGCCCCATGAGACTGTGGTTTTTTCGGCCCCTGGTGGTCCGAGGACGTTCCCGCTGCACAGATTCATGCGCCAGGGCCTCCTACAGACAATGCACTTTGATTTATTGCGCTATCTGTAATAGCAGCCGAGATATCAGCAGATATATATTGGATTTTTCACTGACCCTGAGTGTCCGGCCCCATGAGACGGTCGTTTTCTCGGCCCCTGGTGGTCCGAGGTCGTTCCCGCTGCACAGATTCATGCGCCAGGGCCATCTGCAGATAATTCACTTTGGTTTATTGCGCTATCTCTAATAGCACCCGAGATATCAGCAGATATATATAGCATTTTTCACTGACCCTGAGTGACCGGCCCCATGAGACGGTAGTTTTCTCCGCCCCTGGTGGTCCGAGGTCGTTCCCGCTGCACAGATTCATGCGCCAGGGCCTACTGCAGATAATTCACTTTGATTTATTGCGCTATCTGTAATAGCACCCGAGATATCACCACATATATATTGGATTTTTCACTGACCCTGAGTGTCCGGCCCCATGAGACGGTGGTTTTCTCGGTCCCTGGTGTTCCGAGGTCGTTCCCGCTGCACAGATTCATGCGCCAGGGTCTCCTACAGATAATGCACTTTGATTTATTGCGCTATCTGTAATAGCACCCGAGATATCACCACATATATATTGGATTTTTCACTGACCCTGAGTGTCCGGCCCCATGAGGCGGTGGTTTTCTCGGTCCCTGGTGTTCCGAGGTCGTTCCCGCTGCACAGATTCATACGCCAGGGCCTCCTACAGACAATGCACTTTGATTTATTGCGCTATCTCTAATAGCACCCGAAATATCACCAGATATATATTGGATTTTCCCCTGACCCTGAGTGTCCGGCCCCATGAGACTGTGTTTTTCTCGGCCCCTGGTGGTCCGAGGTCGTTCCCGTTGCACAGATTCATGCGCCAGGGCCTCCTGCAGATAATTCACTTTGGTTTATTGCGCTATCTGTAATAGCACCCGAGATATCACCAGATCTATATTGGATTTTCCCCAGACCCTGAGTGTCCGGCCCCATGAGACTGTGGTTTTCTCGGCCCCTGGTGGTCCGAGGTCGTTCCCGTTGCACAGATTCATGCGCCAGGGCCCCCTGCAGATAATTCACTTTGGTTTATTGCGCTATCTCTAATAGCACCCGAGATATCACCAGATATATATATGGATTTTTCACTGACCCTGAGCGTCCGGCCCCATAAGACGGTCGTTTTCTCGGCCCCTGGTGGTCCGAGGACGTTCCCGCTGCACAGGTTCATGCGCCAGGGTCTCTTACAGACAATGCACTTTGATTTATTGCGCTATCTGTAATAGCACCCGAGATATCACCACATATATATTGGATTTTTCACTGACCCTGAGTGTCCGGCCCCATGAGACGGCGGTTTTCTCGGTCCCTGGTGTTCCGAGGTCGTTCCCGCTGCACAGATTCATGCGCCAGGACCTCCTGCAGATAATTCACTTTGGTTTATTGCGCTATCTGTAATAGCACCCGAGATATCACCAGAAATATATTGGATTTTACCCTGACCCTGAGTGTCCGGCCCCATGAGACTGTGCTTTTCTCGGCCCCTGGTGGTCCGAGGTCGTTCCCGTTGCACAGATTCATGCGCCAGGGCCTCCTACAGACAATGCACTTTGATTTATTGCGCTATCTGTAATAGCACCCGAGATATCACCAGATATATATTGGATATTACCCTGACCCTGAGTGTCCGGCCCCATGAGACGGTCGTTGTCTCGGCCCCTGGAGGTCCGAGGACGTTCCCGCTGCACAGATTCATGCGCCAGGGCCTCCTACAGGTAATGCACTTTGATTTATTGCGCTATCTGTAATAGCACCCGAGATATCACCAGACCTATATTGGATTTTCCCCTGACCCTGAGTGTCCGGCCCCATGAGACTGTGTTTTTCTCGGCCCCTGGTGGTCCGAGGTCGTTCCCGTTGCACAGATTCATGCGCCAGGGCCTCCTGCAGATAATTCACTTTGGTTTATTACGCTATCTGTAATAGCACCCGAGATATCACCAGATGTATATTGGATTTTCCCCAGACCCTGAGTGTCCGGCCCCATGAGACTGTGGTTTTCTCGGCCCCTGGTGGTCCGAGGTCGTTCCCGCTGCACAGATTCATGCGCCAGGGCCTCCTGCAGATAATTCACTTTCGTTTATTGCGCTATCTCTAATAGCACCCGAGATATCACCAGATATATATTGGATTTTTCCCTGACCCTGAGTTTCCGGCCCCATGAGACTGTGGTTTTTTCGGCCCCTGGTGGTCCGAGGACGTTCCCGCTGCACAGAATCATGCGCCAGGGCCTCCTACAGACAATGCACTTTGATTTATTGCGCTATCTGTAATAGCAGCCGAGATATCAGCAGATATATATTGGATTTTTCACTGACCCTGAGTGTCCGGCCCCATGAGACGGTCGTTTTCTCGGCCCCTGGTGGTCCGAGGTCGTTCCCGCTGCACAGATTCATGCGCCAGGGCCATCTGCAGATAATTCACCTTGGTTTATTGCGCTATCTCTAATAGCACCCGAGATATCAGCAGATATATATAGCATTTTTCACTGACCCTGAGTGACCGGCCCCATGAGACGGTAGTTTTCTCCGCCCCTGGTGGTCCGAGGTCGTTCCCGCTGCACAGATTCATGCGCCAGGGCCTACTGCAGATAATTCACTTTGATTTATTGCGCTATCTGTAATAGCACCCGAGATATCACCACATATATATTGGATTTTTCACTGACCCTGAGTGTCCGGCCCCATGAGACGGTGGTTTTCTCGGTCCCTGGTGTTCCGAGGTCGTTCCCGCTGCCCAGATTCATGCGCCAGGGCCTCCTACAGACAATGCACTTTGATTTATTGCGCTATCTGTAATAGCAGCCGAGATATCAGCAGATATATATTGGATTTTTCACTGACCCTGAGTGTCCGGCCCCATGAGACGGTCGTTTTCTCGGCCCCTGGTGGTCCGAGGTCGTTCCCGCTGCACAGATTCATGCGCCAGGGCCATCTGCAGATAATTCACTTTGGTTTATTGCGCTATCTCTAATAGCACCCGAGATATCAGCAGATATATATAGCATTTTTCACTGACCCTGAGTGACCGGCCCCATGAGACGGTAGTTTTCTCCGCCCCTGGTGGTCCGAGGTCGTTCCCGCTGCACAGATTCATGCGCCAGGGCCTACTGCAGATAATTCACTTTGATTTATTGCGCTATCTGTAATAGCACCCGAGATATCACCACATATATATTGGATTTTTCACTGACCCTGAGTGTCCAGCCCCATGAGACGGTGGTTTTCTCGGTCCCTGGTGTTCCGAGGTCGTTCCCGCTGCACAGATTCATGCGCCAGGGTCTCCTACAGATAATGCACTTTGATTTATTGCGCTATCTGTAATAGCACCCGAGATATCACCACATATATATTGGATTTTTCACTGCCCCTGAGTGTCCGGCCCCATGAGGCGGTGGTTTTCTCGGTCCCTGGTGTTCCGAGGTCGTTCCCGCTGCACAGATTCATGCGCCAGGGCCTCCTACAGACAATGCACTTTGATTTATTGCGCTATCTCTAATAGCACCCGAAATATCACCAGATATATATTGGATTTTCCCCTGACCCTGAGTGTCCGGCCCCATGAGACTGTGGTTTTCTCGGCCCCTGGTGGTCCGAGGTCGTTCCCTCTGCACAGGTTCATGCTCCAGGGCCTCCTACAGACAATGCACATTTATTTATTACGCTATCTGTAATAGCACCCGAGATACCACCAGATATATATTGGATCTTTCACTGACCCTGAGTGTCCGGCCCCATGAGACGGTGGTTTTCGCGGCCCCTGGTGTTCCGAGGTCGTTCCCGCTGCACAGATTCATGCGCCAGGGCCTCCTACAGACAATGCACTTTGATTTATTGTTCTATCTGTAATATAACCCGAGATATCACCAGAAATATATTGGATTTTTCCCTGACCCTGAGTGTCCGGCCCCATGAGACGGTTGTTGTCTCGGCCCCTGGTGGTCCGAGGTCGTTCCCGCTGCACAGATTCATGCGCCAGGGTCTCCTGCAGATAATTCCCTTTGGCTTATTGCGCTATCTCTAATAGCACCCGAGATAACACCAGATATATGCTGGATTTTTACATGACCTTGGGTGACGGATACCGAATATCAGTAATTTTCTCGGCCCCTGGTGGTCCGAGGTCGTTCCTGCTGCACAGATTCATTCGCCAGTGCGTCCTACAGACAATGCACTTTGATTTATTGCGCTATCTCTAATAGCACCCGAGATATCACCAGATATATATTGGATTTTTCCCCGACCCTGAGTGTCCGGCCCCATGAGACGGTGGTTTTCTTGGCCGCTGGTGGCCCGAGGTAGTTCCCGCTGGCCAGATTCATGCGCCAGGGCCTCCTACAGACAATGCATTTTGATTTATTGCGCTATCTCTAATAGCACCCGAGATATCACCAGATATGTATTGGATTTTTCCCCGACCCTGAGTGTCCGGCCCCATGAGACGGTTGTTTTCTCGGCCGCTGGTGGTCCGAGGTCGTTCCCGCTGGCCAGACTCATGCGCCAGGGCCTCCTACAGACAATGCACTTTGATTTATTCCGCTATCTGTAATAGCACCCGAGATATCACCAGATATATATTGGATTTTTCCCTGACCCTGAGTGTCCGGCCCTATGAGACGGTGGTTGTCTCGGCCCCTGGTGGTCGGAGGTCGTTCCCGCTGCACAGATGCATGCGCCAGGGCCTCCTACAGATAATTCACTTTGGTTTATTGCGCTATCTCTAATAGCACCCAAGATATCACCAGATATATATTGGATTTTTCCCGGACCCTGAGTGTCCGGCCCCATGAGGCGGTGGTTTTCTCGGCCCCTGGTGGTCCGAGGTCGTTCCCGCTGCACAGATGCATGCGCCAGGGCCTCCTGCAGATAATTCACTTTGGTTAATTGCGCTATCTCTAATAGCACCCGAGATATCACCAGATATATATTGGATTTTTCCCTGACCCTGAGTGTCCGGACCCATGAGACTGTGGTTTTCTCGGCCCCTGGTGGTCCGAGGTCGTTCCCGCTGGCCAGATGCATGCGCCAGGGTCTCCTACAGACCATGCACTTTGATTTATTGCGCTATCTGTAATAGCACCCGAGATATCGCCAGATATATATTGGATTTTCCCCTGAGCCTGAGTGTCCGGCCCCGTTAGACGGTGATTTTCTCTGCCCCTGGTGGTCCGAGGTCGTTCCTGCTGCCCAGATTCATGCGCCAGGGCCTCCTACAGACAGTGCACTTTGATTTATTGCGCTATCTGTAATAGCACCCGAGAAAGCTCCATATATATGCTGGATTTTTACATGACTTTGGGTGGCGGATACCGAAAATCTGTAATTTTCTCGGCCCCTGGTGGTCCGACGTCGTTCCCGCTGCACAGAATCATGCGCCAGGGCCTCCTACAGACAATGCACTTTGATTTATTGCGCTATCTCTAATAGCACCCGAGATATCACCAGATATATATTGGATTTTCCCCAGACCCTGAGTGGCCGGCCCCATGAGACGGTGGTCTTCTCGGCCCCTGGTGGTCCGAGGTCGTTCCCGCTGCCCAGATTCATGCGCCACGGCCTCCTACAGACAATGCACTTTGATTTATTGCGCTATCTGTAATAGCACCCGAGATATCAACAGATATATATTGGATATTTCCCTCACCCTGAGTGTCCAGCCCCATGAGACGGTGGTTTTCTCGGCCCCTGGTGGACCGATGTCGTTCCCGCTGCACAGATTCATGCGCCAGGGCCTCCTGCAGATAATTCACTTTGGTTTATTGCGCTATCTCTAATAGCGCCCGAGATATCACCAGATATATATTGGATTTTTCCCTGACCCTGAGTGTCCGGCCCCATGAGACTGCGGTTTTCTCGGCCCCTGGTGGTTCGAGGTCGTTCCCGCTGCACACATTCATGCGCCAGGGCCTCCTGCAGATAATTCACTTTGATTTATCGCGCTATCTCTAATAGCACCCGAGATATCACCAGATATATGCTGGATTTTTACATGACCTTGGGTGACGGATTCCGAATATCTGTAATTTTCTCGGCCACTGGTGGTCCGAGGTCGTTCCTGCTGCACAGATTCATTCGCCAGTGCCTCCTACAGACAATGCACTTTGATTTATTGCGCTATCCGTAATAGCACCCGAGATATCACCAGATATATATTGGATTTTCCCCTGACCCTGAGTGTCCGGCACCATGAGACTGTGGTTTTCTCGGCCCCTAGTGGTCCGAGGTCGTTCCCGCTGCACAGATTCATGCGCCAGGGCCTCCTACAGACAACGCACTTTGATTTATTGCGCTATCTGTAATAGCACCCGAGATATCACCAGATATATATTGGATTTTTCCCTGACCCTGAGTGTCCGGAACAATGAGACTGTGGTTTTCTCGGCCCCTGGTGTTCCGAGGTCGTTCCCGCTGGCCAGATGCATGCGCCAGGGTCTCCTACAGACCATGCACTTTGATTTATTGCGCTATCTGTAATAGCACCCGAGATATCGCCAGATATATATTGGATTTTCCCCTGAGCCTGAGTGTCCGGCCCCGTTAGACGGTGATTTTCTCGGCCCCTGGTGGTCCGAGGTCGTTCCCGCAGCCCAGATTCATGCGCCAGGGCCTCCTACAGACAGTGCACTTTGATTTATTGCGCTATCTGTAATAGTACCCGAGACAGCTCCATATATATGCTGGATTTTTACATGACTTTGGGTGGCGGATACCGAAAATCTGTAATTTTCTCGGCCCCTGGTGGTCCGACGTCGTTCCCGCTGCACAGAATCATGCGACAGGGCCTCCTACAGACAATGCACTTTGATTTATTGCGCTATCTCTAATAGCACCCGAGATATCACCAGATATATATTGGATTTTTCCCCCACCCTGAGTGTCCGGCCCCATGAGACGGTTGTTTTCTCGGCCGCTGGTGGTCCGAGGTCGTTCCCGCTGGCCAGACTTATGCGCCAGGGCCTCCTACAGACAATGCACTTTGATTTATTGCGCTATCTGCAATAGCACCCGAGATATCACCAGATATATATTGGATTTTTCCCCGACCCTGAGTGTCCGGCCCCATGAGACGGTTGTTTTCTCGGCCGCTGGTGGTCCGAGGTCGTTCCCACTGCACAGAATCATGCGCCAGGGCCTCCTACAGACAATGCACTTTGATTTATTGCGCTATCTGTAATAGCACCCGAGATATCACCCGATATATATTGGATTTTCCCCTGACCCTGAGTGCCCGGCCCCATGAGACGGTGGTCTTCTCGGCCCCTGGTGGTCCGAGGTCGTTCCCGCTGCCCAGATTCATGCGCCAGGGCCTCCTACAGACAGTGCACTTTGATTTATTGCGCTATCTGTAATAGCACCCGAGAAAGCTCCATATATATGCTGGATTTTTACATGACTTTGGGTGGCGGATACCGAAAATCTGTAATTTTCTCGGCCCCTGGTGGTCCGACGTCGTTCCCGCTGCACAGAATCATGCGCCAGGGCCTCCTACAGACAATGCACTTTGATTTATTGCGCTATCTCTAATAGCACCCGAGATATCACCAGATATATATTGGATTTTCCCCAGACCCTGAGTGGCCGGCCCCATGAGACGGTGGTCTTCTCGGCCCCTGGTGGTCCGAGGTCGTTCCCGCTGCCCAGATTCATGCGCCACGGCCTCCTACAGACAATGCACTTTGATTTATTGCACTATCTGTAATAGCACCCGAGATATCAACAGATATATATTGGATATTTCCCTCACCCTGAGTGTCCAGCCCCATGAGACGGTGGTTTTCTCGGCCCCTGGTGGACCGATGTCGTTCCCGCTGCACAGATTCATGCGCCAGGGCCTCCTGCAGATAATTCACTTTGGTTTATTGCGCTATCTCTAATAGCGCCCGAGATATCACCAGATATATATTGGATTTTTCCCTGACCCTGAGTGTCCGGCCCCATGAGACTGCGGTTTTCTCGGCCCCTGGTGGTCCGAGGTCGTTCCCGCTGCACACATTCATGCGCCAGGGCCTCCTGCAGATAATTCACTTTGATTTATCGCGCTATCTCTAATAGCACCCGAGATATCACCAGATATATGCTGGATTTTTACATAACTCTGGGTGGCGGATACCGAAAATCTGTAATTTTCTCGGCCCCTGGTGGTCCGACGTCGTTCCCGCTGCACAGAATCATGCGACAGGGCCTCCTACAGACAATGCACTTTGATTTATTGCGCTATCTCTAATAGCACCCGAGATATCACCAGATATATATTGGATTTTTCCCTGACCCTGAGTGTCCGGACCAATGAGACTGTGGTTTTCTTGGCCGCTGGTGGTCCGAGGTAGTTCCCGCTGGCCAGATTCATGCGCCAGGGCCTCCTACAGACAATGCATTTTGATTTATTGCGCTATCTCTAATAGCACCCGAGATATCAACAGATATATATTGGATTTTTCCCCGACCCTGAGTGTCCGGCCCCATGAGACGGTTGTTTTCTCGGCCGCTGGTGGTCCGAGGTCGTTCCCGCTGGCCAGACTCATGCGCCAGGGCCTCCTACAGACAATGCACTTTGATTTATTGCGCTATCTGTAATAGCACCCGAGATATCACCAGATATATATTGGATTTTTCCCCGACCCTGAGTGTCCGGCCCCATGAGACGGTTGTTTTCTCGGCCGCTGGTGGTCCGAGGTCGTTCCCGCTGCACAGAATCATGCGCCAGGGCCTCCTACAGACAATGCACTTTGATTTATTGCGCTATCTGTAATAGCACCCGAGATATCACCCGATATATATTGGATTTTCCCCTGACCCTGAGTGTCCGGCCCCATGAGACGGTGGTCTTCTCGGCCCCTGGTGGTCCGAGGTCGTTCCCGCTGCCCAGATTCATGCGCCAGGGCCTCCTACAGACAGTGCACTTTGATTTATTGCGCTATCTGTAATAGCACCCGAGAAAGCTGCATATATATGCTGGATTTTTACATGACTTTGGGTGGCGGATACCGAAAATCTGTAATTTTCTCGGCCCCTGGTGGTCCGACGTCGTTCCCGCTGCACAGAATCATGCGCCAGGGCCTCCTACAGACAATGCACTTTGATTTATTGCGCTATCTGTAATAGCACCCGAGATATCACCAGATATATATTGGATTTTCCCCAGACCCTGAGTGGCCGGCCCCATGAGACGGTGGTCTTCTCGGCCCCTGGTGGTCCAAGGTCGTTCCCGCTGCCCAGATTCATGCGCCACGGCTTCCTTCTGACAATGCACTTTGATTTATTGCGCTATCTGTAATAGCACCCGAGATATCACCAGATATATATTGGATATTTCCCTCACCCTGAGTGTCCAGCCCCATGAGACGGTGGTTTTCTCGGCCCCTGGTGGACCGAGGTCGTTCCCGCTGCACAGATTCATGCGCCAGGGCCTCCTGCAGATAATTCACTTTGATTTATCGCGCTATCTCTAATAGCACCCGAGATATCACCAGATATATGCTGGATTTTTACATGACCTTGGGTGACGGATTCCGAATATCTGTAATTTTCTCGGCCACTGGTGGTCCGAGGTCGTTCCTGCTGCACAGATTCATTCGCCAGTGCCTCCTACAGACAATGCACTTTGATTTATTGCGCTATCCGTAATAGCACCCGAGATATCACCAGATATATATTGGATTTTCCCCTGACCCTGAGTGTCCGGCCCCATGAGACTGTGGTTCTCTCGGACCCTAGTGGTCCGAGGTCGTTCCCGCTGCACAGATTTATGCGCCAGGGCCTCCTACAGACAACGCACCTTGATTTATTGCGCTATCTGTAATAGCACCCGAGATATCACCAGATATATATTGGATTTTCCCCTGACCCTGAGTGTCCGGCCCCATGAGACGGTTTTTTTCTCGGACCCTGGTGGTCCGAGGTCGTTCCCGCTGCACAGATTCATGCGCCAGGGCCTCCTACAGACAACGCACTTTGATTTATTGCGCTATCTGTAATAGCACCCGAGATATCACCAGATATATATTGGATTTTCCCCTGACCCTGAGTGTCCGGCCCCATGAGACTGTGGCTTTCTCGGCCCCTAGTAGTCCGAGGTCGTTCCCGCTGCACACATTCATGCGCCAGAGCCTCCTACAGACAACGCACTTTGATTTATTGCGCTATCTGTAATAGCACCCGAGATATCACCAGATATATATTGGATTTTCCCCTGACCCTGAGTGTCCGGCCCCATGAGACGGTGGTTTTCTCGGCCCCTGGTGGTCCTAGGTCGTTCCCGCTGCACAGATGCATGCGCCAGGGCCTCCTGCAGATAATTCCCTTTGGCTTATTGCGCTATCTCTAATAGCACCCGAGATATCACCAGATATATATTGGATTTTCCCCTGACCCTGAGTGGCCGGCCCCATGAGACGGTGGTCTTCTCGGCCCCTGGTGGTCCGAGGTCGTTCCCGCTGCCCAGATTAATGCGCCACGGCCTCCTACAGACAATGCACTTTGATTTATTGCGCTATCTGTAATAGCACCCGAGATATCACCAGATATATATTGGATATTTCCCTCACCCTGAGTGTCCAGCCCCATGAGACGGTGGTTTTCTCGGCCCCTGGTGGACCGAGGTCATTCCCGCTGCACAGATTCATGCGCCAGGGCCTCCTGCAGATAATTCACTTTGGTTTATTGCGCTATCTCTAATAGCACCTGAGATATCACCAGATATATATTGGATTTTCCCCTGACTCTGGGTGTCCGGCCCCATGAGACGGTGGTTTTCTCGGCCCCAGGTGGTCCGAGGACGCTCCCGCTTCCCAGATTCAGGCGCCAGGGCCTCCTGCAGATAACTCACTTGGTTTATTGCGCTATCTCTAATAGCACCCGAGATATCACCAGATATATATTGGATTTTCCCCTGACCCTGAGTGTCCGGCCCCATGAGACTGTGGTTTTCTCGTCCCCTAGTGGTCCGAAGTCGTTCCCGCTGCACAGATTCATGCGCCAGGGCCTTCTACAGACAACGCACTATGATTTATTGCGCTCTCTGTAATAGCACCCGAGATATCACCAGATATATATTGGATTTTCCCCTGACCCTGAGTGTCCGGCCACATGAGACGGTGGTTTTCTCGGCCCCTGGTGGTCCTAGGTCGTGCCCGCTGCACAGATGCATGCGCCAGGGCCTCCTGCAGATAATTCCCTTTGGCTTATTGCGCTATCTCTAATAGCACCCGAGATATCACCAGATATATGCTGGATTTTTACATGACCTTGGGTGACGGATTCCGAATATCAGTAATTTTCTCGGCCCCTGTTGGTCCGAGGTCGTTCCTGCTGCACAGATTCATTCGCCAGTGCCTCCTACAGACAATGCACTTTGATTTATTGCGCTATCTGTAATAGCACCCGAGATATCACCAGATATATATTGGATTTTCCCCTGACCCTGAGTGCCGGCCCCATGAGACGGTGGTTTTCTCGGACTCTGGTGGTCCGAGGTAGTTCCCGCTGGCCAGATTCATGCGACAGGGCCTCCTACAGACAATGCATTATGATTTTTTGCGCTATCTCTAATAGCACCCGAGATATCACCAGATATATATTGGATATTTCCCTCACCCTGAGTGTCCAGCCCCATGAGACGGTGGTTTTCTCGGCCCCTGGTGGACCGAGGTCGTTCCCGCTGCACAGATTCATGCGCCAGGGCCTCTTGCGGATAATTCACTTTGGTTTATTGCGCTATCTCTAATAGCGCCCGAGATATCACCAGATATATATTGGATTTTTCCCTGACCCTGAGTGTCCGGCCCCATGAGTCTGCGGTTTTCTCGGCCCCTGGTCGTCCGAGGTCGTTCCCGCTGCACACATTCATGCGCCAGGGCCTCCTGCAGATGATTCACTTTGATTTATCGCGCTATCTCTAATAGCACCCGAGATATCACCAGATATATGCTGGATTTTTACATGACCTTGGGTGACGGATTCCGAATATCTGTAATTTTCTCGGCCACTGGTGGTCCGAGGTCGTTCCTGCTGCACAGATTCATTCGCCAGTGCCTCCTACAGACAATGCACTTTGATTTATTGCGCTGTCCGTAATAGCACCCGAGATATCACCAGATATATATTGGATTTTCCCCTGACCCTGAGTGTCCGGCCCCATGAGACTGTTGTTTTCTCGGCCCCTGGTGGTCCGAGGTCGCTCCCGTTGCACAGATTCATGCGCCAGGGCCTCCTACAGACAACGCACTTTGATTTATTGCGCTATCTGTAATAGCACCCGAGATATCACCAGATATATATTGGATATTTCCCTCACCCTGAGTGTCCAGCCCCATGAGACGGTGGTTTTCTCGGCCCCTGGTGGACCGAGGTCATTCCCGCTGCACAGATTCATGCGCCAGGGCCTCCTACAGACAACGCACTTTGATTTATTGCGCTATCTGTAATAGCACCCGAGATATCACCAGATATATATTGGATTTTCCACTGACCCTGAGTGTCCGGCCCCATGAGACTGTGGTTTTCTCGGCCCCTAGTGGTCCGAGGTCGTTCCCGCTGCACAGAATCATGCGCCAGAGCCTCCTACAGACAACGCACTTTGATTTATTGCGCTATCTGTAATAGCACCCGAGATATCACCAGATATATATTGGATTTTCCCCTGACCCTGAGTGTCCGGCCCCATGAGACGGTGGTTTTCTCGGCCCCTGGTGGTCCTAGGTCGTTCCCGCTGCACAGATGCATGCGCCAGGGCCTCCTGCAGATAATTCCCTTTGGCTTATTGCGCTATCTGTTATAGCACCCGAGATATCACCAGATATATATTGGATTTTCCCCTGACCCTGAGTGTCCGGCCCCATGAGACTGTGGCTTTCTCGGCCCCTAGTAGTCCGAGGTCGTTCCCGCTGCACACATTCATGCGCCAGAGCCTCCTACAGACAACGCACTTTGATTTATTGCGCTATCTGTAATAGCGCCCGAGATATCACCAGATATATATTGGATTTTCCCCTGACCCTGAGTGTCCGGCCCCATGAGACGGTGGTTTTCTCGGACTCTGGTGGTCCGAGGTAGTTCCCGCTGGCCAGATTCATGCGACAGGGCCTCCTACAGACAATGCATTTTGATTTTTTGCGCTATCTCTAATAGCACCCGAGATATCACCAGATATATATTGGATATTTCCCTCACCCTGAGTGTCCAGCCCCATGAGACGGTGGTTTTCTCGGCCCCTGGTGGACCGAGGTCGTTCCCGCTGCACAGATTCATGCGCCAGGGCCTCTTGCGGATAATTCACTTTGGTTTATTGCGCTATCTCTAATAGCGCCCGAGATATCACCAGATATATATTGGATTTTTCCCTGACCCTGAGTGTCCGGCCCCATGAGTCTGCGGTTTTCTCGGCCCCTGGTCGTCCGAGGTCGTTCCCGCTGCACACATTCATGCGCCAGGGCCTCCTGCAGATGATTCACTTTGATTTATCGCGCTATCTCTAATAGCACCCGAGATATCACCAGATATATGCTGGATTTTTACATGACCTTGGGTGACGGATTCCGAATATCTGTAATTTTCTCGGCCACTGGTGGTCCGAGGTCGTTCCTGCTGCACAGATTCATTCGCCAGTGCCTCCTACAGACAATGCACTTTGATTTATTGCGCTGTCCGTAATAGCACCCGAGATATCACCAGATATATATTGGATTTTCCCCTGACCCTGAGTGTCCGGCCCCATGAGACTGTTGTTTTCTCGGCCCCTGGTGGTCCGAGGTCGCTCCCGTTGCACAGATTCATGCGCCAGGGCCTCCTACAGACAACGCACTTTGATTTATTGCGCTATCTGTAATAGCACCCGAGATATCACCAGATATATATTGGATATTTCCCTCACCCTGAGTGTCCAGCCCCATGAGACGGTGGTTTTCTCGGCCCCTGGTGGACCGAGGTCATTCCCGCTGCACAGATTCATGCGCCAGGGCCTCCTACAGACAACGCACTTTGATTTATTGCGCTATCTGTAATAGCACCCGAGATATCACCAGATATATATTGGATTTTCCACTGACCCTGAGTGTCCGGCCCCATGAGACTGTGGTTTTCTCGGCCCCTAGTGGTCCGAGGTCGTTCCCGCTGCACAGAATCATGCGCCAGAGCCTCCTACAGACAACGCACTTTGATTTATTGCGCTATCTGTAATAGCACCCGAGATATCACCAGATATATATTGGATTTTCCCCTGACCCTGAGTGTCCGGCCCCATGAGACGGTGGTTTTCTCGGCCCCTGGTGGTCCTAGGTCGTTCCCGCTGCACAGATGCATGCGCCAGGGCCTCCTGCAGATAATTCCCTTTGGCTTATTGCGCTATCTGTTATAGCACCCGAGATATCACCAGATATATATTGGATTTTCCCCTGACCCTGAGTGTCCGGCCCCATGAGACTGTGGCTTTCTCGGCCCCTAGTAGTCCGAGGTCGTTCCCGCTGCACACATTCATGCGCCAGAGCCTCCTACAGACAACGCACTTTGATTTATTGCGCTATCTGTAATAGCACCCGAGATATCACCAGATATATATTGGATTTTCCCCTGACCCTGAGTGTCCGGCTCCATGAGACGGTGGTTTTCTCGGCCCCTGGTGGTCCTAGGTCGTTCCCGCTGCACAGATGCATGCGCCAGGGCCTCCTGCAGATAATTCCCTTTGGCTTATTGCGCTATCTCTAATAGCACCCGAGATATCACCAGATATATATTGGATTTTCCCCTGACCCTGAGTGGCCGGCCCCATGAGACGGTGGTCTTCTCGGCCCCTGGTGGTCCGAGGTCGTTCCCGCTGCCCAGATTCATGCGCCACGGCCTCCTACAGACAATGCACTTTGATTTATTGCGCTATCTGTAATAGCACCCGAGATATCACCAGATATATATTGGATATTTCCCTCACCCTGAGTGTCCAGCCCCATGAGACGGTGGTTTTCTCGGCCCCTGGTGGACCGAGGTCATTCCCGCTGCACAGATTCATGCGCGAGGGCCTTCTGCAGATAATTCACTTTGGTTTATTGCGCTATCTCTAATAGCACCTGAGATATCACCAGATATATATTGGATTTTCCCCTGACTCTGGGTGTCCGGCCCCTTGAGACGGTGGTTTTCTCGGCCCCAGGTGGTCCGAGGACGCTCCCGCTTCCCAGATTCAGGCGCCAGGGCCTCCTGCAGATAACTCACTTGGTTTATTGCGCTATCTCTAATAGCACCCGAGATATCACCAGATATATATTGGATTTTCCCCTGACCCTGAGTGTCCGGCCCCATGAGACTGTGGTTTTCTCGGCCCGTAGTGGTCCGAGGTCGTTCCCGCTGCACAGATTCATGCGCCAGGGCCTCCTACAGACAACGCACTTTGATCTATTGCGCTATCTGTAATAGCACCCGAGATATCACCAGATATATATTGGATTTTCCCCTGACCCTGAGTGTCCGGCCCCATGAGACTGTGGCTTTCTCGGCCCCTAGTAGTCCGAGGTCGTTCCCGCTGCACACATTCATGCGCCAGAGCCTCCTACGGACAATGCACTTTGATTTATTGCGCTATCTGTAATAGCACCCGAGATATCACCGGATATATATTAGATTTTTCCCTGACCCTGAGTGTCCGGCCCCATGAGACGGTGGTTTACTCGGCCCCTGGTGGTCGGAGGTCGTTCCCGCTGCACAGATGCATGCACCAGGGCCTCCTGCAGATAATTCACTTTGGTTTATTGCGCTATCTCTAATAGCACCCGAGATATCACCAGATATATATTGGATTTTCCCCTGATCCTGAGTGTCCGGCCCCATGAGTCTGCGGTTTTCTCGGCCCCTGGTGGTCCGAGGTCGTTCCCGCTGCACCCATTGATGCGCCAGGGCCTCCTGCAGATGATTCACTTTGATTTATCGCGCTATCTCTAATAGCACCCGAGATATCACCAGATATATGCTGGATTTTTACATGATCTTGGGTGACGGATTCCGAATATCTGTAATTTTCTCGGCCCCTGGTGGTCCGAGGTCGCTCCCGTTGCACAGATTCATGCGCCAGGGCCTCCTGCAGATAATTCCCTTTGGCTTATTGCGCTATCTCTAATAGCACCCGAGATATCACCAGATATATATTGGATTTTCCCCTGACCCTGAGTGGCCGGCCCCATGAGACGGTGGTCTTCTCGGCCCCTGGTGGTCCGAGGTCGTTCCCGCTGCCCAGATTCATGCGCCACGGCCTCCTACAGACAATGCACTTTGATTTATTGCGCTATCAATAATAGCACCCGAGATATCACCAGATATATATTGGATTTTCCACTGACCCTGAGTGTCCGGCCCCATGAGACTGTGGTTTTCTCGGCCCCTAGTGGTCCGAGGTCGTTCCCGCTGCACAGATTCATGCGCCAGAGCCTCCTACAGACAACGCACTTTGATTTATTGCGCTATCTGTAATAGCACCCGAGATATCACCAGATATATATTGGATTTACCCCTGACCCTGAGTGTCCGGCCCCATGAGACGGTGGTTTTCTCGGACCCTGGTGGTCCGAGGTCGTTCCCGCTGCACAGATTCATGCGCCAGGGCCTCCTACAGACAACGCACTTTGATTTATTGCGCTATCTGTAATAGCACCCGAGATATCACCAGATATATATTGGATTTTCCACTGACCCTGAGTGTCCGGCCCCATGAGACTGTGGTTTTCTCGGCCCCTAGTGGTCCGAGGTCGTTCCCGCTGCACAGATTCATGCGCCAGAGCCTCCTACAGACAACGCACTTTGATTTATTGCGCTATCTGTAATAGCACCCGAGATATCACAAGATATATATTGGATTTTTCCCTGACCCTGAGTGTCCGGCCCCATGAGACTGTGGTTTTCTCGGCCCCTGGTGGTCCGAGGTCGTTCCCGCTGCACACATTCATGCGCCAGGGCCTCCTGCAGATAATTCACTTTGGTTTATTGCGCTATCTCTAATAGCACCCGAGATATCACCAGATATATATTGGATTTTTCCCTGACCCTGAGTGTCCGGCCCCATGAGACGGTGGTTTTCTCGGCCCCTGGTGGTCCGAGGTCGTTCCCTCTGCACAGATTCATGCGCCAGGGCCTCCTACGGACAATGCACTTTGATTTATTGCGCTATCTCTAATAGTGCCCGAGATATCACCAGATATATATTGGATTTTTCCCTGACCCTGAGTGTCCGGCCCCATGAGACGGTGGTTTTCTCGGCCCCTGGTCGTCCGAGGTCGTTCCCGCTGCCCAGATTCATGCGCCAGGGGCTCCTACAGACAGTGCACTTTGATTTATTGCGCTATCTGTAATAGCACCCGAGAAAGCTCCATATATATGCTGGATTTTTACATGACTTTGGGTGGCGGATACCGAAAATCTGTAATTTTCTCGGCCTCTGGTGGTCCGAGGTCGTTCCCTCTGCACAGATTCATGCGGCAGGGCCTCCTGCAGATAATTCACTTTGGTTTATTGCGCTATCTCTAATAGCGCCCGAGATATCACCAGATATATATTGGATTTTTCCCTGACCCTGAGTGTCCGGCCCCAAGAGACTGCGGTTTTCTCGGCCCCTGGTGGTCCGAGGTCGTTCCCGCTGCACAGATTCATGCGCCAGGGCCTCTTGCAGATAATTCACTTTGGTTTATTGCGCTATCTCTAATAGCGCCCGAGATATCACCAGATATATATTGGATTTTCCCCTGACCCTGAGTGTTCGGCCCCATGAGACTGTGGTTTTCTCGGCCCCTAGTGGTCCGAGGTCGTTCCCGCTGCACAGATTCATGCGCCAGGGCCTCCTACAGACAACGCACTTTGATTTATTGCGCTATCTGTAATAGCACCCGAGATATCACCAGATATATATTGGATATTTCCCTCACCCTGAGTGTCCAGCCCCATGAGACGGTGGTTTTCTCGGACCCTGGTGGTCCGAGGTCGTTCCCGCTGCACAGATTCATGCGCCAGGGCCTCCTACAGACAACGCACTTTGATTTATTGCGCTATCTGTAATAGCACCCGAGATATCACCAGATATATATTGGATTTTCCACTGACCCTGAGTGTCCGGCCCCATGAGACTGTGGTTTTCTCGGCCCCTAGTGGTCCGAGGTCGTTCCCGCTGCACAGATTCATGCGCCAGAGCCTCCTACAGACAACACACTTTGATTTATTGCGCTATCTGTAATAGCACCCGAGATATCACAAGATATATATTGGATTTTTCCCTGACCCTGAGTGTCCGGCCCCATGAGACTGTGGTTTCCTCGGCCCCTGGTGGTCCGAGGTCGTTCCCGCTGCACACATTCATGCGCCAGGGCCTCCTGCAGATAATTCACTTTGATTTATCGCGCTATCTCTAATAGCACCCGAGATATCACCAGATATATGCTGGATTTTTACATGACCTTGGGTGACGGATTCCGAATATCTGTAATTTTCTCGGCCACTGGTGGTCCGAGGTCGTTCCTGCTGCACAGATGCATGCGCCAGGGCCTCCTGCAGATAATTCCCTTTGGCTTATTGCGCTATCTCTAATAGCACCCGAGATATCACCAGATATATATTGGATTTTCCCCTGACCCTGAGTGGCCGGCCCCATGAGACGGTGGTCTTCTAGGCCCCTGGTGGTCCGAGGTCGTTCCCGCTGCCCAGATTCATGCGCCACGGCCTCCTACTGACAATGCACTTTGATTTATTGCGCTATCTGTAATAGCACCCGAGATATCACCAGATATATATTGGATATTTCCCTCACCCTGAGTGTCCAGCCCCATGAGACGGTGGTTTTCTCGGCCCCTGGTGGACCGAGGTCGTTCCTGCTGCACAGATGCATGCGCCAGGGCCTCCTGCAGATAATTCCCTTTGGCTTATTGCGCTATCTCTAATAGCACCCGAGATATCACCAGATATATATTGGATTTTCCCCTGACCCTGAGTGGCCGGCCCCATGAGACGGTGGTCTTCTAGGCCCCTGGTGGTCCGAGGTCGTTCCCGCTGCCCAGATTCATGCGCCACGGCCCCCTACTGACAATGCACTTTGATTTATTGCGCTATCTGTAACAACACCCGAGATATCACCAGATATATATTGGATATTTCCCTCACCCTGAGTGTCCAGCCCCATGAGACGGTGGTTTTCTCGGCCCCTGGTGGTCCGAGGTCGTTCCCCCTGCACAGATTCGTGCGCCAGGGCCTCCTACAGACAATGCACTTTGATTTATTGCGCTATCTGTAATAGCACCCGAGATATCACCAGATGTATGCTGCATTTTTACATGATCTTGGGTGACGGATTCCGAATATCACTAATTTTCTCGGCCCCTGGTGGTCCGAGGTCGTTCCTGCTGCACAGATTCATGCGCCAGGGCCTCCTACAGATAACTCACTTTGGTTTATTGCGCTATCTATAATAGCACCCGAGATATCACCAGATATATATTGGATTTTTCCCTTACCCTGAGTGTCCGGCCCCATGAGACGGTGGTTTTCTCAGCCCCTGGTGGTCCTAGGTCGTTCCCGCTGCACAGATGCATGCGCCAGGGCCTCCTGCAGATAATTCCCTTTGGCTTATTGCGCTATCTCTAATAGCACCCGAGATATCACCAGATATATATTGGATTTTCCCCTGACCCTGAGTGGCCGGCCCCATGAGACGGTGGTCTTCTCGGCCCCTGGTGGTCCGAGGTCGTTCCCGCTGCCCAGATTCATGCGCCACGGCCTCCTACTGACAATGCACTTTGATTTATTGCGCTATCTGTAATAGCACCCGAGATATCACCAGATATATATTGGATATTTCCCTCACCCTGAGTGTCCAGCCCCATGAGACGGTGGTTTTCTCGGCCCCTGGTGGACCGAGGTCGTTCCCGCAGCGCAGATTCATGCGCCAGGGCCTCCTGCAGATAATTCACTTTGGTTTATTGCGCTTTCTCTAACAGCACCCAAGATATCACCAGATATATATGGGATTTTTCCCTGACCCTGAGTGTCCGGACCCATGAGACTGTGGTCTTCTCGGCGCCTGGTGGTCCGAGGTCGTTCCCGCTGCCCAGATTCATGCGCCACGGCCTCCTACTGACAATGCACTTTGATTTATTGCGCTATGTGTAATAACACCCGAGATATCACCAGATATATATTGGATATTTCCCTCACCCTGAGTGTCCAGCCCCATGAGACGGTGGTTTTCTCGGCCCCTGGTGGTCCGAGGTCGTTCCCGCTGCGCAGATTCGTGCGCCAGGGCCTCCTACAGACAATGCACTTTGATTTATTGCGCTATCTGTAATAGCACCCGAGATATCACCAGATGTATGCTGCATTTTTACATGATCTTGGGTGACGGATTCCGAATATCACTAATTTTCTCGGCCCCAGGTGGTCCGAGGTCGTTCCTGCTGCACAGATCCATTCGCCAGGGCCTCCTACAGACAATGCACTTTGATTTATTGCGGTATCTCTAATAGCACCCTAGATATCACCAGATATATATTGGGTTTTTCCCTGACCCTTACAGTCCGGCCCCATGAGACGGTGATTTTCTCGGCCCCTGGTGGTCCGAGGTCGTTCCCGCTGCACAGAATCATGCGCCAGGGCTTCCTGCAGATAATTCCCTTTGGTTTATTGCGCTATCTCTAACAGCACCCAAGATATCACCAGATATATATGGGATTTTTCCCTGACCCTAAGTGTCCGGCCCCACGGGACGGTGGTTTTCTCGGCCCCTGGTGGTCCGAGGTAGTTCCCGCTGCACAGATTCATGCGCCAGGGCCTCCTACAGATAACTCACTTTGGTTTATTGCGCTATCTATAATAGCACCCGAGATATCACCAGATACATATTGGATTTTTCCCTTACCCTGAGTGTCCGGCCCCATGAGACGGTGGTTTTCTCGGCCCCTGGTGGTCCTAGGTCGTTCCCGCTGCACAGATGCATGCGCCAGGGCCTCCTGCAGATAATTCCCTTTGGTTTATTGCGCTATCTCTAATAGCGCCCGAGATATCACCAGATATATATTGGATTTTCCCCTGACCCTGAGTGTCCGGCCCCATGAGACTGTGGTTTTCTCGGCCCCTGGTGGTCCGAGGTCGTTCCCGCTGCTCAGATTCATGCGCCAGGGCCTCCTACAGACAATGCACTTTGATTTATTGCGCTATCTCTAATAGCACCCAAGATATCACCAGATATATATAGGATTTTTCCCTGACCCTGACTGTCTGGCCCCATGAGACGGTGATTTTCTCGGCCCCTACGGGTCCGAGGTCGTTCCCGCTGCACAGATTCATGCGCCAGGGCCTCCTGCAGATAATTCGCTTTGGTTTATTTCGCTATCTGTAATAGGAACCGAGATATCACCAGATATATATTGGATTTTCCCCAGACCCTGAGTGTCCGCCCCCATGAGACTGTAGTTTTCTCGGCCCCTGGTGGTCCGAGGTCGTTCCCGCTGCACAGGTTCATGCGCCAGGGCCTCCTACAGACAACGCACTTTGATTTATTGCGCTATCTCTAATAGCACCCGAGATATCACCAGATATATATTGGATTTTCCCCTGACCCTGAGTGTCCGGCCCCATGAGACGGTGGTTTTCTCGGCTCCTGGTGGTCCGAGGTCGTTCCCGCTGCACAGATTCATGCGCCAGGGCCTCCTGCAGATAATTCACTTTCGTTTATTGCGCTATCTCTAATAGCACCCGAGATATCACCAGATATATATTGGATTTTCCCCTGACTCTGAGTGTCCGGCCCCATGAGACGGTGGTTTTCTCGGCCCCTGGTGGTCCGAGGTCGTTCCCGCTTCCCATATTCATGCGCCAGGGCCTCCTGAAGATAATTCACTTTGGTTTATTGCGCTGTATCTAATAGCACCCGAGATATCACCAGATATATATTGGATTTTCCCCTGACCCTGTGTGTCCGGCCCCATGCGACTGTGGTTTTTTCGGACCCTGGTGGTCCGAGGTCGTTCCCGCTGCACAGATTCAGGCGCCAGGGCCTCCTGCAGATAATTCCCTTTGGCTTATTGCGCTATCTCTAATAGCACCCGAGATATCACCAGATATAGATTGGATTTTCCCCTGACCCTGAGTGGCCGGCCCCATGAGACGGTGGTCTTCTCGGCCCCTGGTGGTCCGAGGTCGTTCCCGCTGCCCAGCTTCATGCGCCACGGCCTCCTACTGACAATGCACTTTGATTTATTGCGCTATCTGTAATAGCACCCGAGATATCACCAGATATATATTGGATATTTCCCTCACCCTGAGTGTCCAGCCCCATGAGACGGTGGTTTTCTCGGCCCCTGGTGGACCGAGGTCGTTCCCGCTGCACAGATTCATGCGCCAGGGACTCCTGCAGATAATTCACTTTGGTTTATTGCGCTATCTCTAATAGCGCCCGAGATATCACCAGATATGTATTGGATTTTTCCCTGACCCTGAGTGTCCGGCCCCATGAGACTGCGGTTTTCTCGGCCCCTGGTGGTCCGAGGTCGTTCCCGCTGCACACATTCATGCGCCAGGGCCTCCTGCAGATAATTCACTTTGGTTTATTGCGCTATCTCTAATAGCACACGAGATATCACCAGATATATATTGGATTTTGCCCTGACCCTGAGTGTCCGGCCCCATGAGACTGTGGTTTTCTCGGATCCTGGTGGTCCGAGGTCGTTGCCGTTGCACAGATTCATGCGCCAGGGCCTCCTGCAGATAATTCACTTCGGTTTATTGCGCTATCTCTAATAGTACCCGAGATATCACCAGATATATATTGGATTTTCCCCTGACCCTGAGTGTCCGGCCCCATGAGACTGTGGTTTTCTCGGCCCCTGGTGGTCCGAGGTCGTTCCCGCTGCTCAGATTCATGCGCCAGGGCCTCTTACAGACAATGCGATTGATTTATTGCGCTGTCTGTAATAGCACCCGAGATATCACCAGATATATATTGGACTTTCCCCTGACCCTGAGTGTCCGGCCCCATGAGACTGTGGTTTTCTCGGCCCCTGGTGGACCGAGGTCGTTCCCGCTGCACAGATTCATGCGCCAGGGCCTCTTGCAGATAATTCACTTTGGTTTATTGCGCTATCTCTAATAGCGCCCGAGATATCACCAGATATATATTGGATTTTCCCCTGACCCTGAGTGTCCGGCCCCATGAGACGGTGGTTTTCTCGGACCCTGGTGGTCCGAGGTCGTTCCCGCTACACAGATTCATGCGCCAGGGCCTCCTACAGACAACGCACTTTGATTTATTGCGCTATCTGTAATAGCACCCGAGATATCACAAGATATATATTGGATTTTCCACTGACCCTGAGTGTCCGGCCCCATGAGACTGTGGTTTTCTCGGCCCCTAGTGGTCCGAGGTCGTTCCCGCTGCACAGATTCATGCGCCGGAGCCTCCTACAGACAACGCACTTTGATTTATTGCGCTATCTGTAATAGCACCCGAGATATCACAAGATATATATTGGATTTTTCCCTGACCCTGAGTGTCCGGCCCCATGAGACTGTGGTTTTCTCGGCCCCTGGTGGTCCGAGGTCGTTCCCGCTGCACACATTCATGCGCCAGGGCCTCCTGCAGATAATTCACTTTGATTTATCGCGCTATCTCTAATAGCACCCGAGATATCACCAGATATATGCTGGATTTTTACATGACCTTGGGTGACGGATTCCGAATATCTGTAATTTTCTCGGCCACTGGTGGTCCGAGGTCGTTCCTGCTGCACAGATTCATTCGCCAGTGCCTCCTACAGACAATGCACTTTGATTTATTGCGCTATCCGTAATAGCACCCGTGATATCACCAGACATATATTGGATTTTCCCCTGACCCTGAGTGTCCGGCCCCATGAGACTGTGGTTTTCTCGGCCCCTAGTGGTCCGAGGTCGTTCCCGCTGCACAGATTCATACCCCAGGGCCTCCTACAGACAACGCACTTTGATTTATTGCGCTATCTGTAATAGCACCCAAGATATCACCAGATATATATTGGATTTTTCCCTGACCCTGAGTGTCCGGCCCCATGAGACGGTGGTTTTCTCGGCCCCTGGTCGTCCGAGGTCGTTCCCGCTGCCCAGATTCATGCGCCAGGGCCTCCTACAGACAATGCACTTTGATTTATTGCGCTATCTGCAATAGCACCCGAGATATCACCAGATATATGCTGGATTTTTACATGACCTAGGGTGTCCGGCCCCATGTGTCGGTGGTTTTCTCGGCCCCTGGTGATCCGAGGTCGTTCCCGCTGCACAGATTCATGCAACAGGGCCTCCTACAGATAACTCACTTTGGTTTATTGCGCTATCTATAATAGCACCCGAGATATCACCAGATATATATTGGATTTTTCCCTGACCCTGAGTGTCCGGCCCCATGAGACGGTAGTTTTCTCGGCCCCTGGTGGACCGAGGTCGTTCCCGCTGCACAGATTCATGCGCCAGGGACTCCTGCAGATAATTCACTTTGATTTATTTCCCTATCTGTAATAGGACCCGAGATATCACCAGATATATATTGGATTTTCCCCAGACCCTGAGTGTCCGGCCGCATGAGACTGTAGTTTTCTCGGCCCCTGGTGGTCCGAGGTGGTTCCCGCTGCACAGATTCATGCGACAGGGCCTCCTACAGACAATGCACTTTGATTTATTGCGCTATCTGTAATAGCACCCGAGATATCACCACATATATATTGGATTTTTCCCTGACCCTGAGTGTCCGGCCCCATGAGACGGTGGTTTTCTCGGCCCATGGTGGTCCGGGGTCGTTCCCGCTTCACAGATTCATGCGCCAGGGCCTCCTACAGACAATGCACTTTGATTTATTGCGCTATCTGTAATAGCACCCGAGATATCACCAGATATATATTGGATATTTCCCTCACCCTGAGTGACCAGCCCCATCAGACGGTGGTTTTCTCGGCCCCTGGTGGACCGAGGTCGTTCCCGCTACACAGATTCATGCGCCTGGTCCTCCTGCAGATAATTCACTTTGATTTATTTCGCCATCTGTAATAGGACCCGAGATATCACCAGATATATATCGGATTTTCCCCAGACCCTGAGTGGTCGGCGCCATGAGACTGTGGTTTTCTCGGCCCCTGGTGGTCCGAGGTCGTTCCCGCTGCACAGATACATGCGCCAGGGCCTCCTACAGACAACACACTTTGATTTATTGCGCTATCTGTAATAGCACCCGAGATATCACCAGATATATATTGGATTTTCCCCTGACCCCGAGTATCCGGCCCCATGAGACGGTGGTCTTCTCGGCCCCTGGTGGTCCGAGGTCGTTCCCGCTGCCCAGATTCATGCGCCACGGCCTCCTACTGACAATGCACTTTGATTTGTTGCGCTATCTGTAATAGCGCCCGTGATATCACCAGATATATATTGGATTTTTCCCTGACCCTGAGTGTCCGGCCCCATGAGACGGCGGTTTTCTCGGCCCCTGGTGGCCCGAGGTCGTTCCCGCTGCACAGATACATGCGCCAGGGCCGCCTACAGACAATGCACTTTGATTTATTACGCTATCTGTAATAGCACCCGAGATATCACCAGATATATATTGGATTTTCCCCTGACCCTGAGTGTCCGGCCCCATGAGACTGTGGTTTTCTCGGCCCCTGGTGGTCCGAGGTCGTTCCCGCTGCACAGATACATGCGCCAGGGCCTCCTACAGACAATGCACTTTGATTTATTGCGCTATCTGTAATAGCACCCGAGATATCACCAGTTATATATTGGATTTTCCCCTGACCCTGAGTGTCCGGCCCCATGAGACTGTGGTTTTCTCGTCCCCTGGTGGTCCGAGGTCGTTCCGTTGCACAGATTCATGCGCCACGGCCTCCTGCAGATAATTCACTTTGGTTTATTGCGCTATCTCTAATAGCACCCGAGATATCACCAGATATATATTGGATTTTCCCCTGACCCTGAGTGTCCTGCCCCATGAGACTGTGGTTTTCTCTGCCCCTGGTCGTCCGAGGTCGTTCCCGCTGCACAGATTCATGCGCCAGGGCCTCCTACAGACAATGCACTTTGATTTATTGCGCTATCTGTGATAGCACCCGAGATATCACCAGATATATATTGGATTTTTCCCTGACCCTGAGTGTCCGGCCCCATGAGATGGTGGTTGTCTCGTCTCTGGTGGTCCGAGGTCGTTCCCGCTTCACAGATTCATGCGCCAGTGCCTTCTACAGACAATGCACTTTGATTTATTGCGCTATCTGTAATGGGAGCCGAGATATCACCAGGTATATATTGGATTTTTCACTGACCCTGAGTGTCCGGCCCCATGAGACGGTTGTTTTCTCGGCCCCTGGTGGTCCGAGGTCGTTCCCGCTGCACAGATTCATGCGCCAGGGCCTCCTACAGACAATGCACTTTGATTTATTGCGCTATCTGTAATAGCACCCGAGATATCACCAGATATATATTGGATTTTCCCCTGACCCTGAGTGTCCGGCCCCATGAGACTGTGGTTTTCTCGGCCCCTGGTGGTCCGAGGTCGTTCCCGTTGCACAGAATCATGCGCCAGGGCTTTCTGCAGACAATGCACTTTGGTTTATTGCGCTATCTCTAATAGCACCCGAGATATCACCAGATATATATTGGATTTTCCCCTGAACCTGAGTGTCCGGCCCCATGAGATGGTGGTTTTCTCGGCCCCTGGTCGTCCGAGGTCGTTCCCGCTGCACAGATTCATGCGCCAGGGCCTCCTACAAGTAATGCACTTTGATTTATTGCGCTATCTGTAATAGCACCCGAGATATCACCAGATATATATTGGATTTTTCCCTGACCCTGAGTGTCTGGCCCCATGAGATGGTGGTTGTCTCGTCTCTGGTGGTCCGAGGTCGTTCCAGCTTCACAGATTCATGCGCCAGTGCCTTCTACAGACAATGCACTTTGATTTATTGCGCTATCTGTAATAGCAGCCGAGATATCACCAGGTATATATTGGATTTTTCACTGACCCTGAGTGTCCGGCCCCATGAGACGGTTGTTTTCTCGGCCCCTGGTGGTCCGAGGTCGTTCCCGCTGCACAGATTCATGCGCCAGGGCCTCCTACAGGCAATGCACTTTGATTTATTGCGCTATCGCTAATAGCACCCAAGAAATCACCAGATATATATAGGATTTTTCCCTGACCCTGACTGTCCGGCCCCATGAGACGGTGATTTTCTCGGCCCCTACGGGTCCGAGGTCGTTCCCGCTGCACAGATTCATGCGCCAGGGCCTCCTGCAGATAACTCACTTGGTTTATTGCGCTATCTCTAGCAGCACCCAAGATATCACCAGATATATATTGGATTTTTCCCTGACCCTGAGTGTCCGGCCCCATGAGACTGTCGTTTTTTCGGCCCCTGGTGGTCCGAGGTCGTTCCCGTTGCACAGATTCATGCGCCAGGGCCTCCTGCAGATAATTCACTTTGATTTATTGCGATATCTGTAATAGCACCCAAGATATCACCAGGTATATATTGGATTTTTCACTGACCCTAAGTGTCCGGCCCCTCGGGACGGTGGTTTTCTCGGCCCCTGGTGGTCCGAGGTCGTTCCCGCTGCACAGATTCATGCGCCAGGGCCTCCTACAGATAACTAACTTTGGTTTATTGCGCTATCTATAATAGCACCCGAGATATCACCAGATATATATTGGATTTTTCCCTGACCCTGAGTGTCCGGCCCCATGAGACGGTAGTTTTCTCGGCCCCTGGTGGTCCGAGGTCGTTCCCGCTGCACAGATGCATGCGCCAGGGCCTCCTGCAGATAATTCCCTTTGGCTTATTGCGCTATCTCTAATAGCACACGAGATATCACCAGATATATATTGGATTTTCCCCTGACCCTGAGTGGCCGGCCCCATGAGACGGTGGTCTTCTCGGCCCCTGGTGGTCCGAGGTCGTTCCCGCTGCCCATATTCATGCGCCAGGGCCTCCTACTGACAATGCACTTTGATTTATTGCGCTATCTGTAATAGCACCCGAGATATCACCAGATATATATTGGATATTTCCCTCACCCCGAGTGTCCAGCCCCATGAGACGGTGGTTTTCTCGGCCCCTGGTGGACCGAGGTCGTTCCCGCTGCACAGATTCATGCGCCAGGGCCTCCTGCAGATAATTCACTTTGGTTTATTGTGCTATCTCTAATAGCGCCCGAGATATCACCAGATATGTATTGGATTTTGCCCTGACCCTGAGTGTCCGGCCCCATGAGACTGTGGTTTTCTCGGCCCCTGGTGGTCCGAGGTCGTTCCCGCTGCCCAGATTCATGCGCCAGGGCATCCTACTGACAATGCACTTTGATTTATTGCGCTATCTGTAATAGCACCCGAGATATCACCAGATATATATTTTATATTTCCCTCAACCTGAGTGTCCAGCCCCATGAGACGGTGGTTTTCTCGGCCCCTGGTGGACCGCGGTCGTTCCCGCTGCACAGATTCATGCGCCAGGGCCTCCTGCAGATAATTCACTTTGGTTTATTGCGCTATCTCTAATAGCGCCCGAGATATCACCAGATATGTATTGGATTTTTCCCTGACCCTGAGTGTCCGGCCCCATGAGACTGCGGTTTTCTCGGCCCCTGGTGGTCCGAGGTCGTTCCCGCTGCACACATTCATGCGCCAGGGCCTCCTGCAGATAATTCACTTTGGTTTATTGCGCTATCTCTAATAGCACCCGAGATATCACCAGATATATATTGGATTTTCCCCTGACCCTGAGTGTCCGGCCCCATGAGACTGTGGTTTTCTCGGCCCCTGGTGGTCCGAGGTCGTTCCCGCTGCACAGATTCATGCACCAGGGCCCGTTACAGACAGTGCACTTTGATTTATTGCGCTATCTGTAATAGCACCCGAGATATCACCAGATATATATTGGGTTTTTCCCTGACCCTTACAGTCCGGCCCCATGAGACGGTGATTTTCTCGGCCCCTGGTGGTCCGAGGTCGTTCCCGCTGCACAGAATCATGCGCCAGGGCTTCCTGCAGACAATTCACTTTGGTTTATTGCGCTATCTCTAATAGCACCCGAGATATCACCAGACATATATTGGATTTTCCCCTGAACCTGAGTGTCCGGCCCCATGAGACTGTGGTTTTCTCGGCCCCTGGTCGTCCGAGGTCGTTCCCGCTGCACAGATTCATGCGCCAGGGCCTCCTACAAGTAATGCACTTTGATTTATTGCGCTATCTGTAATAGCACCCGAGATATCACCAGATATATATTGGATTTTTCCCTGACCCTGAGTGTCCGGCCCCATGAGATGGTGGTTGTCTCGTCTCTGGTGGTCCGAGGTCGTTCCCGCTTCACAGATTCATGCGCCAGTGCCTTCTACAGACAATGCACTTTGATTTATTGCGCTATTTGTAATAGCAGCCGAGATATCACCAGGTATATATTGGATTTTTCACTGACCCTGAGTGTCCGGCCCCATGAGACGGTTGTTTTCTCGGCCCCTGGTGGTCCGAGGTCGTTCCCGCTGCACAGATTCATGCGCCAGGGCCTCCTACAGACAATGCACTTTGATTTATTGCGCTATCTGTAATAGCACCCGAGATATCACCAGATATATATTGGATTTTCCCCTGACCCTGAGTGTCCGGCCCCATGAGACTGTGGTTTTCTCGGCCCCTGGTGGTCCGAGGTCGTTCCCGTTGCACAGAATCATGCGCCAGGGCTTTCTGCAGACAATGCACTTTGGTTTATTGCGCTATCGCTAATAGCACCCAAGAAATCACCAGATATATATTGGATTTTTCCCTGACCCTGACTGTCCGGCCCCATGAGACGGTGATTTTCTCGGCCCCTACGGGTCCGAGGTCGTTCCCGCTGCACAGATTCATGCGCCAGGGCCTCCTGCAGATAACTCACTTGGTTTATTGCGCTATCTCTAGCAGCACCCAAGATATCACCAGATATATATTGGATTTTTCCCTGACCCTGAGTGTCCGGCCCCATGAGACTGTCGTTTTTTCGGCCCCTGGTGGTCCGAGGTCGTTCCCGTTGCACAGATTCATGCGCCAGGGCCTCCTGCAGATAATTCACTTTGATTTATTGCGATATCTGTAATAGCACCCAAGATATCACCAGGTATATATTGGATTTTTCACTGACCCTAAGTGTCCGGCCCCTCGGGACGGTGGTTTTCTCGGCCCCTGGTGGTCCGAGGTCGTTCCCGCTGCACAGATTCATGCGCCAGGGCCTCCTACAGATAACTAACTTTGGTTTATTGCGCTATCTATAATAGCACCCGAGATATCACCAGATATATATTGGATTTTTCCCTGACCCTGAGTGTCCGGCCCCATGAGACGGTAGTTTTCTCGGCCCCTGGTGGTCCGAGGTCGTTCCCGCTGCACAGATGCATGCGCCAGGGCCTCCTGCAGATAATTCCCTTTGGCTTATTGCGCTATCTCTAATAGCACACGAGATATCACCAGATATATATTGGATTTTCCCCTGACCCTGAGTGGCCGGCCCCATGAGACGGTGGTCTTCTCGGCCCCTGGTGGTCCGAGGTCGTTCCCGCTGCCCAGATTCATGCGCCAGGGCCTCCTACTGACAATGCACTTTGATTTATTGCGCTATCTGTAATAGCACCCGAGATATCACCAGATATATATTGGATATTTCCCTCACCCCGAGTGTCCAGCCCCATGAGACGGTGGTTTTCTCGGCCCCTGGTGGACCGAGGTCGTTCCCGCTGCACAGATTCATGCGCCAGGGCCTCCTGCAGATAATTCACTTTGGTTTATTGTGCTATCTCTAATAGCGCCCGAGATATCACCAGATATGTATTGGATTTTTCCCTGACCCTGAGAGTCCGGCCCCATGAGAAGGTGGTTGTCTCATCCCTGGAGGTCCGAGGTCGTTCCCGCTGCACAGATTCATGCGCCAGGCCCTCCTACAGACAATGCACTTTGATTTATTGAGCTATCTGTAATAGCAATCGAGATATCACCAGATATATATTGGATTTTTCACTGACCCTGAGTGTCCGGCCCCATGAGGCGGTCGTTTTCTCGGCCCCTGGTGGTCCGAGGTCGTTCCCGCTGCACAGGTTCATGCGCCAGGGTCTCCTACAGACAATGCACTTTGATTTATTGCGCTATCTGTAATAGCACCCGAGATATCACCAGATAAATATTGGATTTTCCCCTGACCCTGAGTGTCCGGCCCCATGAGACGGTCGTTTTCTCGGCCCCTGGTGGTCCGAGGTCGTTCCCGCTGCACAGATTCATGCACCAGGGCCTCCTGCAGATAATTCACTTTGGTTTATTGCGCTATCTCTAATAGCACCCGAGATATCAGCAGATATATATTGGATTTTTCACTGACAGTGAGTGTCCGGCCCCATGAGACTGTGGTTTTCTCGGCCCCTGGTGGTCCGAGGTCGTTCCCGCTGCACAGGTTCATGCGCCAGGGTCTCCTACAGACAATGCACTTTCATTTATTGCGCTATCTGTAATAGCACCCGAGATATCACCACCTATATATTGGATTTTTCCCTGACCCTGAGTGTCCGGCCCCATGAGACGGTCGTTTTCTCGGCCCCTGGTGGTCCGAGGTCGTTCCCGCTGCACAGGTTCATGCGCCAGGGTCTCCTACAGACAATGCACTTTGATTTATTGCGGTATCTGTAATAGCACCCGAGATATCACCATATATATATTGGATTTTCCCCTGACCCTGAGTGTCCGGCCCCATGAGACTGTGGTTTTCTCGGCCCCTGGTGGTCCGAGGTCGTTCCCGTTGCACAGATTCATGCGCCAGGGCCTCCTGCAGATAATTCACTTTGGTTTATTGCGCTATCTCTAATAGCACCCGAGATATCACCAGATATATATTGGATTTTCCTCTGACCCTGAGTGTCCGGCCCCATGAGACTGTGGATTTCTCGGCCCCTGGTCGTCCGAGGTCGTTCCCGCTGAACAGATTCATGCGCCAGGGCCTCCTACAGACAATGCACTTTGATTTATTGCGCTATCTGTAATAGCACCCGAGATATCACCAGATATATATTGGATTTTACCCTGACCCTGAGTGTCCGGCCCCATGAGACGGTCGTTGTCTCGGCCCCTGGAGGTCCGAGGACGTTCCCGCTGCACAGATTCATGCGCCAGGGCCTCCTACAGGTAATGCACTTTGATTTATTGCGCTATCTGTAATAGCACCCGAGATATCACCAGATCTATATTGGATTTTCCACTGACCCTGAGTGTCCGGCCCCATGAGACTGTGGTTTTTTCGGCCCCTGGTGGTCCGAGGTCTTTCCCGCTGCACAGATACATGCGCCAGGGCCTCCTACAGACAACACACTTTGATTTATTGCGCTATCTGTAATAGCACCCGAGATATCACCAGATATATATTGGATTTTCCCCTGACCCCGAGTATCCGGCCCCATGAGACGGTGGTCTTCTCGGCCCCTGGTGGTCCGAGGTCGTTCCCGCTGCCCAGATTCATGCGCCACGGCCTCCTACTGACAATGCACTTTGATTTGTTGCGCTATCTGTAATAGCGCCCGTGATATCACCAGATATATATTGGATTTTTCCCTGACCCTGAGTGTCCGGCCCCATGAGACGGCGGTTTTCTCGGCCCCTGGTGGCCCGAGGTCGTTCCCGCTGCACAGATACATGCGCCAGGGCCGCCTACAGACAATGCACTTTGATTTATTACGCTATCTGTAATAGCACCCGAGATATCACCAGATATATATTGGATTTTCCCCTGACCCTGAGTGTCCGGCCCCATGAGACTGTGGTTTTCTCGGCCCCTGGTGGTCCGAGGTCGTTCCCGCTGCACAGATACATGCGCCAGGGCCTCCTACAGACAATGCACTTTGATTTATTGCGCTATCTGTAATAGCACCCGAGATATCACCAGTTATATATTGGATTTTCCCCTGACCCTGAGTGTCCGGCCCCATGAGACTGTGGTTTTCTCGGCCCCTGGTGGTCCGAGGTCGTTCCCGTTGCACAGAATCATGCGCCAGGGCTTTCTGCAGACAATGCACTTTGGTTTATTGCGCTATCGCTAATAGCACCCAAGAAATCACCAGATATATATTGGATTTTTCCCTGACCCTGACTGTCCGGCCCCATGAGACGGTGATTTTCTCGGCCCCTACGGGTCCGAGGTCGTTCCCGCTGCACAGATTCATGCGCCAGGGCCTCCTGCAGATAACTCACTTGGTTTATTGCGCTATCTCTAGCAGCACCCAAGATATCACCAGATATATATTGGATTTTTCCCTGACCCTGAGTGTCCGGCCCCATGAGACTGTCGTTTTTTCGGCCCCTGGTGGTCCGAGGTCGTTCCCGTTGCACAGATTCATGCGCCAGGGCCTCCTGCAGATAATTCACTTTGATTTATTGCGATATCTGTAATAGCACCCAAGATATCACCAGGTATATATTGGATTTTTCACTGACCCTAAGTGTCCGGCCCCTCGGGACGGTGGTTTTCTCGGCCCCTGGTGGTCCGAGGTCGTTCCCGCTGCACAGATTCATGCGCCAGGGCCTCCTACAGATAACTAACTTTGGTTTATTGCGCTATCTATAATAGCACCCGAGATATCACCAGATATATATTGGATTTTTCCCTGACCCTGAGTGTCCGGCCCCATGAGACGGTAGTTTTCTCGGCCCCTGGTGGTCCGAGGTCGTTCCCGCTGCACAGATGCATGCGCCAGGGCCTCCTGCAGATAATTCCCTTTGGCTTATTGCGCTATCTCTAATAGCACACGAGATATCACCAGATATATATTGGATTTTCCCCTGACCCTGAGTGGCCGGCCCCATGAGACGGTGGTCTTCTCGGCCCCTGGTGGTCCGAGGTCGTTCCCGCTGCCCAGATTCATGCGCCAGGGCCTCCTACTGACAATGCACTTTGATTTATTGCGCTATCTGTAATAGCACCCGAGATATCACCAGATATATATTGGATATTTCCCTCACCCCGAGTATCCAGCCCCATGAGACGGTGGTTTTCTCGGCCCCTGGTGGACCGAGGTCGTTCCCGCTGCACAGATTCATGCGCCAGGGCCTCCTGCAGATAATTCACTTTGGTTTATTGTGCTATCTCTAATAGCGCCCGAGATATCACCAGATATGTATTGGATTTTTCCCTGACCCTGAGAGTCCGGCCCCATGAGAAGGTGGTTGTCTCATCCCTGGAGGTCCGAGGTCGTTCCCGCTGCACAGATTCATGCGCCAGGCCCTCCTACAGACAATGCACTTTGATTTATTGAGCTATCTGTAATAGCAATCGAGATATCACCAGATATATATTGGATTTTTCACTGACCCTGAGTGTCCGGCCCCATGAGGCGGTCGTTTTCTCGGCCCCTGGTGGTCCGAGGTCGTTCCCGCTGCACAGGTTCATGCGCCAGGGTCTCCTACAGACAATGCACTTTGATTTATTGCGCTATCTGTAATAGCACCCGAGATATCACCAGATAAATATTGGATTTTCCCCTGACCCTGAGTGTCCGGCCCCATGAGACGGTCGTTTTCTCGGCCCCTGGTGGTCCGAGGTCGTTCCCGCTGCACAGATTCATGCACCAGGGCCTCCTGCAGATAATTCACTTTGGTTTATTGCGCTATCTCTAATAGCACCCGAGATATCAGCAGATATATATTGGATTTTTCACTGACAGTGAGTGTCCGGCCCCATGAGACTGTGGTTTTCTCGGCCCCTGGTGGTCCGAGGTCGTTCCCGCTGCACAGGTTCATGCGCCAGGGTCTCCTACAGACAATGCACTTTCATTTATTGCGCTATCTGTAATAGCACCCGAGATATCACCACCTATATATTGGATTTTTCCCTGACCCTGAGTGTCCGGCCCCATGAGACGGTCGTTTTCTCGGCCCCTGGTGGTCCGAGGTCGTTCCCGCTGCACAGGTTCATGCGCCAGGGTCTCCTACAGACAATGCACTTTGATTTATTGCGGTATCTGTAATAGCACCCGAGATATCACCATATATATATTGGATTTTCCCCTGACCCTGAGTGTCCGGCCCCATGAGACTGTGGTTTTCTCGGCCCCTGGTGGTCCGAGGTCGTTCCCGTTGCACAGATTCATGCGCCAGGGCCTCCTGCAGATAATTCACTTTGGTTTATTGCGCTATCTCTAATAGCACCCGAGATATCACCAGATATATATTGGATTTTCCTCTGACCCTGAGTGTCCGGCCCCATGAGACTGTGGATTTCTCGGCCCCTGGTCGTCCGAGGTCGTTCCCGCTGAACAGATTCATGCGCCAGGGCCTCCTACAGACAATGCACTTTGATTTATTGCGCTATCTGTAATAGCACCCGAGATATCACCAGATATATATTGGATTTTACCCTGACCCTGAGTGTCCGGCCCCATGAGACGGTCGTTGTCTCGGCCCCTGGAGGTCCGAGGACGTTCCCGCTGCACAGATTCATGCGCCAGGGCCTCCTACAGGTAATGCACTTTGATTTATTGCGCTATCTGTAATAGCACCCGAGATATCACCAGATCTATATTGGATTTTCCACTGACCCTGAGTGTCCGGCCCCATGAGACTGTGGTTTTTTCGGCCCCTGGTGGTCCGAGGTCTTTCCCGCTGCACAGATACATGCGCCAGGGCCTCCTACAGACAACACACTTTGATTTATTGCGCTATCTGTAATAGCACACGAGATATCACCAGATATATATTGGATTTTCCCCTGACCCCGAGTATCCGGCCCCATGAGACGGTGGTCTTCTCGGCCCCTGGTGGTCCGAGGTCGTTCCCGCTGCCCAGATTCATGCGCCACGGCCTCCTACTGACAATGCACTTTGATTTGTTGCGCTATCTGTAATAGCGCCCGTGATATCACCAGATATATATTGGATTTTTCCCTGACCCTGAGTGTCCGGCCCCATGAGACGGCGGTTTTCTCGGCCCCTGGTGGCCCGAGGTCGTTCCCGCTGCACAGATACATGCGCCAGGGCCGCCTACAGACAATGCACTTTGATTTATTACGCTATCTGTAATAGCACCCGAGATATCACCAGATATATATTGGATTTTCCCCTGACCCTGAGTGTCCGGCCCCATGAGACTGTGGTTTTCTCGGCCCCTGGTGGTCCGAGGTCGTTCCCGCTGCACAGATACATGCGCCAGGGCCTCCTACAGACAATGCACTTTGATTTATTGCGCTATCTGTAATAGCACCCGAGATATCACCAGTTATATATTGGATTTTCCCCTGACCCTGAGTGTCCGGCCCCATGAGACTGTGGTTTTCTTGTCCCCTGGTGGTCCGAGGTCGTTCCGTTGCACAGATTCATGCGCCACGGCCTCCTGCAGATAATTCACTTTGGTTTATTGCGCTATCTCTAATAGCACCCGAGATATCACCAGATATATATTGGATTTTCCCCTGACCCTGAGTGTCCTGCCCCATGAGACTGTGGTTTTCTCTGCCCCTGGTCGTCCGAGGTCGTTCCCGCTGCACAGATTCATGCGCCAGGGCCTCCTACAGACAATGCACTTTGATTTATTGCGCTATCTGTGATAGCACCCGAGATATCACCAGATATATATTGGATTTTTCCCTGACCCTGAGTGTCCGGCCCCATGAGATGGTGGTTGTCTCGTCTCTGGTGGTCCGAGGTCGTTCCCGCTTCACAGATTCATGCGCCAGTGCCTTCTACAGACAATGCACTTTGATTTATTGCGCTATCTGTAATAGCAGCCGAGATATCACCAGGTATATATTGGATTTTTCACTGACCCTGAGTGTCCGGCCCCATGAGACGGTTGTTTTCTCGGCCCCTGGTGGTCCGAGGTCGTTCCCGCTGCACAGATTCATGCGCCAGGGCCTCCTACAGACAATGCACTTTGATTTATTGCGCTATCTGTAATAGCACCCGAGATATCACCAGATATATATTGGATTTTCCCCTGACCCTGAGTGTCCGGCCCCATGAGACTGTGGTTTTCTCGGCCCCTGGTGGTCCGAGGTCGTTCCCGTTGCACAGAATCATGCGCCAGGGCTTTCTGCAGACAATGCACTTTGGTTTATTGCGCTATCTCTAATAGCACCCGAGATATCACCAGATATATATTGGATTTTCCCCTGAACCTGAGTGTCCGGCCCCATGAGATGGTGGTTTTCTCGGCCCCTGGTCGTCCGAGGTCGTTCCCGCTGCACAGATTCATGCGCCAGGGCCTCCTACAAGTAATGCACTTTGATTTATTGCGCTATCTGTAATAGCACCCGAGATATCACCAGATATATATTGGATTTTTCCCTGACCCTGAGTGTCTGGCCCCATGAGATGGTGGTTGTCTCGTCTCTGGTGGTCCGAGGTCGTTCCAGCTTCACAGATTCATGCGCCAGTGCCTTCTACAGACAATGCACTTTGATTTATTACGCTATCTGTAATAGCAGCCGAGATATCACCAGGTATATATTGGATTTTTCACTGACCCTGAGTGTCCGGCCCCATGAGACGGTTGTTTTCTCGGCCCCTGGTGGTCCGAGGTCGTTCCCGCTGCACAGATTCATGCGCCAGGGCCTCCTACAGGCAATGCACTTTGATTTATTGCGCTATCGCTAATAGCACCCAAGAAATCACCAGATATATATAGGATTTTTCCCTGACCCTGAATGTCCGGCCCCATGAGACGGTGATTTTCTCGGCCCCTACGGGTCCGAGGTCGTTCCCGCTGCACAGATTCATGCGCCAGGGCCTCCTGCAGATAATTCACTTTGGTTTATTGCGCTATCTCTAATAGCGCCCGAGATATCACCAGATATGTATTGGATTTTTCCCTGACCCTGAGTGTCCGGCCCCATGAGACTGCGGTTTTCTCGGCCCCTGGTGGTCCGAGGTCGTTCCCGCTGCACACATTCATGCGCCAGGGCCTCCTGCAGATAATTCACTTTGGTTTATTGCGCTATCTCTAATAGCACCCGAGATATCACCAGATATATATTGGATTTTCCCCTGACCCTGAGTGTCCGGCCCCATGAGACTGTGGTTTTCTCGGCCCCTGGTGGTCCGAGGTCGTTCCCGCTGCACAGATTCATGCACCAGGGCCCGTTACAGACAGTGCACTTTGATTTATTGCGCTATCTGTAATAGCACCCGAGATATCACCAGATATATATTGGATTTTACCCTGACCCTGAGTGTCCGGCCCCATGAGACGGTCGTTGTCTCGGCCCCTGGAGGTCCGAGGACGTTCCCGCTGCACAGATTCATGCGCCAGGGCCTCCTACAGGTAATGCACTTTGATTTATTGCGCTATCTGTAATAGCACCCGAGATATCACCAGATCTATATTGGATTTTCCACTGACCCTGATTGTCCGGCCCCATGAGACTGTGGTTTTTTCGGCCCCTGGTGGTCCGAGGTCTTTCCCGCTGCACAGATACATGCGCCAGGTCCTCCTACAGACAACACACTTTGATTTATTGCGCTATCTGTAATAGCACCCGAGATATCACCAGATATATATTGGATTTTCCCCTGACCCCGAGTATCCGGCCCCATGAGACGGTGGTCTTCTCGGCCCCTGGTGGTCCGAGGTCGTTCCCGCTGCCCAGATTCATGCGCCACGGCCTCCTACTGACAATGCACTTTGATTTGTTGCGCTATCTGTAATAGCGCCCGTGATATCACCAGATATATATTGGATTTTTCCCTGACCCTGAGTGTCCGGCCCCATGAGACGGCGGTTTTCTCGGCCCCTGGTGGCCCGAGGTCGTTCCCGCTGCACAGATACATGCGCCAGGGCCGCCTACAGACAATGCACTTTGATTTATTACGCTATCTGTAATAGCACCCGAGATATCACCAGATATATATTGGATTTTCCCCTGACCCTGAGTGTCCGGCCCCATGAGACTGTGGTTTTCTCGGCCCCTGGTGGTCCGAGGTCGTTCCCGCTGCACAGATACATGCGCCAGGGCCTCCTACAGACAATGCACTTTGATTTATTGCGCTATCTGTAATAGCACCCGAGATATCACCAGTTATATATTGGATTTTCCCCTGACCCTGAGTGTCCGGCCCCATGAGACTGTGGTTTTCTTGTCCCCTGGTGGTCCGAGGTCGTTCCGTTGCACAGATTCATGCGCCACGGCCTCCTGCAGATAATTCACTTTGGTTTATTGCGCTATCTCTAATAGCACCCGAGATATCACCAGATATATATTGGATTTTCCCCTGACCCTGAGTGTCCTGCCCCATGAGACTGTGGTTTTCTCTGCCCCTGGTCGTCCGAGGTCGTTCCCGCTGCACAGATTCATGCGCCAGGGCCTCCTACAGACAATGCACTTTGATTTATTGCGCTATCTGTGATAGCACCCGAGATATCACCAGATATATATTGGATTTTTCCCTGACCCTGAGTGTCCGGCCCCATGAGATGGTGGTTGTCTCGTCTCTGGTGGTCCGAGGTCGTTCCCGCTTCACAGATTCATGCGCCAGTGCCTTCTACAGACAATGCACTTTGATTTATTGCGCTATCTGTAATAGCAGCCGAGATATCACCAGGTATATATTGGATTTTTCACTGACCCTGAGTGTCCGGCCCCATGAGACGGTTGTTTTCTCGGCCCCTGGTGGTCCGAGGTCGTTCCCGCTGCACAGATTCATGCGCCAGGGCCTCCTACAGACAATGCACTTTGATTTATTGCGCTATCTGTAATAGCACCCGAGATATCACCAGATATATATTGGATTTTCCCCTGACCCTGAGTGTCCGGCCCCATGAGACTGTGGTTTTCTCGGCCCCTGGTGGTCCGAGGTCGTTCCCGTTGCACAGAATCATGCGCCAGGGCTTTCTGCAGACAATGCACTTTGGTTTATTGCGCTATCTCTAATAGCACCCGAGATATCACCAGATATATATTGGATTTTCCCCTGAACCTGAGTGTCCGGCCCCATGAGATGGTGGTTTTCTCGGCCCCTGGTCGTCCGAGGTCGTTCCCGCTGCACAGATTCATGCGCCAGGGCCTCCTACAAGTAATGCACTTTGATTTATTGCGCTATCTGTAATAGCACCCGAGATATCACCAGATATATATTGGATTTTTCCCTGACCCTGAGTGTCTGGCCCCATGAGATGGTGGTTGTCTCGTCTCTGGTGGTCCGAGGTCGTTCCAGCTTCACAGATTCATGCGCCAGTGCCTTCTACAGACAATGCACTTTGATTTATTACGCTATCTGTAATAGCAGCCGAGATATCACCAGGTATATATTGGATTTTTCACTGACCCTGAGTGTCCGGCCCCATGAGACGGTTGTTTTCTCGGCCCCTGGTGGTCCGAGGTCGTTCCCGCTGCACAGATTCATGCGCCAGGGCCTCCTACAGGCAATGCACTTTGATTTATTGCGCTATCGCTAATAGCACCCAAGAAATCACCAGATATATATAGGATTTTTCCCTGACCCTGAATGTCCGGCCCCATGAGACGGTGATTTTCTCGGCCCCTACGGGTCCGAGGTCGTTCCCGCTGCACAGATTCATGCGCCAGGGCCTCCTGCAGATAATTCACTTTGGTTTATTGCGCTATCTCTAATAGCGCCCGAGATATCACCAGATATGTATTGGATTTTTCCCTGACCCTGAGTGTCCGGCCCCATGAGACTGCGGTTTTCTCGGCCCCTGGTGGTCCGAGGTCGTTCCCGCTGCACACATGCATGCGCCAGGGCCTCCTGCAGATAATTCACTTTGGTTTATTGCGCTATCTCTAATAGCACCCGAGATATCACCAGATATATATTGGATTTTCCCCTGACCCTGAGTGTCCGGCCCCATGAGACTGTGGTTTTCTCGGCCCCTGGTGGTCCGAGGTCGTTCCCGCTGCACAGATTCATGCACCAGGGCCCGTTACAGACAGTGCACTTTGATTTATTGCGCTATCTGTAATAGCACCCGAGATATCACCAGATATATATTGGGTTTTTCCCTGACCCTTACAGTCCGGCCCCATGAGACGGTGATTTTCTCGGCCCCTGGTGGTCCGAGGTCGTTCCCGCTGCACAGAATCATGCGCCAGGGCTTCCTGCAGACAATTCACTTTGGTTTATTGCGCTATCTCTAATAGCACCCGAGATATCACCAGACATATATTGGATTTTCCCCTGAACCTGAGTGTCCGGCCCCATGAGACTGTGGTTTTCTCGGCCCCTGGTCGTCCGAGGTCGTTCCCGCTGCACAGATTCATGCGCCAGGGCCTCCTACAAGTAATGCACTTTGATTTATTGCGCTATCTGTAATAGCACCCGAGATATCACCAGATATATATTGGATTTTTCCCTGACCCTGAGTGTCCGGCCCCATGAGATGGTGGTTGTCTCGTCTCTGGTGGTCCGAGGTCGTTCCCGCTTCACAGATTCATGCGCCAGTGCCTTCTACAGACAATGCACTTTGATTTATTGCGCTATTTGTAATAGCAGCCGAGATATCACCAGGTATATATTGGATTTTTCACTGACCCTGAGTGTCCGGCCCCATGAGACGGTTGTTTTCTCGGCCCCTGGTGGTCCGAGGTCGTTCCCGCTGCACAGATTCATGCGCCAGGGCCTCCTACAGACAATGCACTTTGATTTATTGCGCTATCTGTAATAGCACCCGAGATATCACCAGATATATATTGGATTTTCCCCTGACCCTGAGTGTCCGGCCCCATGAGACTGTGGTTTTCTCGGCCCCTGGTGGTCCGAGGTCGTTCCCGTTGCACAGAATCATGCGACAGGGCTTTCTGCAGACAATGCACTTTGGTTTATTGCGCTATCGCTAATAGCACCCAAGAAATCACCAGATATATATAGGATTTTTCCCTGACCCTGACTGTCCGGCCCCATGAGACGGTGATTTTCTCGGCCCCTACGGGTCCGAGGTCGTTCCCGCTGCACAGATTCATGCGCCAGGGCCTCCTGCAGATAACTCACTTGGTTTATTGCGCTATCTCTAGCAGCACCCAAGATATGACCAGATATATATTGGATTTTTCCCTGACCCTGAGTGTCCGGCCCCATGAGACTGTCGTTTTTTCGGCCCCTGGTGGTCCGAGGTCGTTCCCGTTGCACAGATTCATGCGCCAGGGCCTCCTGCAGATAATTCACTTTGATTTATTGCGATATCTGTAATAGCACCCAAGATATCACCAGGTATATATTGGATTTTTCACTGACCCTAAGTGTCCGGCCCCTCGGGACGGTGGTTTTCTCGGCCCCTGGTGGTCCGAGGTCGTTCCCGCTGCACAGATTCATGCGCCAGGGCCTCCTACAGATAACTAACTTTGGTTTATTGCGCTATCTATAATAGCACCCGAGATATCACCAGATATGTATTGGATTTTTCCCTGACCCTGAGTGTCCGGCCCCATGAGACGGTAGTTTTCTCGGCCCCTGGTGGTCCGAGGTCGTTCCCGCTGCACAGATGCATGCGCCAGGGCCTCCTGCAGATAATTCCCTTTGGCTTATTGCGCTATCTCTAATAGCACACGAGATATCACCAGATATATATTGGATTTTCCCCTGACCCTGAGTGGCCGGCCCCATGAGACGGTGGTCTTCTCGGCCCCTGGTGGTCCGAGGTCGTTCCCGCTGCCCAGATTCATGCGCCAGGGCCTCCTACTGACAATGCACTTTGATTTATTGCGCTATCTGTAATAGCACCCGAGATATCACCAGATATATATTGGATATTTCCCTCACCCCGAGTGTCCAGCCCCATGAGACGGTGGTTTTCTCGGCCCCTGGTGGACCGTGGTCGTTCCCGCTGCACAGATTCATGCGCCAGGGCCTCCTGCAGATAATTCACTTTGGTTTATTGTGCTATCTCTAATAGCGCCCGAGATATCACCAGATATGTATTGGATTTTGCCCTGACCCTGAGTGTCCGGCCCCATGAGACTGTGGTTTTCTCGGCCCCTGGTGGTCCGAGGTCGTTCCCGCTGCCCAGATTCATGCGCCAGGGCATCCTACTGACAATGCACTTTGATTTATTGCGCTATCTGTAATAGCACCCGAGATATCACCAGATATATATTTTATATTTCCCTCACCCTGAGTGTCCAGCCCCATGAGACGGTGGTTTTCTCGGCCCCTGGTGGACCGAGGTCGTTCCCGCTGCACAGATTCATGCGCCAGGGCCTCCTGCAGATAATTCACTTTGGTTTATTGCGCTATCTCTAATAGCGCCCGAGATATCACCAGATATGTATTGGATTTTTCCCTGACCCTGAGTGTCCGGCCCCATGAGACTGCGGTTTTCTCGGCCCCTGGTGGTCCGAGGTCGTTCCCGCTGCACACATTCATGCGCCAGGGCCTCCTGCAGGTAATTCACTTTGGTTTATTGCGCTATCTCTAATAGCACCCGAGATATCACCAGATATATATTGGATTTTCCCCTGACCCTGAGTGTCCGGCCCCATGAGACTGTGGTTTTCTCGGCCCCTGGTGGTCCGAGGTCGTTCCCGCTGCACAGATTCATGCACCAGGGCCCGTTACAGACAGTGCACTTTGATTTATTGCGCTATCTGTAATAGCACCCGAGATATCACCAGATATATATTGGATTTTTCCCTGACCATGAGAGTCCGGCCCCATGAGACGGTGGTTTTATCGGCCCCTGGTGGTCCGAGGTCGTTCCCCTTTCACAGATTCATGCGCCAGGGCCTCCTGCAGATAATTCACTTTGATTTATTGCGCTATCTGTAATAGCACCCGAGATATCACCAGATATATATTGGATTTTTCACTGACCCTAAGTGTCCGGCCCCTCGGGACGGTGGTTTTCTCGGCCCCTGGTGGTCCGAGGTCGTTCCTGCTGCACAGGTTCATGCGCCAGGGCCTCCTACAGACAATGCACTTTGATTTATTGCGCTATCTGTAATAGCACCCGAGATATCACCACATATATATTGGATTTTTCAATGTCCCAGAGTGTCCGGCCCCATGAGACGGTGGTTTTCTCGGCCCCTGGTGGTCCGAGGTCGTTCCCGCTGCACACATTCATGCGCCAGGGCCTCCTGCAGATAATTCCCTTTGGCTTATTGCGCTATCTCTAATAGCACCCGAGACATCACCAGATATATATTGGATTTTCCCCTGACACTGAGTGGCCGGCCCCATGAGACGGTGGTCTTCTCGGCCCCTGGTGGTCCGAGGTCGTTCCCGCTGCCCAGATTCATGCGCCACGGCTTCCTACTGACAATGCACTTTGATTTATTGCGCTATCTGTAATAGCACCCGAGATATCACCAAATATATATTGGATATTTCCCTCACCCTGAGTGTCCAGCCCCATGAGACGGTGGTTTTCTCGGCGCCTGGTGGACCGAGGTCGTTCCCGCTGCACAGATTCATGCGCCAGGGCCTCCTGCAGATAATTCAATTTGGTTTATTGCGCTATCTCTACTAGCGCCCGAGATATCACCAGATATGTATTGGATTTTTCCCTGAACCTGAGTGTCCGGCCCCATGAGATGGTGGTTTTCTCGGCCCCTGGTGATCCGAGGTCGTTCCCGCTGCACCGATTCATGCGGCAGGGCCTCCTGCAGATAATTCACTTGTGTTTATTGCGCTATCTCTGATAGCATCCGAGATATCACCAGACATATATTGGATTTTCCCCTGAACCTGAGTGTCCGGCCCCATGAGACGGTGGTTTTCTCGGCGCCTGGTGGACCGAGGTCGTTCCCGCTGCACAGATTCATGCGCCAGGGCCTCCTGCAGATAATTCAATTTGGTTTATTGCGCTATCTCTACTAGCGCCCGAGATATCACCAGATATGTATTGGATTTTTCCCTGACCCTGAGAGTCCGGCCCCATGAGAAGGTGGTTGTCTCATCCCTGGAGGTCCGAGGTCGTTCCCGCTGCACAGATTCATGCGCCAGGCCCTCCTACAGACAATGCACTTTGATTTATTGAGCTATCTGTAATAGCAATCGAGATATCACCAGATATATATTGGATTTTTCACTGACCCTGAGTGTCCGGCCCCATGAGGCGGTCGTTTTCTCGGCCCCTGGTGGTCCGAGGTCGTTCCCGCTGCACAGGTTCATGCGCCAGGGTCTCCTACAGACAATGCACATTGATTTATTGCGCTATCTGTAATAGCACCCGAGATATCACCAGATAAATATTGGATTTTCCCCTGACCCTGAGTGTCCGGCCCCATGAGACGGTCGTTTTCTCGGCCCCTGGTGGTCCGAGGTCGTTCCGGCTGCACAGATTCATGCACCAGGGCCTCCTGCAGATAATTCACTTTGGTTTATTGCGCTATCTCTAATAGCAGCCGAGATATCAGCAGATATATATTGGATTTTTCACTGACAGTGAGTGTCCGGCCCCATGAGACTGTGGTTTTCTCGGCCCCTGGTGGTCCGAGGTCGTTCCCGCTGCACAGGTTCATGCGCCAGGGTCTCCTACAGACAATGCACTTTCATTTATTGCGCTATCTGTAATAGCACCCGAGATATCACCACCTATATATTGGATTTTTCCCTGACCCTGAGTGTCCGGCCCCATGAGACGGTCGTTTTCTCGGCCCCTGGTGGTCCGAGGTCGTTCCCGCTGCACAGGTTCATGCGCCAGGGTCTCCTACAGACAATGCACTTTGATTTATTGCGGTATCTGTAATAGCACCCGAGATATCACCATATATATATTGGATTTTCCCCTGACCCTGAGTGTCCGGCCCCATGAGACTGTGGTTTTCTCGGCCCCTGGTGGTCCGAGGTCGTTCCCGTTGCACAGATTCATGCGCCAGGGCCTCCTGCAGATAATTCACTTTGGTTTATTGCGCTATCTCTAATAGCACCCGAGATATCACCAGATATATATTGGATTTTCCTCTGACCCTGAGTGTCCGGCCCCATGAGACTGTGGATTTCTCGGCCCCTGGTCGTCCGAGGTCGTTCCCGCTGAACAGATTCATGCGCCAGGGCCTCCTACAGACAATGCACTTTGATTTATTGCGCTATCTGTAATAGCACCCGAGATATCACCAGATATATATTGGATTTTACCCTGACCCTGAGTGTCCGGCCCCATGAGACGGTCGTTGTCTCGGCCCCTGGAGGTCCGAGGACGTTCCCGCTGCACAGATTCATGCGCCAGGGCCTCCTACAGGTAATGCACTTTGATTTATTGCGCTATCTGTAATAGCACCCGAGATATCACCAGATCTATATTGGATTTTCCACTGACCCTGAGTGTCCGGCCCCATGAGACTGTGGTTTTTTCGGCCCCTGGTGGTCCGAGGTCTTTCCCGCTGCACAGATTCATGCGCCAGGGCCTCCTGCAGACAATTCACTTTGGTTTATTGCGCTATCTCTAATAGCACCCCAGATTTCATCAGATATATATTGGATTTTACCCTGACCCTGAGTGACCGGCCCCATGTGACGGTCGTTGTCTCGGCCCCTGGAGGTCCGAGGACGTTCCCGCTGCACAGATTCATGCGCCAGGGCCTCCTACAGGTAATGCACTTTGATTTATTGCGCTATCTGTAATAGGACCCGAGATATCACCAGATATATATTGGATTTTTCCCTGACCCTGAGTGTCCGGCCCCATGAGAAGGTGGTTGTCTCGCCCCTTGTGCTCCGAGGTCGTTCCCGCTGCACAGATTCATGCGCCAGGGCCTCCGACAGACAATGCACTTTGATTTATTGCGCTATCTGTAATAGCAGCCGAGATATCACCAGATATATATTGGATTTTTCACTGACCCTGAGTGTCCGGTCCAATGAGACTGTGGTTTTCTCGGCCCCTGGTGGTCCGACTATGTTCCCGCTGCACAGATTCGTGCGCCAGGGCCTCCTGCAGACAATGCACTTTCATTTATTGCGCTATCTGTAATAGCACCCGAGATATCACCAGATAAATATTGGATTTTCCCCTGACGCTGAGTGTCCGGCCCCATGAGACGGTGGTTTTCTCGGCCCCTGGTGGCCCGAGGTCGTTCCCGTTGCACAGATTCATGCGCCAGGGCCTCCTGCAGATAATTCACTTTGGTTTATTGCGCTATCTCTAATAGCACCCGAGATATCACCAGATATATATTGGATTTTCCCCTGACCCTGAGTGTCCGGCCCCATGAGACTGTGGTTTTCTCGGCCCCTGGTTGTCCGAGGTCGTTCCCGTTGCACAGATTCATGCGCCAGTGCCTCCTGCAGATAATTCACTTTGGTTTATTGCGCTATCTCTAATAGCACCCGAGATATCACCAGATAAATATTGGATTTTCCCCTGACGCTGAGTGTCCGGCCCCACGAGACTGTGGTTTTTTCGGCCCCTGGTGGTCCGAGGTCTTTCCCGCTGCACAGATTCATGCGCCAGGGCCTCCTGCAGACAAAGCACTTTCATTTATTGCGCTATCTGTAATAGCACCCGAGATATCACCAGATAAATATTGGATTTTCCCCTGACGCTGAGTGTCCGGCCCCATGAGACTGTGGTTTTTTCGGCCCCTGGTGGTCCGAGGTCTTTCCCGCTGCACAGATTCATGCGCCAGGGCCTCCTGCAGACAATGCACTTTGATTTATTGCGCTATCTGTAATAGCAATCGAGATATCACCAGATATATATTGGATTTTTCACTGACCCTGAGTGTCCGGCCCCATGAGACGGTCGTTGTCTCGGCCCCTGGAGGTCCGAGGACGTTCCCGCTGCACAGATTCATGCGCCAGGGCCTCCTACAGGTAATGCACTTTGATTTATTGCGCTATCTGTAATAGCACCCGAGATATCACCAGATATATATTGGATTTTTCCCTGACCCTGAGAGTCCGGCCCCATGAGAAGGTGGTTGTCTCATCCCTGGAGGTCCGAGGTCGTTCCCGCTGCACAGATTCATGCGCCAGGCCCTCCTACAGACAATGCACTTTGATTTATTGCGCTATCTGTAATAGCAATCGAGATATCACCAGATATATATTGGATTTTTCACTGACCCTGAGTGTCCGGCCCCATGAGGCGGTCGTTTTCTCGGCCCCTGGTGGTCCGAGGTCGTTCCCGCTGCACAGGTTCATGCGCCAGGGTCTCCTACAGACAATGCACTTTGATTTATTGCGCTATCTGTAATAGCACCCGAGATATCACCAGATAAATATTGGATTTTCCCCTGACCCTGAGTGTCCGGCCCCATGAGACGGTCGTTTTCTCGGCCCCTGGTGGTCCGAGGTCGTTCCCGCTGCACAGATTCATGCACCAGGGCCTCCTGCAGATAATTCACTTTGGTTTATTGCGCTATCTCTAATAGCACCCGAGATATCAGCAGATATATATTGGATTTTTCACTGACAGTGAGTGTCCGGCCCCATGAGACTGTGGTTTTCTCGGCCCCTGGTGGTCCGAGGTCGTTCCCGCTGCACAGGTTCATGCGCCAGGGTCTCCTACAGACAATGCACTTTCATTTATTGCGCTATCTGTAATAGCACCCGAGATATCACCAGATATATATTGGATTTTACCCTGACCCTGAGTGTCCGGCCCCATGAGACTGTGGTTTTCTCGGCCCCTGGTGGTCCGAGGTCGTTCCCGCTGCACAGGTTCATGCACCAGGGTCTCCTACAGACAATGCACATTGATTTATTGCGCTATCTGTAATAGCACCCGAGATATCACCACATATATATTGGATTTTTCACTGACCCTGAGTGTCCGGCCCCATGAGACGGTGGTTTTCTCGGTCCCTGGTGTTCCGAGGTCGTTCCGGCTGCACAGATTCATGCGCCAGGGCCTCCTACAGACAATGCACTTTGGTTTATTGCGCTATCTCTAATAGCAATCGAGATATCACCAGATATATATTGGATTTTACCCTGACCCTGAGTGTCCGGCCCCATGAGACTGTGGTTTTTTCGGCCCCTGGTGGTCCGAGGTCGTTCCCGCTGCACAGATTCATGCGCCGGGGACTCCTACGGACAATGCACTTTGATTTATTGCGCTATCTGGAATAGCACCCGAGATATCAGCAGATATATATTGGATTTTTCACTGACCCTGAGTGTCCGGGCCCATGAGACTGTGCTTTTCTCGGCCCCTGGTGGTCCGAGGTCGTTCCCGCTGCACAGATTCATGCGTCAGGGCCTCCTACAGGTAATGCACTTTGATTTATTGCGCTATCTGTAATAGCACCCGAGATATCACCAGATCTATATTGGATTTTCCCCTGACCCTGAGTGTCTGGCCCCATGAGACTGTGGTTTTCTCGGCCCCTGGTGGACCGAGGTCGTTCCCGCTGCACAGATTCATGCGCCAGGGCCTACTGCAGATAATTCACTTTGATTTATTGCGCTATCTGTAATAGCACCCGAGATATCACCACATATATATTGGATTTTTCACTGACCCTGAGTATCCGGCCCCATGAGACGGTGGTTTTCTCGGTTCCTGGTGTTCCGAGGTCGTTCCCGCTGCACAGATTCATGCGCCAGGGCCTCCTACAGACAATGCACTTTGATTTATTGCGCTATCGGTAATAGCAGCCGAGATATCACCAGATATATATTGGATTTTCCCCTGACCCTGAGTGTCCGGCCCCATGAGACTGTGGTTTTCTCGGCCCCTGGTCGTCCGAGGTCGTTCCCGCTGCACAGATTCATGCGCCAGGGCCTCCTACAGACAATGCACTTTGGTTTATTGCGCTATCTCTAATAGCACCCGAGATATCACCAGATATATATTGGATTTTGCCCTGACCCTGAGTGTCCGGCCCCATGAGACTGTGGTTTTCTCGGCCCCTGGTGGTCCGGGGGCGTTCCCGTTGCACAGATTCATGCGCCAGGGCCTCCTACAGACAATGCACTTTGATTTATTGCGCTATCTGTAATAGCACCCGAGATATCACCAGATATATATTGGATTTTCCCCTGACCCTGAGTGACCGGCCCCATGAGACTGTGGTTTTTTCGGCCCCTGGTGGTCAGAGGTCGTTCCCGCTGCACAGATTCATGCGCCAGGGCCTCCTGCAGATAATTCACTTTGGTTTATTGCGCTATCTCTAATAGCACCCGAGATATCACCAGATATATATTGGATTTTCCCCTGACCCTGAGTGTCCGGCCCCATGAGACTGTGCTTTTCTCGGCCCCTGGTGGTCCGAGGTCGTTCCCGCTGCACAGATTCATGCGCCAGGGCCTCCTACAGACAATGCACTTTGATTTATTGCGCTATCTGTAATAGCACCCGAGATATCACCAGATATATATTGGATTTTACCCTGACCCTGAGTGTCCGGCCCCATGAGACGGTCGTTGTCTCGGCCCCTGGAGGTCCGAGGACGTTCCCGCTGCACAGATTCATGAGCCAGGGCCTCCTACAGGTAATGCACTTTGATATATTGCGCTACCTGTAATAGCACCCGAGATATCACCAGATCTTTATTGGATTTTCCCCTGACCCTGAGTTTCCGGCCCCATGAGACTGTGGTTTTCTCGGCCCCTGGTGGCCCGAGGTCGTTCCCGTTGCACAGATTCATGCGCCAGGGCCTCCTTCAGATAATTCACTTTGATTTATTGCGCTATCTGTAATAGCACCCGAGATATCACCATATCTATATTGGATTTTCCCCTGACCCTGAGTGTCCGGCCCCATGAGACTGTGGTTTTCTCGGCCCCTGGTGGTCCGAGGTCGTTCCCGCTGCACAGATTCATGCGCCAGGGCCTACTGCAGATAATTCACTTTGATTTATTGCGCTATCTGTAATACCACCCGAGATATCACCACATATATATTGGATTTTTCACTGACCCTGAGTATCCGGCCCCATGAGACGGTGGTTTTCTCGGTCCCTGGTGTTCCGAGGTCGTTCCCGCTGCACAGATTCATGCGCCAGGGCCTCCTACAGACAATGCACTTTGGTTTATTGCGCTATCTCTAATAGCGCCCGAGATATCACCAGATATATATTGGATTTTCCCCTGACCCTGAGTGTCCGGCCCCATGAGACTGTGCTTTTCTCGGCCCCTGGTGGTCCGAGGTCGTTCCCGTTGCACAGATTCATGCGCCAGGGCCTCCTACAGACAATGAACTTTGATTTATTGCGCTATCTGTAATAGCACCCGAGATATCACCAGATATATATTGGATTTTCCCCTGACCCTGAGTGTCCGGCCGCATGAGACGGTCGTTGTCTCGGCCCCTGGAGTTCCGAGGACGTTCCCGCTGCACAGATTCATGCGCCAGGGCCTCCTACAGGTAATGCACTTTGATTTATTGCGCTATCTGTAATAGCACCCGAGATATCACCAGATCTATATTGGATTTTCCCCTGACCCTGAGTGTCCGGCCCCATGAGACTGTGGTTTTCTCGGCCCCTGGTGGTCCGAGGTCGTTCCCGTTGCACAGATTCATGCGCCAGGGCCTCCTGCAGATAATTCACTTTGGTTTATTGCGCTATCTGTAATAGCACCCGAGATATCACCAGATCTATATTGGATTTTCCCCTGACCCTGAGTGTCCGGCCCCATGAGACTGTGGTTTTCTCAGCCCCTGGTGGTCCGAGGTCGTTCCCGCTGCACAGATTCATGCGCCAGGGCCTACTGCAGATAATTCACTTTGATTTATTGCGCTATCTGTAATAGCACCCGAGATATCACCAGATATACATTGGATTTTCCTCTGACCCAGAGTGACCGGCCCCATGAGACTGTGGTTTTTTCGGCCCCTGGTGGTCCGAGGTCGTTCCCGCTGCACAGATTCATGCGCCAGGGCCTCCTACAGACAATGCACTTTGATTTATTGCGCTATCTGTAATAGCACCCGAGATATCACCAGATATATATTGGATTTTCCCCTGACCCTGAGTGACCGGCCCCATGAGACTGTGGTTTTTTCGGCCCCTGGTGGTCCGAGGTCGTTCCCGCTGCACAGATTCATGCGTCAGGGCCTAGTGCAGATAATTCACTTTGGTTTAATGCGCTATCTCTATTAGCACCCGAGATATCACCAGATATATATTGGATTTTACCCTCACCCTGAGTGTCCGGCCCCATGAGACTGTGCTTTTCTCGGCCCCTGGTGGTCCGAGGTCGTTCCCGCAGCACAGATTCATGCGCCAGGGCCTCCTACAGACAATGCACTTTGATTTATTGCGCTATCTGTAATAGCACCCGAGATATCAGCAGATATATATTGGATTTTTCACTGACCCTGAGTGTCCGGGCCCATGAGACTGTGCTTTTCTCGGCCCCTGGTGGTCCGAGGTCGTTCCCGCTGCACAGATTCATGCGTCAGGGCCTCCTACAGGTAATGCACTTTGATTTATTGCGCTATCTGTAATAGCACCCGAGATATCACCAGATCTATATTGGATTTTCCCCTGACCCTGAGTGTCCGGCCCCATGAGACTGTGGTTTTCTCGGCCCCTGGTGGACCGAGGTCGTTCCCGCTGCAGAGATTCATGCGCCAGGGCCTACTGCAGATAATTCACTTTGATTTATTGCGCTATCTGTAATAGCACCCGAGATGTCACCACATATATATTGGATTTTTCACTGAACCTGAGTATCCGGCCCCATGAGACGGTGGTTTTCTCGGTTCCTGGTGTTCCGAGGTCGTTCCCGCTGCACAGATTCATGCGCCAGGGCCTCCTACAGACAATGCACTTTGGTTTATTGCGCTATCTGTAATAGCACCCGAGATATCTCCAGATATATATTGGATTTTCCCCTGACCCTGAGTGACCGGCCCCATGAGACTGTGGTTTTTTCGGCCCCTGGTGGTCCGACGTCGTTCCCGCTGCCCAGATTCATGCGCCAGGGCCTCCTACAGACAATGCACTTTGATTTATTGCGCTATCTGTAATTGCACCCGAGATATCAGCAGATATATATTGGATTTTTCACTGACGCTGAGTGTCCGGCCCCATGAGACGGTGGTTTTCTCGGACCCTGGTGTTCCCAGGTCGATCCCGCTGCACAGATTCATGCGCCAGGGCCTCCTACAGACAATGCACTTCGGTTTATTGCGCTATCTGTAATAGCACCCGAGATATCACCAGATATATATTGGATTTTACCCTGACCCTGAGTGTCCGGCCCCATGAGACTGTGCTTTTCTCGGCCCCTGGTGGTCCGAGGTCTTTCCCGCTGCACAGATTCATGCGCCAGGGCCTCCTACAGACAATGCACTTTGATTTATTGCGCTATCTGTAATAGCACCCGAGATATCACCAGATATATATTGGATTTTCCACTGACCCTGAGTGTCCGGCCACATGAGACTGTGGTTTTCTCGGCCCCTGGTGGTCCGAGGTCGTTCCCGTTGCACAGATTCATGCGCCAGGGCCTCCTGCAGATAATTCACTTTGGTTTATTGCGCTATCTGTAATAGCACCCGAGATATCACCAGATATATATTGGATTTTCCCCTGACCCTGAGTGTCCGGCCCCATGAGACTGTGCTTTTCTCGGCCCCTGGTGGTCCGAGGTCGTTCCCGCTGCACAGATTCATGCGCCAGGGCCTCCTACAGACAACGCACTTTGATTTATTGCGCTATCTGTAATAGCACCCGAGATATCACCAGATATATATTGGATTTTACCCTGACCCTGAGTGTCCGGCCCCATGAGACGGTCGTTGTCTCGGCCCCTGGAGGTCCGAGGACGTTCCCGCTGCACAGATTCATGCGCCAGGGCCTCCTACAGGTAATGCACTTTGATTTATTGCGCTATCTGTAATAGCACCCGAGATATCACCAGATCTATATTGGATTTTCCCCTGACCCTGAGTGTCCGGCCCCATTAGACTGTGGTTTTCTCGGCCCCTGCTGGTCCGAGGTCGTTCCCGTTGCACAGATTCATGCGCCAGGGCCTCCTGCAGATAATTCACTTTGGTTTATTGCGCTATCTGTAATAGCACCCGAGATATCACCAGATCTATATTGGATTTTTCACTGACCCTGAGTATCCGGCACCATGAGACGGTGGTTTTCTCGGTTCCTGGTGTTCCGAGGTCGTTCCCGCTGCACAGATTCATGCGCCAGGGCCTCCTACAGACAATGCACTTTGGTTTATTGCGCTATCTCTAATAGCACCCGAGATATCACCAGATATATATTGGATTTTCCCCTGTCCCTGAGTGTCCGGCCCCATGAGACTGTGGTTTTCTCGGCCCCTGGTGGTCCGAGGTCGTTCCCGTTGCACAGATTCATGCGCCAGGGCCTCCTACAGACAATGCACTTTGATTTATTGCGCTATCTGTAATAGCACCCGAGATATCACCAGATATATATTGGATTTTCCCCAGACCCTGAGTGACCGGCCCAATGAGACTGTGGTTTTTTCGGCCCCTGGTGGTCCGAGGTCGTTCCCGCTGCACAAATTCATGCGCCAGGGCCTCCTGCAGATAATTCACTTTGGTTTATTGCGCTATCTCTAATAGCACCCGAGATATCACCAGATATATATTGGATTTTACCCTGACCCTGAGTGTCCGGCCCCATGAGACTGTGCTTTTCTCGGCCCCTGGTGGTCCGAGGTCGTTCCCGCTGCACAGATTCATGCGCCAGGGCCTCCTACAGACAATGCACTTTGATTTATTGCGCTATCTGTAATAGCACCCGAGATATCACCAGATATATATTGGATTTTCCCCTGACCCTGAGTGTCCGGCCCCATGAGACTGTGGTTTTCTCGGCCCCTGGTGGTCCGAGGTCGTTCCCGCTGCACGGATTCATGCGCCAGGGCCTACTGCAGATAATTCACTTTGATTTATTGCGCTATCTGTAATAGCACCCGAGATATCACCACATATATATTGGATTTTTCACTGACCCTGAGTATCCGGCTCCATGAGACGGTGGTTTTCTCGGTTCCTGGTGTTCCGATGTCGTTCCCGCTGCACAGATTCATGCGCCAGGGCCTCCTACAGACAATGCACTTTGGTTTATTGCGCTATCTCTAATAGCACCCGAGATATCACCAGATATATATTGGATTTTCCCCTGACCCTGAGTGTCCGGCCCCATGAGACTGTGGTTTTCTCGGCCCCTGGTGGTCCGAGGTCGTTCCCGTTGCACAGATTCATGCGCCAGGGCCTCCTGCAGATAATTCACTTTGGTTTATTGCGCTATCTGTAATAGCACCCGAGATATCACCAGATCTATATTGGATTTTCCCCTGACCCTGAGTGTCCGGCCCCATGAGACTGTGGTATTCTCGGCCCCTATTGGTCCGAGGTCGTTCCCGCTGCACAGATTCATGCGCCAGGGCCTCCTACAGACAATGCACTTTGGTTTATTGCGCTATCTCTAATAGCACCCGAGATATCACCAGATATATATTGGATTTTCCCCTGACCCTGAGTGTCCGGCCCCATGAGACTGTGGTTTTCTCGGCCCCTGGTGGTCCGAGGTCGTTCCCGTTGCACAGATTCACGCGCCAGGGCCACCTACAGACAATGCACTTTGATTTATTGCGCTATCTGTAATAGCACCCGAGATATCTCCAGATATATATTGGATTTTCCCCTGACCCTGAGTGTCCGGCCCCATGAGACGGTCGTTGTCTCGGCCCCTGGAGGTCCGAGGACGTTCCCGCTGCACAGATTCATGCGCCAGGGCCTCCTACAGGTAATGCACTTTGATTTATTGCGCTATCTGTAATAGCACCCGAGATATCACCAGATCTATATTGGATTTTCCCCTGACCCTGAGTGTCCGGCCCCATGAGACTGTGGTTTTCTCGGCCCCTGCTGGTCCGAGGTCGTTCCCGTTGCACAGATTCATGCGCCAGGGCCTCCTGCAGATAATTCACTTTGGTTTATTGCGCTATCTGCAATAGCACCCGAGATATCACCAGATCTATATTGGATTTTTCACTGACCCTGAGTATCCGGCACCATGAGACGGTGGTTTTCTCGGTTCCTGGTGTTCCGAGGTCGTTCCCGCTGCACAGATTCATGCGCCAGGGCCTCCTACAGACAATGCACTTTGGTTTATTGCGCTATCTCTAATAGCACCCGAGATATCACCAGATATATATTGGATTTTCCCCTGTCCCTGAGTGTCCGGCCCCATGAGACTGTGGTTTTCTCGGCCCCTGGTGGTCCGAGGTCGTTCCCGTTGCACAGATTCATGCGCCAGGGCCTCCTACAGACAATGCACTTTGATTTATTGCGCTATCTGTAATAGCACCCGAGATATCACCAGATATATATTGGATTTTCCCCAGACCCTGAGTGACCGGCCCAATGAGACTGTGGTTTTTTCGGCCCCTGGTGGTCCGAGGTCGTTCCCGCTGCACAAATTCATGCGCCAGGGCCTCCTGCAGATAATTCACTTTGGTTTATTGCGCTATCTCTAATAGCACCCGAGATATCACCAGATATATATTGGATTTTACCCTGACCCTGAGTGTCCGGCCCCATGAGACTGTGCTTTTCTCGGCCCCTGGTGGTCCGAGGTCGTTCCCGCTGCACAGATTCATGCGCCAGGGCCTCCTACAGACAATGCACTTTGATTTATTGCGCTATCTGTAATAGCACCCGAGATATCACCAGATATATATTGGATTTTCCCCTGACCCTGAGTGTCCGGCCCCATGAGACTGTGGTTTTCTCGGCCCCTGGTGGTCCGAGGTCGTTCCCGCTGCACGGATTCATGCGCCAGGGCCTACTGCAGATAATTCACTTTGATTTATTGCGCTATCTGTAATAGCACCCGAGATATCACCACATATATATTGGATTTTTCACTGACCCTGAGTATCCGGCTCCATGAGACGGTGGTTTTCTCGGTTCCTGGTGTTCCGATGTCGTTCCCGCTGCACAGATTCATGCGCCAGGGCCTCCTACAGACAATGCACTTTGGTTTATTGCGCTATCTCTAATAGCACCCGAGATATCACCAGATATATATTGGATTTTCCCCTGACCCTGAGTGTCCGGCCCCATGAGACTGTGGTATTCTCGGCCCCTATTGGTCCGAGGTCGTTCCCGCTGCACAGATTCATGCGCCAGGGCCTCCTACAGACAATGCACTTTGGTTTATTGCGCTATCTCTAATAGCACCCGAGATATCACCAGATATATATTGGATTTTCCCCTGACCCTGAGTGTCCGGCCCCATGAGACTGTGGTTTTCTCGGCCCCTGGTGGTCCGAGGTCGTTCCCGTTGCACAGATTCACGCGCCAGGGCCACCTACAGACAATGCACTTTGATTTATTGCGCTATCTGTAATAGCACCCGAGATATCTCCAGATATATATTGGATTTTCCCCTGACCCTGAGTGTCCGGCCCCATGAGACGGTCGTTGTCTCGGCCCCTGGAGGTCCGAGGACGTTTCCGCTGCAGAGATTCATGCGCCAGGGCCTCCTACAGGTAATGCACTTTGATTTATTGCGCTATCTCTAATAGCAGCCGAGATATCACCAGATATATATTGGATTTTTCACTGACCCTGAGTGTCCGGCCCCATGAGGCGGTCGTTTTCTCGGCCCCTGGTGGTCCGAGGTCATACCCGCTGCACAGATTCATGGGCCAGGGCCTCCTACAGACAATGCACTTTGATTTATTGCGCTATCTGTAATAGCACCCGAGATATCACCAGATATATATTGGATTTTCCCCTGACCCTGAGTGACCGGCCCCATGAGACTGTGGTTTTTTCGGCCCCTGGTGGTCCGAGGTCGTTCCCGCTGCACAGATTCATGCGCCAGGGCCTCCTACAGACAATGCACTTTGATTTATTGCGCTATCTGTAATAGCACCCGAGATATCACCTAGATATATATTGCATTTTACCCTGACCCTGAGTGTCCGGCCCCATGAGACTGTGGTTTTTTCGGCCCCTGGTGGTCCGAGGTCGTTCCCGCTGCACAGATTCATGCGCCAGGGCCTCCTACAGACAATGCACTTTGATTTATTGCGCTATCTGTAATAGCACCCGAGATATCAGCAGATATATATTGGATTTTTCACTGACCCTGAGAGTCCGGCCCCATGAGACGGTCGTTTCCTCGGACCCTGGTGGTCCGAGGTCGTTCCCGCTGCACAGATTCATGCGCCAGGGCCTCCTACAGACAATTCACTTTGGTTTATTGCGCTATCTCTAATAGCACCCGAGATATCACCAGATATATATTCGATTTTCCCCTGACCCTGAGAGTCCGGCCCCATGAGACTGTGGTTTTCTCGGTCCCTGGTCGTCCGAGGTCGTTCCCTCTGCACAGATTCATGCGCCAGGGCCTCCTACAGGTAATGCACTTTGATTTATTGCGCTATCTGTAATAGCACCCGAGATATCACCAGATATATATTGGATTTCACCCTGACCCTGAGTGTCCGGCCCCATGAGACGGTCGTTGTCTCGGCCTCTGGAGGTCCGAGGACGTTTCCGCTGCAGAGATTCATGCGCCAGGGCCTCCTACAGGTAATGCACTTTGATTTATTGCGCTATCTGTAATAGCACCAGAGATATCACCAGATATATATTGCATTTTACCCTGACCCTGAGTGTCCGGCCCCATGAGACTGTGGTTTTTTCGGCCCCTGGTGGTCCGAGGTCGATCCCGCTGCACAGATTCATGCGCCAGGGCCTCCTACAGACAATGCACTTTGATTTATTGCGCTATCTGTAATAGCACCCGAGATATCACCAGATATATATTGGATTTTCCCCTGACCCTGAGTGACCGGCCCCATGAGACTATGGTTTTTTCGGCCCCTGGTGGTCCGAGGTCGTTCCCGCTGCACAGATTCATGCGCCACGGCCTCCTACAGACAATGCACTTTGATTTATTGCGCTATCTGTAATAGCACCCGAGATATCACCAGATATATATTGGATTTCACCCTGACCCTGAGTGTCCGGCCCCATGAGACGGTCGTTGTCTCGGCCTCTGGAGGTCCGAGGACGTTTCCGCTGCAGAGATTCATGCGCCAGGGCCTCCTACAGGTAATGCACTTTGATTTATTGCGCTATCTGTAATAGCACCCGAGATATCACCAGATATATATTGCATTTTACCCTGACCCTGAGTGTCCGGCCCCATGAGACTGTGGTTTTTTCGGCCCCTGGTGGTCCGAGGTCGATCCCGCTGCACAGATTCATGCGCCAGGGCCTCCTACAGACAATGCACTTTGATTTATTGCGCTATCTGTAATAGCACCCGAGATATCACCAGATATATATTGGATTTTCCCCTGACCCTGAGTGACCGGCCCCATGAGACTATGGTTTTTTCGGCCCCTGGTGGTCCGAGGTCGTTGCCGCTGCACAGATTCATGCGCCAGGGCCTCCTACAGACAATGCACTTTGATTTATTGCGCTATCTGTAATAGCACCCGAGATATCACCACATATATATTGGATTTTACCCTGACCCTGAGTGTCCGGCCCCATGAGACGGTCGTTGTCTCGGCCCCTGGAGGTCCGAGGACGTTCCCGCTGCACAGATTCATGCGCCAGGGCCTCCTACAGGTAATGCACTTTGATTTATTGCGCTATCTGTAATAGCACCCGAGATATCACCAGATCTATATTGGATTTTCCCCTGACCCTGAGTGTCCGGCCCCATGAGACTGTGGTTTTCTCGGCCCCTGGTGGTCCGAGGTCGTTCCCGCTGCACGGATTCATGCGCCAGGGCCTACTGCAGATAATTCACTTTGATTTATTGCGCTATCTGTAAGAGCACCCGAGATATCACCACATATATATTGGATTTTTCACTGACCCTGAGTATCCGGCCCCATGAGACGGTGGTTTTCTCGGTCCCTGGTGTTCCGAGGTCGTTCCCGCTGCACAGATTCATGCGCCAGGGCCTCCTACAGACAATGCACTTTGGTTTATTGCGCTATCTCTAATAGCACCCGAGATATCACCAGATATATATTGGATTTTCCCCTGACCCTGAGTGTCCGGCCCCATGAGACTGTGGTTTTTTCGGCCCCTGGTGGTCCGAGGTCGTTCCCGCTACACAGATTCATGCGCCAGGGCCTCGTACAGACAATGCACTTTGATTTATTGCGCTATCTGTAATAGCACCCGAGATATCAGCAGATATATATTGGATTTTTCACTGACCCTGAGTGTCCGGCCCCATGAGACGGTCGTTTCCTCGGACCCTGGTGGTCCGAGGTCGTTCCCGCTGCACAGAATCATGCGCCAGGGCCACCTACAGACAATGCACTTTGATTTATTGCGCGATCTCTAATAGCACCCGAGATATCACCAGATATATATTGGATTTTTCCTTGACCCTGACAGTCCGGCCCCATGTGTGGATGGTTTTCTCGGCCCCTGGTGGTCCGAGGTCGTTCCCGCTGCACAGATTCATGCGCCAGGGCCTTCTACAGACAATGAACTTTGATTTATTGCGCTATCTGTAATAGCACCCGAGATATCACCAGATATATATTGGATTTTCCCCTGACCCTGACAGTCCGGCCCCATGAGACGGTGGTTTTCTCGGCCCTGGTGGTCCGAGGTCGTTCCCGCTGCACAGATTCATGCGCCTGGGCCTCCTGCAGATAATTCACTTTGGTTTGTTGCGCTATCTCTAATAGCACCCGAGATATCACCATATACATATTGGATTTTCCCCTGACCCTGAGTGTCCGGCCCCATGAGACGGTGGTTTTCTCGGCCCCTGGCGGTCCGAGGTCGTTCCCGCGGCACAGATTTATGCGCCAGGGCCTCCTGCAGACAATGCACTTTGATTTATTTCGCTATCTCTAATAGCACCCGAGATATCACCAGATATATATTGGATTTTTCCCTGACCCTGACAGTCCGGCCCCATGAGATGGAGATTTTCTCGGCCCCTGGTGGTCCGAGGTCGATCCCGCTGCACAGATTCATGCGCCAGGGCCTCCTATAGATAATTCACTTTGGTTTAGTGCGCTATCTGTAAGAGCACCCGAGATGTCACCAGATATATGCTGGATTTTTACATGACCTTGGGTAACGGATTCCGAATATATGTAATTTTCTCGGCGCCTGGTGGTCCGAGGTCGTTCCTGCTGCTCAGATAAATACGCCAGGCCCTCCTGCAGATAATTCACTTTGGTTTATTGCGCTATCTCTAATAGCACTCGAGATATCACCAGATATATATTGGATTTTCCCCTGACCATGAGTGTCCGGCCCCATGTGTCGGTGGTTTTCTCGGTCCCTGGTGGTCCAAGGTCGATCCCGCGGCACAGATTTGTGCGCCAGGGCCTTCAGCAGACAATGCACTTTCATTTATTTCGCTATCTCTAATAGCACCCGAGATATCACCAGATATATATTGGATTTTTCCCTGACCCTGGCAATCCGGCCCCATGAGGCGGTGATTTTCTCGGCCTCTGGTGGTCCGAGGTCGATCCCGCTGCACAGATTCATGCGCCAGGGCCCCCTGCAGATAATTCACTTTGGTTTAGTGCGCTATCTGTAAGAGCACCCGAGATATCACCAGATATATATTGAATTTTTCCTCGACCCTGAGTGTCCGGCCTCATGTGTCGGTGGTTTTCTCGGCCCCTGGTGGTCCGAGGTCGATCCCGCGGCACAGATTTATGCGCCAGGGCCTCCTGCAGACAATGCAGTTTGATTTATTTCGCTATCTCTAATAGCACTCGAGATATCACCAGATATACACTCTGTTTGACAAGAGCGTGTCCGGCAAAACTCGAAAACTATTTCGGATATCGGGTTCGAAAAAAATACACAAATTCTTTATGGTGTATACTAAGATGCGTTATTATTAATATGGTGCCCAGTCACCGCCATTATCAATAATTAATTTACATCTTCGAGGCATACTTTCTACTAATGTAATCGCATAATCACGAGATAAGGACCTCCATACCAATCGAATTTGACGAATCAGCTTCTTGATCGTGTTGTGCTTCTTTCCTCTGAGCTTGATCTTCATGATTGCCCAAACATTTTCTATTGGATTTGCATCCGTCGACTGTGAAGGCTAATCTAGTACATCGATGTGATTTTCCTCTTTCCAGGCTGTACAGTGTCGACTTCGATGTTTTGGGTCATTATCCCCTTCCAGTAGCCAATGTTTATTATTTCTTATAAACCACCTCTGGGCAGATGGTAATAAGGCTCTCTGATAGATTTTGACCATTTTGGCAGCGTTTAAATTGTCAGTGAATACGTGCAAAGTACCGAATCTCTGCTTCGAGAAGCAACCCCAAACATGCACCCTTACCGGGTGTTTAACGGTTCGCTGAAGGAGTTTATTGTCGTGGTTACACCAGGTATGGGTTATAAAAGTATGTGCCCAAAAAGAAGTTTCGTCCGAAAAAATTACATTGTCCAAATCACGGTTCAAATTTTCATTCGCCCAAGCGAGTCTTTTTGTGACATGTTTCTCGGATAGTAGCACTTTCTTTATTGTGCTTCTCAATTTCACATTATTTGCCAATAATCGTCTTCTTATCGTATCACATAACAATTTCAAACCCTTTCTACATAAAACTGCCTGTCCACTACGTAACGATAGACGGGGATTCTTCTCGAATTCGCGTAAAATCAATTTATCCTCTTTCTTCGTCGTCTTTGACTTAGTGCCACGATTTGGTAGGTCATCGACATTTTTGACCTCCAAATATCGTTTCACCCACTTACTAACAAATGTCTTCGATTTCTTCGTGTATTTAGCAGCCGCTGTGTATGACATTTTTGGTCCTTTAGGATGGGAACACAGAAACAGTGCTTCGTAACGTGATGCGTACGCGGCACTCATAATGAAATGCGTCGTTTTACGAATAAGCTCGATCAACAACTGAAGGTTTTTTGTACAAAGCATCTTAGGGAAACATTCAAGTTACCTGCTTGAAGTGGAATTTCTTACCTAAGACATCGCACGTAAGAGTTTTGCCGTACACGCTCTTGTCAAACAGACTGTATATTGGATTTTTCCCTGACCCTGACAGTCCGGCCGCATGAGACGGAGATTTTCTCGGCCCCTGCTGGTCCGAGGTCGATCCCGCTGCACAGATTCATGCGCCAGGGCCTCCTACAGACAATGTACTTTGATTTATTGCGCTATCTCTAATAGCACCCGAGATATCACCAGATATATATTGGATTTTCCCCTGACCCCGAGTTTCCGGCCCCATGAGACGGTGGTTGTCTCGGCCCCTGGAGGTCCGAGGTCGTTCCCGCTGCACAGATACATGCGCTAGGGCCTCCTGCAGACAATGCAGTTTGATTTATTGCGCTAGCTCTAATAGCACCCGAGATATCACCAGATATATATTGGATTTTTCCCTGACCCTGACAGTCCGGCCCCATGAGATGGAGATTTTCTCGGCCCCTGGTGGTCCGAGGTCGATCCCGCTGCACAGATTCATGCGCCAGGGCCTCCTATAGATAATTCACTTTGGTTTAGTGCGCTATCTGTAAGAGCACCCGAGATGTCACCAGATATATGCTGGATTTTTACATGACCTTGGGTAACGGATTCCGAATATATGTAATTTTCTCGGCGCCTGGTGGTCCGAGGTCGTTCCTGCTGCTCAGATAAATACGCCAGGCCCTCCTGCAGATAATTCACTTTGGTTTATTGCGCTATCTCTAATAGCACTCGAGATATCACCAGATATATATTGGATTTTCCCCTGACCATGAGTGTCCGGCCCCATGTGTCGGTGGTTTTCTCGGTCCCTGGTGGTCCAAGGTCGATCCCGCGGCACAGATTTGTGCGCCAGGGCCTTCAGCAGACAATGCACTTTCATTTATTTCGCTATCTCTAATAGCACCCGAGATATCACCAGATATATATTGGATTTTTCCCTGACCCTGGCAATCCGGCCCCATGAGGCGGTGATTTTCTCGGCCTCTGGTGGTCCGAGGTCGATCCCGCTGCACAGATTCATGCGCCAGGGCCCCCTGCAGATAATTCACTTTGGTTTAGTGCGCTATCTGTAAGAGCACCCGAGATATCACCAGATATATATTGAATTTTTCCTCGACCCTGAGTGTCCGGCCTCATGTGTCGGTGGTTTTCTCGGCCCCTGGTGGTCCGAGGTCGATCCCGCGGCACAGATTTATGCGCCAGGGCCTCCTGCAGACAATGCAGTTTGATTTATTTCGCTATCTCTAATAGCACCCGAGATATCACCAGATATACACTCTGTTTGACAAGAGCGTGTCCGGCAAAACTCGAAAACTATTTCGGATATCGGGTTCGAAAAAAATACACAAATTCTTTATGGTGTATACTAAGATGCGTTATTATTAATATGGTGCCCAGTCACCGCCATTATCAATAATTAATTTACATCTTCGAGGCATACTTTCTACTAATGTAATCGCATAATCACGAGATAAGGACCTCCATACCAATCGAATTTGACGAATCAGCTTCTTGATCGTGTTGTGCTTCTTTCCTCTGAGCTTGATCTTCATGATTGCCCAAACATTTTCTATTGGATTTGCATCCGTCGACTGTGAAGGCTAATCTAGTACATCGATGTGATTTTCCTCTTTCCAGGCTGTACAGTGTCGACTTCGATGTTTTGGGTCATTATCCTCTTCCAGTAGCCAATGTTTATTATTTCTTATAAACCACCTCTGGGCAGATGGTAATAAGGCTCTCTGATAGATTTTGACCATTTTGGCAGCGTTTAAATTGTCAGTGAATACGTGCAAAGTACCGAATCTCTGCTTCGAGAAGCAACCCCAAACATGCACCCTTACCGGGTGTTTAACGGTTCGCTGAAGGAGTTTATTGTCGTGGTTACACCAGGTATGGGTTATAAAAGTATGTGCCCAAAAAGAAGTTTCGTCCGAAAAAATTACATTGTCCAAATCACGGTTCAAATTTTCATTCGCCCAAGCGAGTCTTTTTGTGACATGTTTCTCGGATAGTAGCACTTTCTTTATTGTGCTTCTCAATTTCACATTATTTGCCAATAATCGTCTTCTTATCATATCACATAACAATTTCAAACCCTTTCTACATAAAACTGCCTGTCCACTACGTAACGATAGACGGGGATTCTTCTCGAATTCGCGTAAAATCAATTTATCCTCTTTCTTCGTCGTCTTTGACTTAGTGCCACGATTTGGTAGGTCATCGACATTTTTGACCTCCAAATATCGTTTCACCCACTTACTAACAAATGTCTTCGATTTCTTCGTGTATTTAGCAGCCGCTGTGTATGACATTTTTGGTCCTTTAGGATGGGAACACAGAAACAGTGCTTCGTAACGTGATGCGTACGCGGCACTCATAATGAAATGCGTCGTTTTACGAATAAGCTCGATCAACAACTGAAGGTTTTTTGTACAAAGCATCTTAGGGAAACATTCAAGTTACCTGCTTGAAGTGGAATTTCTTACCTAAGACATCGCACGTAAGAGTTTTGCCGTACACGCTCTTGTCAAACAGACTGTATATTGGATTTTTCCCTGACCCTGACAGTCCGGCCGCATGAGACGGAGATTTTCTCGGCCCCTGCTGGTCCGAGGTCGATCCCGCTGCACAGATTCATGCGCCAGGGCCTCCTACAGACAATGTACTTTGATTTATTGCGCTATCTCTAATAGCACCCGAGATATCACCAGATATATATTGGATTTTCCCCTGACCCCGAGTTTCCGGCCCCATGAGACGGTGGTTGTCTCGGCCCCTGGAGGTCCGAGGTCGTTCCCGCTGCACAGATACATGCGCTAGGGCCTCCTGCAGACAATGCAGTTTGATTTATTGCGCTAGCTCTAATAGCACCCGAGATATCACCAGATATATATTGCACCTTTCCCTGACCCTGACAGTCCGGCCTCATGAGAAAGTGATTTTCTCGGCCCCTGGTGGTCCGAATTCGATCCCGCTGCACAGATTCATGCGCCAGGGCCTCCTACAGACAATGCACTTTGCTTTATTGCGCTATCAGTAATAGCACCCGAGATATCACCAGATATATATTGGATTTTCCCCTGACACTGAGTGTCCGGCCCCATGAGACGGTGGTTTTCTCAGCCCCTGGTGGTCCGAGGTCGTTCCCGCGGCACAGATTCATGCGCCAGGGCCTCCTGCAGACAATGCACTTTGATTTATTTCGCTATCTCTAATAGCACCCGAGATATCACCAGATATATATTGGAATTTTCCCTGACTCTGAGTGTCCGACCCCATGAGACGGTGGTTTTCTCGGCCCCTGGTGGTCCGAGGTCGATTCCGCTGCACAGATTCATGCGCCAAGGCATCCTGCAGACAATTCACTTTGGTTTATTGCGCTATCTGTAACAGCACCCGAGATATCATCAGATAGATGCTGGATTTTTACGTGACCTTGTGTGACGGATTCCGAATATCTGTAATTTTCTCGGCCCCTGGTGGTCCGAGGTAGTTCCTGCTGCACAGATTCATACGCCAGTGCCTCGTACAGACAATGGACTTTGATTTATTGCTCTACCTCTAATAGCACCCGAGATATCACCATATATATATTGGATTCTTCCCTGACCCTGACAGTCCGGCCCCATGTGTCGGTGGTTTTCTCGGCCACTGGTGGTCCTAGGTCGTTCCCGCTGCACAGATTCATGAGCCAGGGCCCCCTGCAGATAGTTCACTTTGGTTTAGTGCGCGATCTGTAATAGCACCCGAGATATCACCAGATATATATTGGATTTTTCCCTGACACTGAGTGTCGAACACCATGAGACGGTAGTTTTCTCGGCCCCTGGTGGTCCCAGGTCGTTCCCGCTGCACAGATTCATGCGCTAGGGCCTCCTGCAGACAATGCACTTTGATTTATTGCGCTATCTCTAATAGCACCCGAGATATCACCTGATATACATTGGATTTTTCCCTGACCCTGACAGTCCGGCCGCATGAGACGGAGATTTTCTCAGCCCCTGGTGGTCCGAGGTCGTTCCCGCTGCACAGATTCAGGCGCCAGGGCCCCCTGCAGATAATTCACTTTGGTTTAGTGGGCTATCTGTAAGAGCACCCGAGATATCCTCAGATATATATTGAATTTTTCCTCGACCCTGAGTGTCCGGCCCCATGTGTCGGTGGTATTCTCGGCCCCTGGTGGTCCGAGGTCGTTCCCGCTGCATAGATTCATGCGCCAGGGCCTCCTACAGACAATACAGTTTGATTTATGTCGCTATCACTAATAGCACCCGAGATATCACCAGATATATATTGGATTTTTCCCTGACCCTGACAGTCCGACCCCATGAGGCGGTGGTTTTCTCGGCACCTGGTGGTCCGAGGTCGATTCCGCTGCACAGATTCATGCGCCAAGGCTTCCTGCAGACAATTCACTTTGGTTTATTGCGCTATCTGTAATAGGACCCGAGATATCACCATATATATGCTGGATTTTTACATGACCTTGGGTGACGGATTCCGAATATCCGTAATTTTCTCGGCCCCTGGTTGGTCCGAGGTCGCTCCCGCTGCACAGATTCATGCGCAGGGCCTCCTACAGACAATGCACTTTGATTTATTGCACTATCTCTAATAGCACCCGAGATATCACCATATACATATTGGATTTTCCCCTGACCCTGAGTGTCCGGCCCCATGAGACGGTGGTTTTCTCGGCCCCAGGTGGTCCGAGGTCGTTCCCGCTGCACAGATTCATGCGCCAGGGCCCCCTGCAGATAATTCACTTTGGTTTAGTGCGCTATCTGTAAGAGCACCCGAGATGTCACCAGATATACGCTGGATTTTTACATGAAATTAGGTGACGCATTCCGAATATCTGTAATTTTCTCGGCACCTGGTGGTCCGAGGACGTTCCTGCTGCTCAGATTAATACGCCAGGCCCTCCTGCAGACAATGCACTTTGATTTATTTCGCTATCTCTAATAGCACCCGAAATATCACCAGATATATATCGGATTTTTCCCTGACCCTGACAGTCCGACCCCATGAGACGGTGGTTTTCTCGGCCCCTGGTGGTCCGAATTCGATCCCGCTGCACAGATTCACGCGCCAGGGCCTCCTACAGACAATGCACTTTGCTTTATTGCGCTATCAGTAATAGCACCCGAGATATCACCAGATATATATTGGATTTTCCCCTGACACTGAGTGTCCGGCCCCATGAGACGGTGGTTTTCTCAGCCCCTGGTGGTCCGAGGTCGTTCCCGCGGCACAGATTCATGCCACAGGGCCTCCTGCAGACAATGCACTTTGATTTATTTCGCTATCTCTAATAGCACCCGAGATATCACCAGATATATATTGGAATTTTCCCTGACGCTGAGTGTCCGACCCCATGAGACGGTGGTTTTCTCGGCCCCTGGTGGTCCGAGGTCGATTCCGCTGCACAGATTCATGCGCCAAGGCATCCTGCAGACAATTCACTTTGGTTTATTGCGCTATCTGTAACAGCACCCGAGATATCATCAGATAGATGCTGGATTTTTACGTGACCTTGTGTGACGGATTCCGAATATCTGTAATTTTCTCGGCCCCTGGTGGTCCGAGGTAGTTCCTGCTGCACAGATTCATACGCCAGTGCCTCGTACAGACAATGGACTTTGATTTATTGCTCTACCTCTAATAGCACCCGAGATATCACCATATATATATTGGATTCTTCCCTGACCCTGACAGTCCGGCCCCATGTGTCGGTGGTTTTCTCGGCCACTGGTGGTCCTAGGTCGTTCCCGCTGCACAGATTCATGAGCCAGGGCCCCCTGCAGATAGTTCACTTTGGTTTAGTGCGCGATCTGTAATAGCACCCGAGATATCACCAGATATATATTGGATTTTTCCCTGACACTGAGTGTCGAACACCATGAGACGGTAGTTTTCTCGGCCCCTGGTGGTCCCAGGTCGTTCCCGCTGCACAGATTCATGCGCTAGGGCCTCCTGCAGACAATGCACTTTGATTTATTGCGCTATCTCTAATAGCACCCGAGATATCACCAGATATATATTGCACCTTTCCCTGACGCTGACAGTCCGGCCTCATGAGAAAGTGATTTTCTCGGCCCCTGGTGGTCCGAATTCGATCCCGCTGCACAGATTCATGGGCCAGGGCCTCCTACAGACAATGCACTTTGCTTTATTGCGCTATCAGTAATAGCACCCGAGGTATCCCCAGATATATATTGGATTTTCCCCTGACACTGAGTGTCCGGCCCCATGAGACGGTGGTTTTCTCGGCCCCTGGTGGTCCGAGGTCGTTCCCGCTGCACAGATTTATGCGCCAGGGCCTCCTGCAGACAATGCACTTTGATTTATTTCGCTATCTCTAATAGCACCCGAGATATCACCAGATATATATTGGATTTATCCCTGACCCTGACAGTCCGGCCGCATGAGACGGAGATTTTCTCGGCCCCTGCTGGTCCGAGGTCGATCCCGCTGCACAGATTCATGCGCCAGGGCCTCCTACAGACAATGTACTTTGATTTATTGCGCTATCTCTAATAGCACCCGAGATATCACCTGATATATATTGTATTTTTCCCTGACCCTGACAGTCCGGCCGCATGAGACGGAGATTTTCTCGGCCCCTGGTTGTCCGATGTCGATCCCGCTGCACAGATTCATGCGCCAGGGCCTCCTATAGATAATTCACTTTGGTTTATTGCGCTACCTCTAATAGCACCCGTGATATCATAAGATATATATTGGATTTTTCCTTGACCCTGACAGTCCTGCCCCATGTGTCGATGTTTTTCTCGGTCCCTGGTGGTCCTAGGTCGTTCTCGCTGCACAGATTCATGCGCCAGGGCCTCCTATAGATAATTCACTTTGGTTTATTGCGCTATCTCTAATAGCACCCGAGATATCACCAGATATATATAGGATTTTTCCCTGACCCTGACAGTCCGGCCCCATGAGACGGTGACTTTCTCGGCCCCTGGTGGTCCGAGGTCGATCCCGCTGCACAGATTCATGCGCCAGGGCCTCCTGCAGACAATGAACTTTGATTTATTTCGCTATCCCTAATAGCACCGGAGATATCACCAGATGTATATGGGATTTTTCCCCGACCCTGAGTGTCCGACCCCATGAGACGGTGGTTTTCTCGGCCCCTGGTGGTCCGAGGTCGTTCCCGCTGCACAGATTCATGCGCCAGGGCCTCCTACAGACAATGCACTTTGGTTTATTGCGCTATCTCTAATAGCACCCGAGATATCACCAGATGTGTGCTGGATTTTTACATGACCTTGGGCGACGGATTCCGAATATCTGTAATTTTCTCGGCGCCTGGTGGTCCGAGGTCGTACCTGCTGCACAAATTCATTCGCCAGGACCTCCTGCAGATAATTCACTTTGATTTATTCCACTATCTCTAATAGCACCCGAGATATCACCAGATATATATTGGATTTTCCCCTGACCCTAACAGTCCGGCCCCATGAGACGGTGATATTCTCGGTCCCTGGTGGTCCGAGGTCGATCCCGCTGCACAGATTCATGCGCCAGGGCCTCCTGCAGACAATGCACTTTGATTTATTGCGCTATCTTTAATAGCATCCGAGATATCACCAGATATATATTGGATTTTTCCTTGACCCTGACAGTCCGGCCCCATGTGTCGATGGTCTTCTCGGTCCCTCGTGGTCCGAGGTAGACCCCGCTGCAGAGATTCATGCGCCAGGGCCCCATGCAGATAATTCACTTTGATTTATTCCGCTATCTCTAATAGCACCCGAGATATCACCAGATATATATTGGATTTTTCCCTGACCCTGAGTCTCCGACCCCATGAGACGGTGGTTTTCTCGGCCCCTGGTGGTCCGAGGTCGTTCCCGCTGCACAGATTCATGCGCCAGGGCCTCCTGCAGACAATGCACGTTGATTTATTTCGCTATCCCTAATAGCACCCGAGATATCACCAGATATATATTGGATTTTTCCCTGACCCTGAGTGTCCGACCCCATGAGACGGTGGTTTTCTCGGCCCCTGTTGGTCCGAGGTCGATCCCGCTGCACAGATTCATGCGCCAGGGCCTCCTACAGACAACGCACTTTGATTTATTGCGCTATCTCTAATAGCACCCGAGATATTACCAGATATATATTGCATTTTTCCTTGACCCTGACAGTCCGGCCCCATGTGGCGATGGTTTTCTCGGTCCCTCGTGGTCCGAGGTCGATCCGGCTGAACAGATTCATGCGCCAAGGCTTCCTGCAGGCAATACACTTTGGTTTATTGCGCGATCTGTAATAGCACCCGAGATATCAAAAGATATATGCTGGATTTTTACATGATCTTGGGTGACGGATTCCGAATATCTGTAATTTTCTCGGCCCCTGGTGGTCCGAGGTAGTTCCTGCTGCACAGATTCAGTCGCCAGTGCCTCCTACAGACAATGCACATTGATTTATTGCGCTATCTGTAATAGCACCCGAGATATCACCATACATATATTGGATTTTCCCCTGACAACGAGTGTCCGGCCACATGAGACGGTAGTTTTCTCGCCCCTGGTGGTCCGAGGTCGTTCCCGCAGCACAGATTCATGCGCCAGGGCCTCCTGCAGACAATGCACTTTGATTTATTTCGCTATCTCTAATAGCACCCGAGATATCACCAGATATATATTGGATTTTTCCTTGACCCTGACAGTCCGGCCCCATGTGTCGATGGTTTTCTCGGTCCCTCGTGGTCCAGGTAGATACCGCTGCACAGATTCATGCGCCAGGGCCCCATGCAGATAATTCACTTTGATTTATTGCGCTATCTCTAATAGCACCCGAGATATCACCAGATATATATCGGATTTTTCCCTGACCCTGACAGTCCGGCCCCATGAGACGGTGATTTTCTCGGCCCCTGGTGGTCCGAGGTCGTTCCCGCTGCACAGATTCATCCGCCAGGGCCCCCTGCAGATAATTCACTTTGATTTTTTGCGCTATCTCTAATAGCACCCGAGATATCACCAGATATATATTGGATTTTTCCTTGACCCTGAGAGTCCGGCCGCATGAGACTGTAGTTTTCTCGGCCCCTGGTGGTCCGAGGTCGTTCCCGCTGAACAGATTCATGCGCCAGGGCCTCCTACAGACAATGCACTTTGATTTATTGCGCTATCTGTAATAGCACCCGAGAGGTCACCAGATATATATTGGATTTTCCCCTGACCCTGAGTGTCCGGCCCCATGAGACTGTGGTTTTCTCGGCTCCTGGTGGTCCGAGGTCGTTCCCGCAGCACAGATACATGCGCCAGGGCCTCCTACAGACAATGCACTTTGATTTATTGCGCTATCTGTAATAGCACCCGAGATATCACCAGATATATATTGGATTTTCCCCTGACCCTGAGTGTCCGGCCCCATGAGACTGTGGTTTTCTCGGCCCCTGGTGGTCCGAGGTCGTTCCCGCTGCACAGATTCATGCGCCAGGGCCTCCTACAGACAATGCACTTTGATTTATTGCGCTATCTGTAATAGCACCCGATATATCACCAGATATATATTGGATTTTTCACTGACCCTGAGTGGCCGGCCCCGTGAGACGGTGGTTTTCTCGGCCCCTGGTGGTCCGAGGTCGTTCCCGCTGCACAGATTCGTGCGCCAGGGCCTCCTACAGACAATGCACTTTGATTTATTGCGCTATCTGTAATAGCACCCGAGATATCACCAGATATATATTGGATTTTTCACTGACCCTAAGTGTCCGGCCCCTCTGGACGGTGGTTTTCTCGGCCCCTGGTGGTCCGAGGTCGTTCCCGCTGCACAGATTCATGCGCCAGGGCCTCCTGCAGATAACTCACTTTGGTTTATTGCGCTATCTCTAATAGCACCCGAGATATCACCAGATATATATTGGATTTTCCCCTGACCCTGAGTGTCCGGACCCATGAGACTGTGGTTTTCTCGGCCCCTGGTCGTCCGAGGTCGTTCCCGCTGCACAGATTCATGCGCCAGGGCCTCCTGCAGATAATTCCCTTTGGCTTATTGCGCTATCTCTAATAGCACCCGAGATATCACCACATATATATTGGATTTTTCCCTGACCCAGAGTGTCCGGCCCCATGAGACGGTGGTTTTCTCGGCCCCTGGTGGTCCGAGGTCGTTCCCGCTGCACAGATTCATGCGCCAGGGCCTCCTACAGACAATGCACTTTGATTTATTGCGCTATCTGTAATAGCACCCGAGATATCACCAGATATATATTGGATTATTCCCTGACCCAGATTGTCCGGCCCCATGAGACGGTGGTTTTCTCTGCCCCTGGTGGTCCGAGGTCGTTCCCGCTGCACAGATTCATGCGCCAGGGCCTCCTACAGACAATGCACTTTGATTCATTGCGCTATCTGTAATAGCACCCGAGATATCACCAGATATATATTGGATTTTCCCCTGACCCTGAGTGTCCGGCCCCATGAGACTGTGGTTTTCTCGGCCCCTGATGGTCCGAGGTCGTTCCCGTTGCACAGATTCATGCGCCAGGGCCTCCTGCAGACAATGCACTTTGATTTATTGCGCTATCTGTAATAGCACCCGAGATATCACCAGATATATGCTGCATTTTTACATGACCTTGGGTGACGGATTCCGAATATCACCAATTTTCTCGGCCCCTGGTGGTCCGAGGTCGTTCCCGCTGCACAGATACATGCGCCAGGGCCTCCTACAGACAATGCACTTTGATTTATTGCGCTATCTGTAATAGCACCCGAGATATCACCAGATATATGCTGCATTTTTACATGACCTTGGGTGCCGGATTCCGAATAACACTAATTTTCTCGGCCCCTGGTGGTCCGAGGTCGTTCCTGCAGCACAGATTCATTCGCCAGGGCCTCCTACAGACAATGCACTTTGATTTATTGCGGTATCTCTAATAGCACCCTAGATATCACCAGATATATATTGGGTTTTTCCCTGACCCTTACAGTCCGGCCCCATGAGACGGTGATTTTCTCGGCCCCTGGTGGTCCGAGGTCGTTCCCGCTGCACAGATTCATGCGTCAGGGCCTCCTGCAGACAATGCACTTTGATTTATCGCGCTATCTCTAATGGCACCTGATATATCACCAGATATATGATGGATTTTTCCCTGACCCTGAGTGTCCGGCCCCATGAGACGGTGGTTTTCTCGGACCCTGGTCGTCCGTGGTCGTTCCCGCTGCGCAGAATCATGCGCCACGGCTTCCTGCAGATAATTCACTTTGGTTTTTTGCGCTATCTCTAATAGCACCCGAGATATCACCAGATGTATATTCGATTTTTCCCCGACCCTGAGTGTCCGGCCCCATGAGACGGTGGTTTTCTCGGGCCCTGGCGGTCCGAGGTCGTTCCCGCTGCACAGATACATGCGCCAGGGCCTCCTACAGACAATGTACTTTGATTTATTGCGCTATCTGTAATAGCACCCGAGATATCACCAGATATATGCTGCATTTTTACATGACCATGGGTGACGGATTCCGAATATCACTAATTTTCTCGGCCCCTGGTGGTCCGAGGTCGTTCCTGCTGCACAGATTCAGTCGCCAGGGCCTCCTACAGACAATGCACTTTGATTTATTGCGGTATCTCTAATAGCACCCTAGATATCACCAGATATATATTGGGTTTTTCCCTGACCCTTACAGTCCGGCCCCATGAGACGGTGATTTTCTCGGCCCCTGGTGGTCCGAGGTCGTTCCCGCTGCATAGAATCATGCGCCAGGGCCTCCTACAGACAATGCACTTTGATTTATTGCGCTATCTGTAATAGCACCCGAGATATCACCAGATATATATTGGATTTTCTCCTGACCCTGAGTGTCCGGCCCCATGAGACTGTGGTTTTCTCGGCCCCTGGTGGTCCGAGGTCGTTCCCGTTGCACAGATTCATGCGCCAGGGCCTCCTGCAGATAATTCACTTTGGTTTATTGCGCTATCTCTAATAGCAGCCGAGATATCACCAGATATATATTGGATTTTCCCCTGACCTTGAGTGTCCGGCCCCATGAGACTGTGGTTTTCTCGGCCCCTGGTGGTCCGAGGTCGTTTCCGCTGCACAGATTCAGTCGCCAGGGCCTCCTACAGACAATGCACTTTGATTTATTGCGGTATCTCTAATAGCACCCTAGATATCACCAGATATATATTGGGTTTTTCCCTGACCCTTACAGTCCGGCCCCATGAGACGGTGATTTTCTCGGCCCCTGGTGGTCCCAGGTCGTTCCCGCTGCACAGATACATGCGCCAGGGCCTCCTACAGACAATGCACTTTGATTTATTGCGCTATCTGTAATAGCACCCGAGATATCACCAGATATATGCTGCATTTTTACATGACCTTGGGTGACGGATTCCGAATATCACTAATTTTCTCGGCCCCTGGTGGTCCGAGGTCGTTCCTGCAGCACAGATTCATTCGACAGGGCCTCCTACAGACAATGCACTTTGATTTATTGCGCTATCTGTAATAGCACCCGAGATATCACCAGATATATGCTGCATTTTTACATGACCTTGGGTGACGGATTCCGAATATCACTAATTTTCTCGGCCCCTGGTGGTCCGAGGTCGTTCCTGCAGCACAGAATCATGCGCCAGGGCTTCCTGCAGACAATGCACTTTGGTTTATTGCGCTATCTCTAATAGCACCCGAGATATCACCAGATATATATTGGATTTTCCCCTGAACCTGAGTGTCCGGCCCCTGGTGATCCGAGGTCGTTACCGCTGCACAGATTCTTGCACCAGGGCCTCTTGCAGACAATTCACTTTGGTTTATTGCGCTATCACTAATAGCACCCGAGATATCACCAGATATATATTGGATTTTTCACTGACCCTGAGTGTCCGGCCCCATGAGACTGTGGTTTTCTCGGCGCCTGGTGGTCCGAGGTCGTTCCCGTTGCACCGATTCATGCGGCAGGGCCTCCTGCAGATAATTCACTTTGGTTTATTGCGCTATCTCTAATAGCAGCCGAGATATCACCAGATATATATTGGATTTTCCCCTGACCTTGAGTGTCCGGCCCCATGAGACTGTGGTTTTCTCGGCCCCTGGTGGTCCGAGGTCGTTTCCGCTGCACAGATTCAGTCGCCAGGGCCTCCTACAGACAATGCACTTTGATTTATTGCGGTATCTCTAATAGCACCCTAGATATCACCAGATATATATTGGGTTTTTCCCTGACCCTTACAGTCCGGCCCCATGAGACGGTGATTTTCTCGGCCCCTGGTGGTCCCAGGTCGTTCCCGCTGCACAGATACATGCGCCAGGGCCTCCTACAGACAATGCACTTTGATTTATTGCGCTATCTGTAATAGCACCCGAGATATCACCAGATATATGCTGCATTTTTACATGACCTTGGGTGACGGATTCCGAATATCACTAATTTTCTCGGCCCCTGGTGGTCCGAGGTCGTTCCTGCAGCACAGATTCATTCGACAGGGCCTCCTACAGACAATGCACTTTGATTTATTGCGCTATCTGTAATAGCACCCGAGATATCACCAGATATATGCTGCATTTTTACATGACCTTGGGTGACGGATTCCGAATATCACTAATTTTCTCGGCCCCTGGTGGTCCGAGGTCGTTCCTGCAGCACAGAATCATGCGCCAGGGCTTCCTGCAGACAATGCACTTTGGTTTATTGCGCTATCTCTAATAGCACCCGAGATATCACCAGATATATATTGGATTTTCCCCTGAACCTGAGTGTCCGGCCCCTGGTGATCCGAGGTCGTTACCGCTGCACAGATTCTTGCACCAGGGCCTCTTGCAGACAATTCACTTTGGTTTATTGCGCTATCACTAATAGCACCCGAGATATCACCAGATATATATTGGATTTTTCACTGACCCTGAGTGTCAGGCCCCATGAGACTGTGGTTTTCTCGGCGCCTGGTGGTCCGAGGTCGTTCCCGTTGCACCGATTCATGCGGCAGGGCCTCCTGCAGATAATTCACTTTGGTTTATTGCGCTATCTCTAATAGCACCCGAGATATCACCAGATATATATTGGATTGTTCCCTGACGCTGAGTGTCCGGCCCCATGAGACGGTGATTTTCTCGGCCCCTGGTGGTCCGAGGTCGTTCCCGCTGCATAGAATCATGCGCCAGGGCCTCCTACAGACAATGCACTTTGATTTATTGCGCTATCTGTAATAGCACCCGAGATATCACCAGATATATATTGGATTTTCCCCTGACCCTGAGTGTCCGGCCCCATGAGACTGTGGTTTTCTCGGCCCCTGGTGGTCCGAGGTCGTTCCCGTTGCACAGATTCATGCGCCAGGGCCTCCTGCAGATAATTCACTTTGGTTTATTGCACTATCTCTAATAGCAGCCGAGATATCACCAGATATATATTGGATTTTCCCCTGACCTTGAGTGTCCGATCCCATGAGACTGTGGTTTTCTCGGCCCCTGGTGGTCCGAGGTCGTTTCCGCTGCACAGATTCATGCGCCAGGGCCTCCTACAGACAATGCACTTTGATTTATTGCGCTATCTGTAATAGCACCCGAGATGTCACCACATATATGCTGCATTTTTACATGACCTTGGGTGACGGATTCCGAATATCACCAATTTTCTCGGCCCCTGGTGGTCCGAGGTCGTTCCCGCTGCACAGATACATGCGCCAGGGCCTCCTACAGACAATGCACTTTGATTTATTGCGCTATCTGTAATAGCACCCGAGATATCACCAGATATATGCTGCATTTTTACATGACCTTGGGTGACGGATTCCGAATATCACTAATTTTCTCGGCCCCTGGTGGTCCGAGGTCGTTCCTGCAGCACAGATTCATTCGACAGGGCCTCCTACAGACAATGCACTTCGATTTATTGCGGTATCTCTAATAGCACCCTAGATATCACCAGATATATATTGGGTTTTTCCCTGACCCTTACAGTCCGGCCCCATGAGACGGTGATTTTCTCGGCCCCTGGTGGTCCGAGGTCGTTCCCGCTGCACAGAATCATGCGCCAGGGCTTCCTGCAGACAATGCACTTTGGTTTATTGCGCTATCTCTAATAGCACCCGAGATATCACCAGATATATATTGGATTGTTCCCTGACGCTGAGTGTCCGGCCCCATGAGACTGTGGTTTTCTCGGCCCCTGGTGGTCCGAGGTCGTTCCCGCTGCACAGATTCATGCGCCAGGGCCTCCTTCAGACAATGCACTTTGATTTATTGCGCTATCTGTAATAGCACCCGAGATATCACCAGATATATGCTGCATTTTTACATGACCTTGGGTGACGGATTCCGAATATCACTAATTATCTCGGCCCCTGGTGGTCCGAGGTCGTTCCCGCTGCACAGATACATGCGCCAGGGACTTCTACAGACAATGTACTTTGATTTATTGCGCTATCTGTAATAGCACCCGAGATATCACCAGATATATGCTGCATTTTTACATGACCATGGGTGACGGATTCCGAATATCACTAATTTTCTCGGCCCCTGGTGGTCCGAGGTCGTTCCTGCTGCACAGATTCAGTCGCCAGGGCCTCCTACAGACAATGCACTTTGATTTATTGCGGTATCTCTAATAGCACCCTAGATATCACCAGATATATATTGGGTTTTTCCCTGACCCTTACAGTCCGGCCCCATGAGACGGTGATTTTCTCGGCCCCTGGTGGTCCGAGGTCGTTCCCGCTGCATAGAATCATGCGCCAGGGCCTCCTACAGACAATGCACTCTGATTTATTGCGCTATCTGTAATAGCACCCGAGATATCACCAGATATATATTGGATTTTCTCCTGACCCTGAGTGTCCGGCCCCATGAGACTGTGGTTTTCTCGGCCCCTGGTGGTCCGAGGTCGTTCCCGTTGCACAGATTCATGCGCCAGGGCCTCCTGCAGATAATTCACTTTGGTTTATTGCGCTATCTCTAATAGCAGCCGAGATATCACCAGATATATATTGGATTTTCCCCTGACCTTGAGTGTCCGGCCCCATGAGACTGTGGTTTTCTCGGCCCCTGGTGGTCCGAGGTCGTTTCCGCTGCACAGATTCAGTCGCCAGGGCCTCCTACAGACAATGCACTTTGATTTATTGCGGTATCTCTAATAGCACCCTAGATATCACCAGATATATATTGGGTTTTTCCCTGACCCTTACAGTCCGGCCCCATGAGACGGTGATTTTCTCGGCCCCTGGTGGTCCCAGGTCGTTCCCGCTGCACAGATACATGCGCCAGGGCCTCCTACAGACAATGCACTTTGATTTATTGCGCTATCTGTAATAGCACCCGAGATATCACCAGATATATGCTGCATTTTTACATGACCTTGGGTGACGGATTCCGAATATCACTAATTTTCTCGGCCCCTGGTGGTCCGAGGTCGTTCCTGCAGCACAGATTCATTCGACAGGGCCTCCTACAGACAATGCACTTTGATTTATTGCGCTATCTGTAATAGCACCCGAGATATCACCAGATATATGCTGCATTTTTACATGACCTTGGGTGACGGATTCCGAATATCACTAATTTTCTCGGCCCCTGGTGGTCCGAGGTCGTTCCTGCAGCACAGAATCATGCGCCAGGGCTTCCTGCAGACAATGCACTTTGGTTTATTGCGCTATCTCTAATAGCACCCGAGATATCACCAGATATATATTGGATTTTCCCCTGAACCTGAGTGTCCGGCCCCTGGTGATCCGAGGTCGTTACCGCTGCACAGATTCTTGCACCAGGGCCTCTTGCAGACAATTCACTTTGGTTTATTGCGCTATCACTAATAGCACCCGAGATATCACCAGATATATATTGGATTTTTCACTGACCCTGAGTGTCCGGCCCCATGAGACTGTGGTTTTCTCGGCGCCTGGTGGTCCGAGGTCGTTCCCGTTGCACCGATTCATGCGGCAGGGCCTCCTGCAGATAATTCACTTTGGTTTATTGCGCTATCTCTAATAGCACCCGAGATATCACCAGATATATATTGGATTGTTCCCTGACGCTGAGTGTCCGGCCCCATGAGACGGTGATTTTCTCGGCCCCTGGTGGTCCGAGGTCGTTCCCGCTGCATAGAATCATGCGCCAGGGCCTCCTACAGACAATGCACTTTGATTTATTGCGCTATCTGTAATAGCACCCGAGATATCACCAGATATATATTGGATTTTCCCCTGACCCTGAGTGTCCGATCCCATGAGACTGTGGTTTTCTCGGCCCCTGGTGGTCCGAGGTCGTTTCCGCTGCACAGATTCATGCGCCAGGGCCTCCTACAGACAATGCACTTTGATTTATTGCGCTATCTGTAATAGCACCCGAGATATCACCAGATATATGCTGCATTTTTACATGACCTTGGGTGACGGATTCCGAATATCACTAATTTTCTCGGCCCCTGGTGGTCCGAGGTCGTTCCTGCAGCACAGATTCATTCGACAGGGCCTCCTACAGACAATGCACTTCGATTTATTGCGGTATCTCTAATAGCACCCTAGATATCACCAGATATATATTGGGTTTTTCCCTGACCCTTACAGTCCGGCCCCATGAGACGGTGATTTTCTCGGCCCCTGGTGGTCCGAGGTCGTTCCCGCTGCACAGAATCATGCGCCAGGGCTTCCTGCAGACAATGCACTTTGGTTTATTGCGCTATCTCTAATAGCACCCGAGATATCACCAGATATATATTGGATTGTTCCCTGACGCTGAGTGTCCGGCCCCATGAGACTGTGGTTTTCTCGGCCCCTGGTGGTCCGAGGTCGTTCCCGCTGCACAGATTCATGCGCCAGGGCCTCCTTCAGACAATGCACTTTGATTTATTGCGCTATCTGTAATAGCACCCGAGATATCACCAGATATATATTGGATTTTACCCTGACCCTGAGTGTCCGGCCCCATGAGACGGTCGTTGTCTCGGCCCCTGGTGGTCCGAGGTCGTTCCCGCTGCAAAGATACATGCGCCAGGGCCTTCTACAGACAATGTACTTTGATTTATTGCGCTATCTGTAATAGCACCCGAGATATCACCAGATATATGCTGCATTTTTACATGACCATGGGTGACGGATTCCGAATATCACTAATTTTCTCGGCCCCTGGTGGTCCGAGGTCGTTCCTGCTGCACAGATTCAGTCGCCAGGGCCTCCTACAGACAATGCACTTCGATTTATTGCGGTATCTCTAATAGCACCCTAGATATCACCAGATATATATTGGGTTTTTCCCTGACCCTTACAGTCCGGCCCCATGAGACGGTGATTTTCTCGGCCCCTGGTGGTCCGAGGTCGTTCCCGCTGCACAGAATCATGCGCCAGGGCTTCCTGCAGACAATGCACTTTGGTTTATTGCGCTATCTCTAATAGCACCCGAGATATCACCAGATATATATTGGATTGTTCCCTGACGCTGAGTGTCCGGCCCCATGAGACTGTGGTTTTCTCGGCCCCTGGTGGTCCGAGGTCGTTCCCGCTGCACAGATTCATGCGCCAGGGCCTCCTTCAGACAATGCACTTTGATTTATTGCGCTATCTGTAATAGCACCCGAGATATCACCAGATATATGCTGCATTTTTACATGACCTTGGGTGACGGATTCCGAATATCACTAATTTTCTCGGCTCCTGGTGGTCCGAGGTCGTTCCTGCAGCACAGATTCATTCGACAGGGCCTCCTACAGACAATGCACTTCGATTTATTGCGGTATCTCTAATAGCACCCTAGATATCACCAGATATATATTGGGTTTTTCCCTGACCCTTACAGTCCGGCCCCATGAGACGGTGATTTTCTCGGCCCCTGGTGGTCCGAGGTCGTTCCCGCTGCACAGAATCATGCGCCAGGGCTTCCTGCAGACAATGCACTTTGGTTTATTGCGCTATCTCTAATAGCACCCGAGATATCACCAGATATATATTGGATTGTTCCCTGACGCTGAGTGTCCGGCCCCATGAGACTGTGGTTTTCTCGGCCCCTGGTGGTCCGAGGTCGTTCCCGCTGCACAGATTCATGCGCCAGGGCCTCCTTCAGACAATGCACTTTGATTTATTGCGCTATCTGTAATAGCACCCGAGATATCACCAGATATATATTGGATTTTACCCTGACCCTGAGTGTCCGGCCCCATGAGACGGTCGTTGTCTCGGCCCCTGGTGGTCCGAGGTCGTTCCCGCTGCACAGATACATGCGCCAGGGCCTTCTACAGACAATGTACTTTGATTTATTGCGCTATCTGTAATAGCACCCGAGATATCACCAGATATATGCTGCATTTTTACATGACCATGGGTGACGGATTCCGAATATCACTAATTTTCTCGGCCCCTGGTGGTCCGAGGTCGTTCCTGCTGCACAGATTCAGTCGCCAGGGCCTCCTACAGACAATGCACTTTGATTTATTGCGGTATCTCTAATAGCACCCTAGATATCACCAGATATATATTGGGTTTTTCCCTGACCCTTACAGTCCGGCCCCATGAGACGGTGATTTTCTCGGCCCCTGGTGGTCCGAGGTCGTTCCCGCTGCATAGAATCATGCGCCAGGGCCTCCTACAGACAATGCACTTTGATTTATTGCGCTATCTGTAATAGCACCCGAGATATCACCAGATATATATTGGATTTTCTCCTGACCCTGAGTGTCCGGCCCCATGAGACTGTGGTTTTCTCGGCCCCTGGTGGTCCGAGGTCGTTCCCGTTGCACAGATTCATGCGCCAGGGCCTCCTGCAGATAATTCACTTTGGTTTATTGCGCTATCTCTAATAGCAGCCGAGATATCACCAGATATATATTGGATTTTCCCCTGACCTTGAGTGTCCGGCCCCATGAGACTGTGGTTTTCTCGGCCCCTGGTGGTCCGAGGTCGTTTCCGCTGCACAGATTCAGTCGCCAGGGCCTCCTACAGACAATGCACTTTGATTTATTGCGGTATCTCTAATAGCACCCTAGATATCACCAGATATATATTGGGTTTTTCCCTGACCCTTACAGTCCGGCCCCATGAGACGGTGATTTTCTCGGCCCCTGGTGGTCCCAGGTCGTTCCCGCTGCACAGATACATGCGCCAGGGCCTCCTACAGACAATGCACTTTGATTTATTGCGCTATCTGTAATAGCACCCGAGATATCACCAGATATATGCTGCATTTTTACATGACCTTGGGTGACGGATTCCGAATATCACTAATTTTCTCGGCCCCTGGTGGTCCGAGGTCGTTCCTGCAGCACAGATTCATTCGACAGGGCCTCCTACAGACAATGCACTTTGATTTATTGCGCTATCTGTAATAGCACCCGAGATATCACCAGATATATGCTGCATTTTTACATGACCTTGGGTGACGGATTCCGAATATCACTAATTTTCTCGGCCCCTGGTGGTCCGAGGTCGTTCCTGCAGCACAGAATCATGCGCCAGGGCTTCTTGCAGACAATGCACTTTGGTTTATTGCGCTATCTCTAATAGCACCCGAGATATCACCAGATATATATTGGATTTTCCCCTGAACCTGAGTGTCCGGCCCCTGGTGATCCGAGGTCGTTACCGCTGCACAGATTCTTGCACCAGGGCCTCTTGCAGACAATTCACTTTGGTTTATTGCGCTATCACTAATAGCACCCGAGATATCACCAGATATATATTGGATTTTTCACTGACCCTGAGTGTCCGGCCCCATGAGACTGTGGTTTTCTCGGCGCCTGGTGGTCCGAGGTCGTTCCCGTTGCACCGATTCATGCGGCAGGGCCTCCTGCAGATAATTCACTTTGGTTTATTGCGCTATCTCTAATAGCACCCGAGATATCACCAGATATATATTGGATTGTTCCCTGACGCTGAGTGTCCGGCCCCATGAGACGGTGATTTTCTCGGCCTCTGGTGGTCCGAGGTCGTTCCCGCTGCATAGAATCATGCGCCAGGGCCTCCTACAGACAATGCACTTTGATTTATTGCGCTATCTGTAATAGCACCCGAGATATCACCAGATATATATTGGATTTTCCCCTGACCCTGAGTGTCCGGCCCCATGAGACTGTGGTTTTCTCGGCCCCTGGTGGTCCGAGGTCGTTCCCGTTGCACAGATTCACGCGCCAGGGCCTCCTGCAGATAATTCACTTTGGTTTATTGCACTATCTCTAATAGCAGCCGAGATATCACCAGATATATATTGGATTTTCCCCTGACCTTGAGTGTCCGATCCCATGAGACTGTGGTTTTCTCGGCCCCTGGTGGTCCGAGGTCGTTTCCGCTGCACAGATTCATGCGCCAGGGCCTCCTACAGACAATGCACTTTGATTTATTGCGCTATCTGTAATAGCACCCGAGATGTCACCAGATATATGCTGCATTTTTACATGACCTTGGGTGACGGATTCCGAATATCACCAATTTTCTCGGCCCCTGGTGGTCCGAGGTCGTTCCCGCTGCACAGATACATGCGCCAGGGCCTCCTACAGACAATGCACTTTGATTTATTGCGCTATCTGTAATAGCACCCGAGATATCACCAGATATATGCTGCATTTTTACATGACCTTGGGTGACGGATTCCGAATATCACTAATTTTCTCGGCCCCTGGTGGTCCGAGGTCGTTCCTGCAGCACAGATTCATTCGACAGGGCCTCCTACAGACAATGCACTTCGATTTATTGCGGTATCTCTAATAGCACCCTAGATATCACCAGATATATATTGGATTTTTCCCTGACCCTTACAGTCCGGCCCCATGAGACGGTGATTTTCTCGGCCCCTGGTGGTCCGAGGTCGTTCCCGCTGCACAGAATCATGCGCCAGGGCTTCCTGCAGACAATGCACTTTGGTTTATTGCGCTATCTCTAATAGCACCCGAGATATCACCAGATATATATTGGATTGTTCCCTGACGCTGAGTGTCCGGCCCCATGAGTCTGTGGTTTTCTCGGCCCCTGGTGGTCCGAGGTCGTTCCCGCTGCACAGATTCATGCGCCAGGGCCTCCTTCAGACAATGCACTTTGATTTATTGCGCTATCTGTAATAGCACCCGAGATATCACCAGATATATGCTGCATTTTTACATGACCTTGGGTGACGGATTCCGAATATCACTAATTATCTCGGCCCCTGGTGGTCCGAGGTCGTTCCCGCTGCACAGATACATGCGCCAGGGCCTCCTACAGACAATGCACTTTGATTTATTGCGCTATCTGTAATAGCACCCGAGATATCACCAGATATATGCTGCATTTTTACATGACCTTGGGTGACGGATTCCGAATATCACTAATTTTCTCGGCCCCTGGTGGTCCGAGGTCGTTCCTGCTGCACAGATTCAGTCGCCAGGGCCTCCTACAGACAATGCACTTTGATTTATTGCGGTATCTCTAATAGCACCCTAGATATCACCAGATATATATTGGGTTTTTCCCTGACCCTTACAGTCCGGCCCCATGAGACGGTGATTTTCTCGGCCCCTGGTGGTCCGAGGTCGTTCCCGTTGCACAGATTCATGCGCCAGGGCCTCCTGCAGATAATTGACTTTGGTTTATTGCGCTATCTCTAATAGCACCCGAGATATAACCAGATATATATTGGATTTTTCACTGACCCTAAGTGTCCGGCCCCCCGGGACGCTGGTTTTCTCGGCCCCTGGTGGTCCGAGGTCGTTCCCGCTGCACAGATTCATGCGCCAGGGCCTCCTACAGATAACTCACTTTGATTTATTGCGCTATCTATAATAGCACCCGAGATATCACCAGATATGTATTGGATTTTTCCCTGACCCTGAGTGTCCGGCCCCATGAGACTGCGGTTTTCTCGGCCCCTGGTGGTCCGAGGTCGTTCCCGCTGCACACATTCATGCGCCAGGGCCTCCTGCAGATAATTCACTTTGGTTTATTGCGCTATCTGTAATAGCACCCGAGATATCACCAGATATATATTGGATATTTCCCTCACCCTGAGTGTCCAGCCCCATGAGACGGTGGTTTTCTCGGCCCCTGGTGGACCGAGGTCGTTCCCGCTGCACAGATTCATGCGCCAGGGCCTCCTGCAGATAATTCACTTTGATTTATTTCCCTATCTGTATTAGGACCCGATATATCACCAGATATATATTGGATTTTCCCCAGACCCTGAGTGTCCGGCCGCATGAGACTGTAGTTTTCTCGGCCCCTGGTGGTCCGAGGTCGTTCCCGCTGCACAGATTCATGCGCCAGGGCCTCCTGCAGATAATTCACTTTCGGTTATTGCGCTATCTCTAATAGCACCCGAGATATCACCGGATATATATTGGATTTTTCCCTTACCCTGAGTGTCCGGCCCCATGAGACGGTGGTTTTCCCGGCCCCTGGTGGTCCTAGGTCGTTCCCGCTGCACAGATGCATGCGCCAGGGCCTCCTGCAGATAATTCCCTTTGGCTTATTGCGCTATCTCTAATAGCACCCGAGATATCACCAGATATATATTGGATTTTCCACTGACCCTGAGTGTCCGGCCCCATGAGACGGTGGTCTTCTCGGCCCCTGGTGGTCCGAGGTCGTTCCCGCTGCCCAGATTCATGCGCCACGGCCTCCTACTGACAATGCACTTTGATTTATTGCGCTATCTGTAATAGCACCCAAGATATCACCAGATATATATAGGATTTTCCCTGACCCTGACTGTCCGGCCCCATGAGACGGTGATTTTCTCGGCCCCTACGGGTCCGACGTCGTTCCCGCTGCACAGATTCATGCGCCAGGGCCTCCTGCAGATAATTCACTTTGGTTTATTGCGCTATCTATAATAGCACCCGAGATATCACCAGATATATATTGGATTTTCCCCTGACCCTGAGTGTCCGGCCCCATGAGACGGTGGTTTTCTCGGCCCCTGGTGGTCCGAGGTCGTTCCCGCTGCACAGATTCATGCGCCAGGGCCTCCTACAGACAATGCACTTTGATTTATTGCGCTATCTCTAATAGCACCCGAGATATCACCAGATGTATATTGGATTTTCCCCTGACCCTGAGTGTCCGGCCCCATGAGACGGTGGTTTTCTCGGCTCCTGGTGGTCCGAGGTCGTTCCCGCTGCACAGATTCATGCGCCAGGGCCTCCTGCAGATAATTCACTTTCGTTTATTGCGCTATCTCTAATAGCACCAGAGATATCACCAGATATATTTTGGATTTTCCCCTGACTCTGAGTGTCCGGCCCCATGAGACGGTGGTTTTCTCGGCCCCTGGTGGTCCGAGGTCGTTCCCGCTTCCCAGATTCATGCGCCAGGGCCTCCTGCAGGTAATTCACATTGGTTTATTGCGCTACCTCTAATAGCACCCGAGATATCACCAGATATATATTGGATTTTCCCCTGACTCTGGGTGTCCGGCCCCATGAAACGGTGGTTTTCTCGGCCCCTGGTGGTCCGAGGTCGTTCCCGCTGCACTGATTCATGCGCCAGGGCCTCCTGCAGATAATTCACTTTCGTTTATTGCGCTATCTCTAATAGCACCCGAAATATCACCAGATATATATTGGATTTTCCCCTGACCCTGAGTGTCCGGCCCCATGAGACGGTGGTTTTCTCGGCCCCTGGTGGTTCGAGGTCGTTCCCGCTGCACAGATTCATGCGCCAGGGCCTCCTACAGACAATGCACTTTGATTTATTGCGCTATCTCTAATAGCACCCGAGATATCACCAGATGTATATTGGATTTTCCCCTGACCCTGAGTGTCCGGCCCCATGAGACTGTGGTTTTTTCGGACCCTGGTGGTCCGAGGTCGTTCCCGCTGCAAAGATTCAGGCGCCAGGGCCTCCTGCAGATAACTCACTTTGGTATATTGCGCTATCTCTAATAGCACCCGAGATATCACCAGATGTATATTGGATTTTCCCCTGACCCTGAGTGTCCGGCCCCATGAGACTGTGGTTTTTTCGGACCCTGGTGGTCCGAGGTCGTTCCCGCTGCACAGATTCAGGCGCCAGGGCCTCCTGCAGATAACTCACTTTGGTTTATTGCGCTATCTCTAATAGCACCCGAGATATCACCAGATATATATTGGATTTTTCCCTGACCCTGAGTGTCCGGCCCCATGAGACGGTGGTTTTCTCGGCTCCTGGTGGTCCGAGGTCGTTCCCGCTGCACAGATTCATGCGCCAGGGCCTCCTGCAGATAATTCACTTTCGTTTATTGCGCTATCTCTAATAGCACCAGAGATATCACCAGATATATTTTGGATTTTCCCCTGACTCTGAGTGTCCGGCCCCATGAGACGGTGGTTTTCTCGGCCCCTGGTGGTCCGAGGTCGTTCCCGCTTCCCAGATTCATGCGCCAGGGCCTCCTGCAGATAATTCACATTGGTTTATTGCGCTACCTCTAATAGCACCCGAGATATCACCAGATATATATTGGATTTTCCCCTGACTCTGGGTGTCCGGCCCCATGAAACGGTGGTTTTCTCGGCCCCTGGTGGTCCGAGGTCGTTCCCGCTGCACTGATTCATGCGCCAGGGCCTCCTGCAGATAACTCACTTTGGTTTATTGCGCTATCTATAATAGCACCCGAGATATCACCAGATATATATTGGATTTTCCCCTGACCCTGAGTGTCCGGCCCCATGAGACGGTGGTTTTCTCGGCCCCTGGTGGTCCGAGGTCGTTCCCGCTGCACAGATTCATGCGCCAGGGCCTCCTACAGACAATGCACTTTGATTTATTGCGCTATCTCTAATAGCACCCGAGATATCACCAGATGTATATTGGATTTTCTCCTGACCCTGAGTGTCCGGCCCCATGAGACTGTGTTTTTTTCGGACCCTGGTGGTCCGAGGTCGTTCCCGCTGCACAGATTCATGCGCCAGGGCCTCCTGCAGGTAATTCACATTGGTTTATTGCGCTACCTCTAATAGCACCCGAGATATCACCAGATATATATTGGATTTTCCCCTGACTCTGGGTGTCCGGCCCCATGAAACGGTGGTTTTCTCGGCCCCTGGTGGTCCGAGGTCGTTCCCGCTGCACTGATTCATGCGCCAGGGCCTCCTGCAGATAATTCACTTTCGTTTATTGCGCTATCTCTAATAGCACCCGAAATATCACCAGATATATATTGGATTTTCCCCTGACCCTGAGTGTCCGGCCCCATGAGACGGTGGTTTTCTCGGCCCCTGGTGGTTCGAGGTCGTTCCCGCTGCACAGATTCATGCGCCAGGGCCTCCTACAGACAATGCACTTTGATTTATTGCGCTATCTCTAATAGCACCCGAGATATCACCAGATGTATATTGGATTTTCCCCTGACCCTGAGTGTCCGGCCCCATGAGACTGTGGTTTTTTCGGACCCTGGTGGTCCGAGGTCGTTCCCGCTGCAAAGATTCAGGCGCCAGGGCCTCCTGCAGATAACTCACTTTGGTATATTGCGCTATCTCTAATAGCACCCGAGATATCACCAGATGTATATTGGATTTTCCCCTGACCCTGAGTGTCCGGCCCCATGAGACTGTGGTTTTTTCGGACCCTGGTGGTCCGAGGTCGTTCCCGCTGCACAGATTCAGGCGCCAGGGCCTCCTGCAGATAACTCACTTTGGTTTATTGCGCTATCTCTAATAGCACCCGAGATATCACCAGATATATATTGGATTTTTCCCTGACCCTGAGTGTCCGGCCCCATGAGACGGTGGTTTTCTCGGCTCCTGGTGGTCCGAGGTCGTTCCCGCTGCACAGATTCATGCGCCAGGGCCTCCTGCAGATAATTCACTTTCGTTTATTGCGCTATCTCTAATAGCACCAGAGATATCACCAGATATATTTTGGATTTTCCCCTGACTCTGAGTGTCCGGCCCCATGAGACGGTGGTTTTCTCGGCCCCTGGTGGTCCGAGGTCGTTCCCGCTTCCCAGATTCATGCGCCAGGGCCTCCTGCAGATAATTCACATTGGTTTATTGCGCTACCTCTAATAGCACCCGAGATATCACCAGATATATATTGGATTTTCGCCTGACTCTGGGTGTCCGGCCCCATGAAACGGTGGTTTTCTCGGCCCCTGGTGGTCCGAGGTCGTTCCCGCTGCACTGATTCATGCGCCAGGGCCTCCTGCAGATAACTCACTTTGGTTTATTGCGCTATCTATAATAGCACCCGAGATATCACCAGATATATATTGGATTTTCCCCTGACCCTGAGTGTCCGGCCCCATGAGACGGTGGTTTTCTCGGCCCCTGGTGGTCCGAGGTCGTTCCCGCTGCACAGATTCATGCGCCAGGGCCACCTACAGACAATGCACTTTGATTTATTGCGCTATCTCTAATAGCACCCGAGATATCACCAGATGTATATTGGATTTTCCCCTGACCCTGAGTGTCCGGCCCCATGAGACTGTGTTTTTTTCGGACCCTGGTGGTCCGAGGTCGTTCCCGCTGCACAGATTCATGCGCCAGGGCCTCCTGCAGATAATTCACTTTCGTTTATTGCGCTATCTCTAATAGCACCAGAGATATCACCAGATATATTTTGAATTTTCCCCTGACTCTGAGTGTCCGGCCCCATGAGACGGTGGTTTTCTCGGCCCCTGGTGGTCCGAGGTCGTTCCCGCTTCCCAGATTCATGCGCCAGGGCCTCCTGCAGATAATTCACATTGGTTTATTGCGCTACCTCTAATAGCACCCGAGATATCACCAGATATATATTGGATTTTCCCCTGACTCTGGGTGTCCGGCCCCATGAAACGGTGGTTTTCTCGGCCCCTGGTGGTCCGAGGTCGTTCCCGCTGCACTGATTCATGCGCCAGGGCCTCCTGCAGATAATTCACTTTCGTTTATTGCGCTATCTCTAATAGCACCCGAAATATCACCAGATATATATTGGATTTTCCCCTGACCCTGAGTGTCCGGCCCCATGAGACGGTGGTTTTCTCGGCCCCTGGTGGTTCGAGGTCGTTCCCGCTGCACAGATTCATGCGCCAGGGCCTCCTACAGACAATGCACTTTGATTTATTGCGCTATCTCTAATAGCACCCGAGATATCACCAGATGTATATTGGATTTTCCCCTGACCCTGAGTGTCCGGCCCCATGAGACTGTGGTTTTTTCGGACCCTGGTGGTCCGAGGTCGTTCCCGCTGCACAGATTCAGGCGCCAGGGCCTCCTGCAGATAACTCACTTTGGTTTATTGCGCTATCTCTAATAGCACCCGAGATATCACCAGATGTATATTGGATTTTCCCCTGACCCTGAGTGTCCGGCCCCATGAGACTGTGGTTTTTTCGGACCCTGGTGGTCCGAGGTCGTTCCCGCTGCACAGATTCAGGCGCCAGGGCCTCCTGCAGATAACTCACTTTGGTTTATTGCGCTATCTCTAATAGCACCCGAGATATCACCAGATATATATTGGATTTTTCCCTGACCCTGAGTGTCCGGCCCCATGAGACGGTGGTTTTCTCGGCTCCTGGTGGTCCGAGGTCGTTCCCGCTGCACAGATTCATGCGCCAGGGCCTCCTGCAGATAATTCACTTTCGTTTATTGCGCGATCTCTAATAGCACCAGAGATATCACCAGATATATTTTGGATTTTCCCCTGACTCTGAGTGTCTGGCCCCATGAGACGGTGGTTTTCTCGGCCCCTGGTGGTCCGAGGTCGTTCCCGCTTCCCAGATTCATGCGCCAGGGCCTCCTGCAGATAATTCACATTGGTTTATTGCGCTACCTCTAATAGCACCCGAGATATCACCAGATATATATTGGATTTTCCCCTGACTCTGGGTGTCCGGCCCCATGAAACGTTGGTTTTCTCGGCCCCTGGTGGTCCGAGGTCGTTCCCGCTGCACTGATTCATGCGCCAGGGCCTCCTGCAGATAATTCACTTTCGTTTATTGCGCTATCTCTAATAGCACCCGAAATATCACCAGATATATATTGGATTTTCCCCTGACCCTGAGTGTCCGGCCCCATGAGACGGTGGTTTTCTCGGCCCCTGGTGGTTCGAGGTCGTTCCCGCTGCACAGATTCATGCGCCAGGGCCTCCTACAGACAATGCACTTTGATTTATTGCGCTATCTGTAATAGCACCCGAGATATCACCACATATATATTGGATTTTTCAATGACCCAGAGTGTCCGGGCCCATGAGACGGTGGTTTTCTCGGCCCCTGGCGGTCCGAGGTCGTTCCCGCTACACAGATGCATGCGCCAGGGCCTCCTGCAGATAATTCACTTTGGTTTATTGCGCTATCTCTAATAGCACCCGAGATATCACCAGATATATATTGGATTATGCCCTGACCATGAGTGTCCGGCCCCATGAGACTGTGCTTTTCTCGGCCCCTGGTGGTCCGAGGTTGTTCCCGCTGCACAGATTCATGCGCCAGGGCCTCCTACAGATAACTCACTTTGGTTTATTGCGCTATCTATAATAGCACCCGAGATATCACCAGATATATATTGGATTTTTCCCTGACCCTGAGTGTCCGGCCCCATGAGACGGTAGTTTTCTCGGCCCCTGGTGGTCCGAGGTCGTTTCCGCTGCACAGATTCATGCGCCAGGGCCTCCTGCAGATAATTCACTTTCGTTTATTGCGCTATCTGTAATAGCACCCGAGATATCACCAGATATATATTGGATTTTTCCCTGCCCCTGACAGTCCGGCCCCATGCGACGGTGATTTTCTCGGCCCCTGGTGGTCCGAGGTCGTTCCCGCTGCACCGAATCATGCGCCAGGGCTTCCGGGAGACAATGCACTTTGATTTATCGCGCTATCTGTAATAGCACCCGAGATATCACCAGATATATGCTGGTTTTTTGCATGACCTTGGGTGACGGATTCCGAATATCTGTAATTTTCTCGCCCCCTGGTGGTCCGAGGTCGTTCCTGCTGCACAGATTCATTCGCCAGTGCCTCCTACAAACATTGCACATTGATTTATTGCGCTATCTCTAATAGCACCCGAGATATCACCAGATGTATATTGGATTTTTCCCTGTCCCTGAGTGTCCGGCACCATGAGTCTGTAGTTTTCTCGGCCCCTGGTGGTCCGAGGTCGTTTCCGCTGCACAGATTCATGCGCTAGGGCCTCCTGCAGACAATGCACTTTGATTTATTGCGCTATCTGTAATAGCACCCGAGATATCACCAGATATATATTTCATTTTTCCCTGACACTGACAGTCCGGCCTCATGAGACGGTGATATTCTCGGCCCCTGGTGGTCCGAGGTCGATCCCGCTGCACAGATTCATGCGCCAGGGCCTCCTACAGACAATGCACTTTGATTTATTGCGCTGTCTGTAATAGCACCCGAGATATCACCAGATATATATTGAATTTTTCCCCGACCCTGAGTGTCCGGCCCCATGTGTCGGTGGTTTTCTCGGCCCCTGGTGGTCCGAGGTCGATCCCGCTGCACAGATTCATGCGCCAGAGCCCCCTGCAGATAATTCACTTTGATTTATTGCGCTATCTCTAATAGCACCCGAGATATCACCAGATATATATTGGATTTTTCCCTGACCCTGAGTGTCCGGCCCCATGAGACGGTGATTTTCTCGGTCCCTCGTGGCACGAGGTCGACCCCGCTGCACAGATTCATGCGCCAGGTTTCCCTGCAAATTATTTACTTTGATTTATTGCGCTATCTGTAATAGCACCCGAGATATCACCAGATATATATTTCATTTTTCCCTGACCCTGACAGCCCGGCCTCATGAGACGGTGATTTTCTCGGCCCCTGCTGGTCCGAGGTCGTTCCCGCTGCACAGATTCATGCGCCAGGGCCTCCTGCAGACAATGCAATTTGATTTATTGCGCTATCTGTAATAGCACCCGAGATATCACCAGATATATATCGGATTTTTCCCTGACCCTGACAGTCCGGCCCCATGAAACGGTGACTTTCTCGGCCCCTGGTGGTCCGAGGTCGATCCCGCTGCACACATTCATGCGCCAGGGCCTCCTACAGACAATGCACTTTGATTTATTTCGCTATCTGTAATAGGACCCGAGATATCACCAGATATATATTGGATTTTCCCCAGACCCTGAGTGTCCGGCCGCATGCGACTGTAGTATTCTCGGCCGCTGGTGGTCCGAGGTCGTTCCCGCTGCACAGATTCATGCGCCAGGGCCTCCTACAGACAATGCACTTTGATTTATTGCGCTATCTCTAATAGCACCCGAAATATCACCAGATATATATTGGATTTTCCCCTGACCCTGAGTGTCCGGCCCCATGAGACGGTGGTTTTCTCGGCCCCTGGTGGACCGAGGTCGTTCCCGCTGCACAGATTCATGCGCCAGGGCCTCCTGCAGATAATTCACTTTGGTTTATTTCCCTATCTGTAATAGGACCCGAGATATCACCAGATATATATTGGATTTTCCCCAGACCCTGAGTGGCCGGCCCCATGAGACGGTGGTCTTCTCGGCCCCTGGCGGTCCGAGGTCGTTCCCGCTTCACAGATTCATGCGCCAGGGCCTCCTACAGACAATGCGCTTTGATTTATTGCGCTATCTGTAATAGCACCCGAGATATCACCACATATATATTGGATTTTTCAATGACCCACAGTGTCCGGGCACATGAGACGGTGGTTTTCTCGGCCCCTGGCGGTCCGAGGTCGTTCCCGCTGCACAGATTCATGCGCCAGGGCCTCCTACAGACAATGCACTTTGATTTATTGCTCTATCTGTAATAGCACCCGAGATATCACCAGATATATATTGGATTTTCCCCTGACCCTGAGTGTCCGGCCCCATGAGACTGTGGTTTTCTCGGCCCCTGGTGGTCCGAGGTCGTTCCCGTTGCACAGATTCATGCGCCAGGGCCTCCTGCAGATAATTCACTTTGGTTTATTGCGCTATCTCTAATAGCACCCGAGATATCACCAGATATATATTGGATTTTCCCCTGACCTCGAGTGTCCGGCCCCATGAGACTGTGGTTTTCTCGGCCCCTGGTGGTCCGAGGTCGTTCCCGCTGCACAGATTCGTGCGCCAGGGCCTCCTACAGACAATGCACTCTGATTTATTGCGCTATCTGTAATAGCACCCGAGATATCACCAGATATTTGATGCATTTTTACATGACCTTGGGTGACGGATTCCGAATATCACTAATTTTCTCGGCCCCTGGTGGTCCGAGGTCGTTCCTGCTCCACAGATTCATTCGCCAGGGCCTGATACAGACAACGCACTTTGATTTATTGCGGTATCTCTAATAGCACCCTAGATATCACCAGATATATATTGGGTTTTTCCCTGACCCTTACAGTCCGGCCCCATGAGACGGTGATTTTCTCGGCCCCTGGTGGTCCGAGGTCGTTCCCGCTGCACAGAATCATGCGCCAGGGCTTCCTGCAGACAATGCACTTTGGTTTATTGCGCTATCTCTAATAGCACCCGAGATATCACCAGATATATATTGGATTTTCCCCTGAACCTGAGTGTCCGGCCCCATGAGATGGTGGTTTTCTCGGCCCCTGGTGATCCGAGGTCGTTCCCGCTGCACAGATTCATGCACCAGGGCCTCTTGCAGACAATTCACTTTGGTTTATTGCGCTATCACTAATAGCACCCGAGATATCACCAGATATATATCGGATTTTTCACTGACCCTGAGTGTCCGGCCCCATGAGACTGTGGTTTTCTCGGCCCCTGGTGGTCCGAGGTCGTTCCCGTTGCACCGATTCATGCGGCAGGGCCTCCTGCAGATAATTCACTTTGGTTTATTGCGCTATCTCTAATAGCACCCGAGATATCACCAGGTATATATTGGATTTTTGCCTGACCCTGAGTTCTCGGCCCCATGTGACTGTGGTTTTCTCGGCACCTGGTTGTCCGAGGTAGTTCCCGTTGCACAGATTCATGCGTCAGGGCCTCCTGCAGATAATTCACTTTGGTTTATTGCGCTATCACTAATAGCACCCGAGATATCACCAGATATATATTGGATTTTCCCCTGACCCTGAGTGTCCGGCCCCATGAGACGGTGGTTTTCTCGGCCCCTGGTGGTCCGAGGTCGTTCCCGCTGCACAGATTCATGTGCCAGGGCCTCCTACAGACAATGCACTTTGATTTATTTGGCTATCTGTAATAGGAACCGAGATATCACCAGATATATATTGGATTTTGCCCAGACCCTGAGTGTCCGGCCGCATGAGACTGTAGTTTTCTCGGCCCCTGGTGGTCCGAGGTCGTTCCCGCTGCACAGATTCATGCGCCAGGGCCTCCTACAGACAATGCACTTTGATTTATTGCGCTATCTGTAATAGCACCCGAGCTATCACCACATATATATTGGATTTTTCCCTGACCCAGAGTGTCCGGCCCCATGAGACGGTGGTTTTCTCGGCCCCTGGTGGTCCGAGGTCGTTCCCGCTTCACAGATTCATGAGCCAGGGCCTCCTACAGACAATGCACTTTGATTTATTGCGCTATCTGTAATAGCACCCGAGATATCACCACATATATATTGGATTTTTCAATGACCCAGAGTGTCCGGGCCCATGAGACGGTGGTTTTCTCGGCCCCTGGCGGTCCGAGGTCGTTCCCGCTGCACAGATGCATGCGCCAGGGCCTCCTGCAGATAATTCACTTTGGTTTATTGCGCTATCTCTAATAGCACCCGAGATATCACCAGATATATATTGGATTATGCCCTGACCATGAGTGTCCGGCCCCATGAGACTGTGGTTTTCTCGGCCCCTGGTGGTCCGAGGTTGTTCCCGCTGCACAGATTCATGCGCCAGGGCCTCCTACAGACAATGCACTTTGATATATTGCTCTATCTGTAATAGCACCCGAGATATCACCAGATATATATTGGATTTTCCCCAGACCCTGAGTGTCCGGCCGCATGAGACTGTAGTTTTCTCGGCCCCTGGTGGTCCGAGGTCGTTCCCGCTGCACAGATTCATGCGCCAGGGCCTCCTACAGATAACTCACTTTGGTTTATTGCGCTATCTATAATAGCACCCGAGATATCACCAGATATATATTGGATTTTTCCCTGACCCTGAGTGTCCGGCCCCATGAGACGGTAGTTTTCTCGGCCCCTGGTGGTCCGAGGTCGTTCCCGCTGCACAGATTCATGCGCCAGGGCCTCCTGCAGATAATTCACTTTCGTTTATTGCGCTATCTGTAATAGCACCCGAGATATCACCAGATATATATTGGATTTTTCCCTGCCCCTGACAGTCCGGCCCCATGCGACGGTGATTTTCTCGGCCCCTGGTGGTCCGAGGTCGTTCCCGCTGCACCGAATCATGCGCCAGGGCTTCCGGGAGACAATGCACTTTGATTTATCGCGCTATCTGTAATAGCACCCGAGATATCACCAGATATATGCTGGTTTTTTGCATGACCTTGGGTGACGGATTCCGAATATCTGTAATTTTCTCGCCCCCTGGTGGTCCGAGGTCGTTCCTGCTGCACAGATTCATTCGCCAGTGCCTCCTACAAACATTGCACATTGATTTATTGCGCTATCTCTAATAGCACCCGAGATATCACCAGATATATATTGAATTTTTCCCCGACCCTGAGTGTCCGGCCCCATGTGTCGGTGGTTTTCTCGGCCCCTGGTGGTCCGAGGTCGATCCCGCTGCACAGATTCATGCGCCAGAGCCCCCTGCAGATAATTCACTTTGATTTATTGCGCTATCTCTAATAGCACCCGAGATATCACCAGATATATATAGGATTTTTCCCTGACCCTGAGTGTCCGGCCCCATGAGACGGTGATTTTCTCGGTCCCTCGTGGCACGAGGTCGACCCCGCTGCACAGATTCATTCGCCAGGTTTCCCTGCAAATTATTTACTTTGATTTATTGCGCTATCTGTAATAGCACCCGAGATATCACCAGATATATATTGGATTTTTCCCTGACCCTGAGTGTCCGGCCCTATGAGACGGTAGTTTTCTCGGCCCCTGGTGGTCCCAGGACGTTCCCGCTGCACAGATTCATGCGCTAGGGCCTCCTGCAGACAATGCACTTTGATTTATTGCGCTATCTCTAATAGCACCCGAGATATCACCAGATAGATATTTCATTTTTCCCTGACCCTGACAGCCCGGCCTCATGAGACGGTGATTTTCTCGGCCCCTGCTGGTCCGAGGTCGTTCCCGCTGCACAGATTCATGCACCAGGGCCTCTTGCAGACAATTCACTTTGGTTTATTGCGCTATCACTAATAGCACCCGAGATATCACCAGATATATATCGGATTTTTCACTGACCCTGAGTGTCCGGCCGCATGAGACTGTAGTTTTCTCGGCCCCTGGTGGTCCGAGGTCGTTCCCGCTGCACAGATTCATGCGCCAGGGCCTCCTACAGACAATGCAATTTGATTTATTGCGCTATCTGTAATAGCACCCGAGATATCACCAGATATATATAGGATTGTTCCCTGACCCTGACAGTCCGGCCCCATGAAACGGTGACTTTCTCGGCCCCTGGTGGTCCGAGGTCGATCCCGCTGCACACATTCATGCGCCAGGGCCTCCTACAGACAATGCACGTTGATTTATTGCGCTATCTGTAATAGCACCCGAGATATCACCAGATATATATTGGATTTTTCCTTGCCCCTGACAGTCCGGCCCCATGCGACGGTGATTTTCTCGGCCCCTGGTGGTCCGAGGTCGTTCCCGCTGCACCGAATCATGCGCCAGGGCTTCCTGGAGACAATGCACTTTAATTTATCGCGCTATCTGTAATAGCACCCGAGATATCACCAGATATATGCTGGTTTTTTGCATGACCTTGGGTGACGGATTCCGAATATCTGTAATTTTCTCGGCCCCTGGTGGTCCGAGGTCGTTTCCGCTGTACAGATTCATGCGCCAGGGCCTCCTACAGACAATGCACTTTGATTTATTGCGCTATCTGTAATAGCACCCGCGATATCACCAGATAAATATTGGATATTTCCCTCACCCTGAGTGTCCAGCCCCATGAGACGGTGGTTTTCTCGGCCCCTGGTGGACCGAGGTCGTTCCCGCTGCACAGATTCATGCGCCAGGGCATCCTGCAGATAATTCACTTTGATTTATTTCCTTATCTGTAATAGGACCCGAGATATCACCAGATATATATTGGATTTTCCCCAGACCCTGAGTGTCCGGCCGCATGAGACTGTAGTTTTCTCGGCCCCTGGTGGTCCGAGGTCGTTCCCGCTGCACAGATTCATGCGCCAGGGCCTCCTACAGACAATGCACTTTGATTTATTGCGCTATCTGTAATAGCACCCGAGATATCACCACATATATATTGGATTTTTCCCTGACCCAGAGTGTCCGGCCCCATGAGACGGTTGTTTTCTCGGCCCCTGGTGGTCCGAGGTCGTTCCCGCTTCACAGATTCATGCGCCAGGGCCTCCTACAGACAATGCACTTTGATTTATTGCGCTATCTGTAATAGCACCCGAGATATCACCACATATATATTGGATTTTTCAATGACCCAGAGCGTCCGGGCCCATGAGACGGTGGTTTTCTCGGCCCCTGGTGGTCCGAGGTCGTTTCCGCTGTACAGATTCATGCGCCAGGGCCTCCTACAGACAATGCACTTTGATTTATTGCGCTATCTGTAATAGCACCCGAGATATCACCAGATATATATTGGATTATGCCCTGACCATGAGTGTCCGGCCCCATGAGAATGTGGTTTTCTCGGCCCCTGGTGGTCCGAGGTTGTTCCCGCTGCACAGATTCATGCGCCAGGGCCTCCTACAGACAATGCACTTTGATTTATTGCTCTATCTGTAATAGCACCCGAGATATCACCAGATATATATTGGATTTTCCCCTGACCCTGAGTGTCCGGCCCCATGAGGCTGTGGTTTTCTCGGCCCCTGGTGGTCCGAGGTCGTTCCCGCTGCACAGATTCATGCGCCAGGGCCTCCTACAGATAACTCACTTTGGTTTATTGCGCTATCTATAATAGCACCCGAGATATCACCAGATATATATTGGATTTTTCCCTGACCCTGAGTGTCCGGCCCCATGAGACGGTAGTTTTCTCGGCCCCTGGTGGTCCGAGGTCGTTCCCGCTGCACAGATTCATGCGCCAGGGCCTCCTGCAGATAATTCACTTTCGTTTATTGCGCTATCTGTAATAGCACCCGAGATATCACCAGATATATATTGGATTTTTCCCTGCCCCTGACAGTCCGGCCCCATGCGACGGTGATTTTCTCGGCCCCTGGTGGTCCGAGGTCGTTCCCGCTGCACCGAATCATGCGCCAGGGCTTCCGGGAGACAATGCACTTTGATTTATCGCGCTATCTGTAATAGCACCCGAGATATCACCAGATATATGCTGGTTTTTTGCATGACCTTGGGTGACGGATTCCGAATATCTGTAATTTTCTCGGCCCCTGGTGGTCCGAGGTCGTTCCTGCTGCACAGATTCATTCGCCAGTGCCTCCTACAAACATTGCACATTGATTTATTGCGCTATCTCTAATAGCACCCGAGATATCACCAGATATATATTGAATTTTTCCCCGACCCTGAGTGTCCGGCCCCATGTGTCGGTGGTTTTCTCGGCCCCTGGTGGTCCGAGGTCGATCCCGCTGCACAGATTCATGCGCCAGAGCCCCCTGCAGATAATTCACTTTGATTTATTGCGCTATCTCTAATAGCACCCGAGATATCACCAGATATATATAGGATTTTTCCCTGACCCTGAGTGTCCGGCCCCATGAGACGGTGATTTTCTCGGTCCCTCGTGGCACGAGGTCGACCCCGCTGCACAGATTCATTCGCCAGGTTTCCCTGCAAATTATTTACTTTGATTTATTGCGCTATCTGTAATAGCACCCGAGATATCACCAGATATATATTGGATTTTTCCCTGACCCTGAGTGTCCGGCCCTATGAGACGGTAGTTTTCTCGGCCCCTGGTGGTCCCAGGACGTTCCCGCTGCACAGATTCATGCGCTAGGGCCTCCTGCAGACAATGCACTTTGATTTATTGCGCTATCTCTAATAGCACCCGAGATATCACCAGATAGATATTTCATTTTTCCCTGACCCTGACAGCCCGGCCTCATGAGACGGTGATTTTCTCGGCCCCTGCTGGTCCGAGGTCGTTCCCGCTGCACAGATTCATGCACCAGGGCCTCTTGCAGACAATTCACTTTGGTTTATTGCGCTATCACTAATAGCACCCGAGATATCACCAGATATATATCGGATTTTTCACTGACCCTGAGTGTCCTGCCCCATGAGACTGTGGTTTTCTCGGCCCCTGGTGGTCCGAGGTCGTTCCCGTTGCACCGATTCATGCGGCAGGGCCTCCTGCAGATAATTCACTTTGGTTTATTGCGCTATCTCTAATAGCACCCGAGATATCACCAGATATATATTGGATTTTTGCCTGACCCTGAGTTGTCGGCCCCATGTGACTGTGGTTTTCTCGGCACCTGGTGGTCCGAGGTAGTTCCCGTTGCACAGATTCATGCGTCAGGGCCTCCTGCAGATAATTCACTTTGGTTTATTGCGCTATCACTCATAGCACCCGAGATATCACCAGATATATATTGGATTTTCCCCTGACCCTGAGTGTCCGGCCCCATGAGACGGTGGTTTTCTCGGCCCCTGGTGGTCCGAGGTCGTTCCCGCTGCACAGATTCATGCGCCAGGGCCTCCTACAGACAATGCACTTTGATTTATTTCGCTATCTGTAATAGGAACCGAGATATCACCAGATATATATTGGATTTTCCCCAGACCCTGAGTGTCCGGCCGCATGAGACTGTAGTTTTCTCGGCCCCTGGTTGTCCGAGGTCGTTCCCGCTGCACAGATTCATGCGCCAGGGCCTCCTACAGACAATGCAATTTGATTTATTGCGCTATCTGTAATAGCACCCGAGATATCACCAGATATATATAGGATTGTTCCCTGACCCTGACAGTCCGGCCCCATGAAACGGTGACTTTCTCGGCCCCTGGTGGTCCGAGGTCGATCCCGCTGCACACATTCATGCGCCAGGGCCTCCTACAGACAATGCACGTTGATTTATTGCGCTATCTGTAATAGCACCCGAGATATCACCAGATATATATTGGATTTTTCCTTGCCCCTGACAGTCCGGCCCCATGCGACGGTGATTTTCTCGGCCCCTGGTGGTCCGAGGTCGTTCCCGCTGCACCGAATCATGCGCCAGGGCTTCCTGGAGACAATGCACTTTAATTTATCGCGCTATCTGTAATAGCACCCGAGATATCACCAGATATATGCTGGTTTTTTGCATGACCTTGGGTGACGGATTCCGAATATCTGTAATTTTCTCGGCCCCTGGTGGTCCGAGGTCGTTTCCGCTGTACAGATTCATGCGCCAGGGCCTCCTACAGACAATGCACTTTGATTTATTGCGCTATCTGTAATAGCACCCGCGATATCACCAGATAAATATTGGATATTTCCCTCACCCTGAGTGTCCAGCCCCATGAGACGGTGGTTTTCTCGGCCCCTGGTGGACCGAGGTCGTTCCCGCTGCACAGATTCATGCGCCAGGGCATCCTGCAGATAATTCACTTTGATTTATTTCCTTATCTGTAATAGGACCCGAGATATCACCAGATATATATTGGATTTTCCCCAGACCCTGAGTGTCCGGCCGCATGAGACTGTAGTTTTCTCGGCCCCTGGTGGTCCGAGGTCGTTCCCGCTGCACAGATTCATGCGCCAGGGCCTCCTACAGACAATGCACTTTGATTTATTGCGCTATCTGTAATAGCACCCGAGATATCACCACATATATATTGGATTTTTCCCTGACCCAGAGTGTCCGGCCCCATGAGACGGTTGTTTTCTCGGCCCCTGGTGGTCCGAGGTCGTTCCCGCTTCACAGATTCATGCGCCAGGGCCTCCTACAGACAATGCACTTTGATTTATTGCGCTATCTGTAATAGCACCCGAGATATCACCACATATATATTGGATTTTTCAATGACCCAGAGCGTCCGGGCCCATGAGACGGTGGTTTTCTCGGCCCCTGGCGGTCCGAGGTCGTTCCCGCTGCACAGATGCATGCGCCAGGGCCTCCTGCAGATAATTCACTTTGGTTTATTGCGCTATCTCTAATAGCACCCGAGATATCACCAGATATATATTGGATTATGCCCTGACCATGAGTGTCCGGCCCCATGAGAATGTGGTTTTCTCGGCCCCTGGTGGTCCGAGGTTGTTCCCGCTGCACAGATTCATTCGCCAGGGCCTCCTACAGACAATGCACTTTGATTTATTGCTCTATCTGTAATAGCACCCGAGATATCACCAGATATATATTGGATTTTCCCCTGACCCTGAGTGTCCGGCCCCATGAGACTGTGGTTTTCTCGGCCCCTGGTGGTCCGAGGTCGTTCCCGCTGCACAGATTCATGCGCCAGGGCCTCCTACAGATAACTCACCTTGGTTTATTGCGCTATCTATAATAGCACCCGAGATATCACCAGATATATATTGGATTTTTCCCTGACCCTGAGTGTCCGGCCCCATGAGACGGTAGTTTTCTCGGCCCCTGGTGGTCCGAGGTCGTTCCCGCTGCACAGATTCATGCGCCAGGGCCTCCTGCAGATAATTCACTTTCGTTTATTGCGCTATCTGTAATAGCACCCGAGATATCACCAGATATATATTGGATTTTTCCCTGCCCCTGACAGTCCGGCCCCATGCGACGGTGATTTTCTCGGCCCCTGGTGGTCCGAGGTCGTTCCCGCTGCACCGAATCATGCGCCAGGGCTTCCGGGAGACAATGCACTTTGATTTATCGCGCTATCTGTAATAGCACCCGTGATATCACCAGATATATGCTGGTTTTTTGCATGACCTTGGGTGACGGATTCCGAATATCTGTAATTTTCTCGCTCCCTGGTGGTCCGAGGTCGTTCCTGCTGCACAGATTCATTCGCCAGTGCCTCCTACAAACATTGCACATTGATTTATTGCGCTATCTCTAATAGCACCCGAGATATCACCAGATGTATATTGGATTTTTCCCTGTCCCTGAGTGTCCGGCACCATGAGTCTGTAGTTTTCTCGGCCCCTGGTGGTCCGAGGTCGTTTCCGCTGCACAGATTCATGCGCTAGGGCCTCCTGCAGACAATGCACTTTGATTTATTGCGCTATCTGTAATAGCACCCGAGATATCACCAGATATATATTTCATTTTTCCCTGACCCTGACAGTCCGGCCTCATGAGACGGTGATATTCTCGGCCCCTGGTGGTCCGAGGTCGATCCCGCTGCACAGATTCATGCGCCAGGGCCTCCTACAGACAATGCACTTTGATTTATTGCGCTGTCTGTAATAGCACCCGAGATATCACCAGATATATATTGAATTTTTCCCCGACCCTGAGTGTCCGGCCCCATGTGTCGGTGGTTTTCTCGGCCCCTGGTGGTCCGAGGTCGATCCCGCTGCACAGATTCATGCGCCAGAGCCCCCTGCAGATAATTCACTGTGATTTATTGCGCTATCTCTAATAGCACCCGAGATATCACCAGATATATATTGGATTTTTCCCTGACCCTGAGTGTCCGGCCCCATGAGTCGGTGATTTTCTCGGTCCCTCGTGGCACGAGGTCGACCCCGCTGCACAGATTCATGCGCCATGTTTCCCTGCAAATTATTTACTTTGATTTATTGCGCTATCTGTAATAGCACCCGAGATATCACCAGATATATATTGGATTTTTCCCTGACCCTGAGTGTCCGGCCCTATGAGACGGTAGTTTTCTCGGCCCCTGGTGGTCCCAGGACGTTCCCGCTGCACAGATTCATGCGCAAGGGCCTCCTGCAGACAATGCACATTGATTTATTGCGCTATCTCTAATAGCACCCGAGATATCACCAGATAGATATTTCATTTTTCCCTGACCCTGACAGCCCGGCCTCATGAGACGGTGATTTTCTCGGCCCCTGCTGGTCCGAGGTCGTTCCCGCTGCACAAACTCATGCGCCAGGGCCTCCTGCAGACAATGCAATTTGATTTATTGCGCTATCTGTAATAGCACCCGAGATATCACCAGATATATATAGGATTTTTCCCTGACCCTGACAGTCCGGCCCCATGAAACGGTGACTTTCTCGGCCCCTGGTGGTCCGAGGTCGATCCCGCTGCACACATTCATGCGCCAGAGCCTCCTACAGACAATGCACTTTGATTTATTGCGCTGTCTGTAATAGCACCCGAGATATCAGCAGATATATATTGGATTTTTCCCGGACCCTGAGTGTCCGGCCCCATGAGACGGTAGTTTTCTCGGCCCCTGGTAGTCCGAGGTCGTTCCCGCTGCACAGATTCATGCGCCAGTGCCTCCTACAGACAATGCACTTTGATTTATTGCGCTATCTCTAATAGCACCCGAGATATCACCAGATATATAATGGATTTTTCCCCGACCCTGACAGTCCGGCCACATGAGACGGTGATAATCTCGGCCCCTGGTGGTCCGAGGTCGTTCCCGCTGCACAGAATCATGCATCAGGGCTTCCTGCAGACAATGCACTTTGATTTATTGCGCTATCTCAAATAGCACCCGAGATATCACCAGATATATATTGGATTTTCCCCTGACCCTGAGTGTCCGGCCCCATGAGACTGTGGTTTTCTCGGCCCCTGGTGGTCCGAGGTCGTTCCCGCTGGCCAGATTCATGCGCCAGGGCCTGCTACAGACAATGCACTTTGATTTATTGCGCTATCTGTAATAGCACCCGCGATATCACCAGATATATATTGGATTATTCCCTGACCCTGAGTGTCCGGCCCCATGAGACGGTGGTTTTCTCGGCCCGTGGTGGTCCGAGGTCATTCCCGCTGCACAGATTCATGCGCCAGGGCCTCCTGCAGATAATTCACTTTGGTTTATTGCGCTATCTCTAATAGCACCCGAGATATCACCAGATATATAATGGATTTTTCTCCGATCCTGACAGTCCGACCCCATGAGACGGTGGTTTTCTCGGCCCCTAGTGTTCCGAGGTCGTTCCTGCTGCACAGATTCATGCGCCAGGGCCCCCAGCAGATAATTCAGTTTGGTTTAGTGCGGTATCTGTAAGAGCACCCGAGATATCACCAGATATATATTGGATTTTTCCCCGACCCTGAGTGTCCGGCCCCATGTGTCGATGGTTTTCTCGTTCCCTCGTGGTCCGAGTACGATCCCGCTGAACAGATTCATGCGCCAGGGTTTCCTGCAGACAATTCCATTTGGTTTATTGCGCTATCTCTAATAGCACCCGAGATATCACCAGATATATAATGGATTTTTCTCCGACCCTGACAGTCCGGACCCATGAGACGGTGGTTTTCTCGGCCCCTAGTGTTCCGAGGTCGTTCCTGCTGCACAGATTCATACGCCAGGGCCCCCAGCAGATAATTCAGTTTGGTTTAGTGCGGTATCTGTAAGAGCACCCGAGATATCACCAGATATATATTGTATTTTTCCCCGACCCTGAGTGTCCGGCCCCATGTGTCGATGGTTTTCTCGTTCCCTCGTGGTCCGAGTACGATCCCGCTGAACAGATTCATGCGCCAGGGTTTCCTGCAGACAATTCAATTTGGTTTATTGCGCTATCTCTAAAAGCACCCGAGATATCACCAGATATATATTGGATTTTTCCCTCACCCTGAGTGTCCGGCCCCATGAGACTGTGGTTTTCTCGGCCCCTGGTTGTCCGAGGTCGTTCACGCTGGCCAGATTCATGCGACAGGGTCTCCTACAGACCAGGCACTTTGATTTATTGCGCTATCTGAAACAGCACCCGAGATATCACTAGATATATATTGGATTTTTCAGTGACCCTGAGTGTCCGGCCCCATGAGACGGTGGTTTTCTCGGCCCGTGGTGGTCCGAGGGCTTTCCCGCTTGCCAGATTCATGCGCCAGGGCCTCCTACAGACAATGCTCTTTGATTTATTGCGCTATCTCTAATAGCACCCGAGATATCACCAGGTATATATTGGATTTTCCCCTGTCCCTGAGTGTCCGGCCCCATGAGACGGTGGTGTTCTTGGCCCCTGGTGGTCCGAGGTCGTTCCCGCTGCACAGATGCATGCGCCAGGGCCTCCTGCAGATAATTCACTTTGGTTTATTGCGCTATCTCAAATAGCACCCGAGATATCACTTGATTTATAATGGATTTTTCCCTGACCCTGAGTGTCCGGCCCCATGAGACGGTGGTTTTCTCGGCCCCTGGTGGTCCGAGGTCGTTCCCGCTGCACAGATTCATGCGCCAGGGCCTCCTACAGACAACGCACTTTGATTTGTTGCGCTATCTGTAATAGCACCCGAGATATCACCAGATATATATTGCATTTTTCCCTGACCCTGTGTGTCCGGCCCCATGAGACTGTGGTTTTCTCGGCCCCTCGTGTTCCAAGGTCATTCCCGCTGGCCAGATTCATGCGCCAGGGCCTCCTACAGACAATGCACTTTGATTTATTGCGCTATCTCTAATAGCACCCAAGATATCACTAGATATATATTGGATTTTCCCCTGACCCTGAGCGTCCGGCCCCATGAGACGGTGGTTTTCTCGGTCCCTCATGGTCCGAGGTCGATCCCGCTGCACAGATTCATGCGCCAGGGCCTCCTACAGACAATGCACTTTGATTTATTGCGCTATCTGTAATAGCACCCGAGATATCACCAGATATATATTTGATTTTTCCCAGACCCTGAGTGTCCGGCCCCATGAGACGGTGGTTTTCTTGGCCCCTGGTGGTCCGAGATCGTTCCCGCTGCACAGATACATGCGCCAGGGCCTCCTGCAGATAATTCACTTTGGTTTATTGCGCTATCTCTAATAGCACCCGAGATATCACCAGGTATATATTGGATTTTCCCCTGTCCCTGAGTGTCCGTCCCCATGAGACGGTTGTTTTCTCGGCCCCTGGTGGACCGAGGTCGTTCCCGCTGCACAGATTCATGCGCCAGGGCCTCCTGCAGATAATGCACTTTGGTTTATTGCGCTTTCTCTAATAGCACCCGAGATATCACCAGATATATATTGAATTTTCCCCTGACCCTCAGTGTCCGGTCCCCTGTGACTGTGGTTTTCTCGGCCCCTGGTGGTCCGAGGTCGTTCCCGCTGCCCAGATTCATCCGCCAGGGCCTCCTACAGACAATGCACTTTGGTTTGTTGCGCTATCTCTAATAGCACCCGAGATATCACCAGATATATATTGGATTTTTCCCTGACCCTGAGTGTCCGGACCCATGAGACGGTGGTTTTATCGGCCCCTGGTGGTCCGAGGTCGTTCCCGCTGCACAGATTCATGCACCAGGGCCTGCTGCAGATAATTCACTTTGGGTTATTGCGCTATCTCTAATAGCACCCGAGATATCACCAGATATATATTGGATTTTTCCCTGACCCTGACGGTCCGGCACATGTGTCGATGGTTTTCTCGTTCCCTCGTGGTCCGAGTACGATCCCGCTGAACAGATTCATGCGCCAGGGTTTCCTGCAGACAATTCAATTTGGTTTATTGCGCTATCTCTAAATGCACCCGAGATATCACCAGATATATATTGCATTTTTCCCTTACCCTGTGTGTCCGGCCCCATGAGACTGTGGTTTTCTCGGCCCCTCGTGTTCCGAGGTCATTCCCGCTGGCCAGATTCATGCGCCAGGGCCTCCTACAGACAATGCACTTTGATTTATTGCGCTACCTCTAATAGCACCCGAGATATCACCAGATATATATTGGATTTTTCCCTGACCCTGAGTGTCCGGCCCCATGAGACGGTGGTTCTCTTGGCCCCTGGTGGTCCGAGGTCGTTCCCTCTGCACAGATGCATGCGCCAGGGCCTCCTGAAGATAATCCACTTTGGTTTATTGCGCTATCTCTAATAGCACCCGAGATATCACCAGATATATATTGGATTTTCCCCTGACCCTGAGTGTCCGGCCCCATGAGACGGTGGTTTTCTCGGCGCCTGGTGGTCCGAGGTCGCTCCCGCTGCACAGATGCATGCGCCAGGGCCTCCTGCAGACAATTCACTTTGGTTTATTGCGCTATCTCTAATAGCACCCGAGATATCACCAGATATATATTGGATTATTCCCTGTCCCTGAGTGTCCGGCCACATGAGACGGTGGTTTTCTCGGCGCCTGGTGGTCCGAGGTCGTTCGAGCTGCACAGATTCATGCCCCAGGGCCTCCTACAGACAAAGCACTTTGATTTGTTGCGCTATCTCTAATAGCAGCCGAGATATCACCAGATATATATTGGATTTTCCCCTGACCCTGAGTGTCCGGCCCCATGAGACGGTGGTTTTCTCGGCCCCTGGTGGTCCGAGGTCGTTCCCGCTGGCCAGATTCATGCGCCAGGGCATTCTACAGACAACGCACTTTGATTTATTGCGCTATCTCTAATGGCACCCGAGATATCACCAGATATATATTGCATTTTTCCCTGACCCTGTGTGTCCGGCCCCATGAGACTGTGGTTTTCTCGGCCCCTCGTGTTCCGAGGTCATTCCCGCTGGCCAGATTCATGCACCAGGGCCTCCTACAGACAATGCACTTTGATTTATTGCGCTATCTCTAATAGCACCCGAGATATCACCAGATATATATTGGATTTTTCCCTGACCCTGAGTGTCCGGCCCAATGAGACGGTGGTTCTCTTGGCCCCTGGTGGTCCGAGGTCGTTCCCTCTGCACAGATGCATGCGCCAGGGCCTCCTGAAGATAATCCACTTTGGTTTATTGCGCTATCTCTAATAGCACCCGAGATATCACCAGATATATATTGGATTTTCCCCTGACCCTGAGTGTCCGGCCCCATGAGACGGTGGTTTTCTCGGCGCCTGGTTGTCCGAGGTCGCTCCCGCTGCACAGATGCATGCGCCAGGGCCTCCTGCAGATAATTCACTTTGGTTTATTGCGCATCTCTAATAGCACCCGAGATATCACCAGATATATATTGGATTATTCCCTGTCCCTGAGTGTCCGGCCCCATGAGACGGTGGTTTTCTCGGCCCCTGGTGGTCCGAGGTCGTTCGAGCTGCACAGATTCATGCGCCAGGGCCTCCTACAGACAATGCACTTTGATTTATTGCGCTATCTGTAATAGCACCCGAGATATCACCAGATATATACTGGATTTTTCCCTGACCCTGAGTGTCCGGCCCCATGAGACGGTGGTTTTCTCGGCCCTTGGTGGTCCGAGGTCGTTCCCGCTGGCCAGATTCATGCGCCAGGGCCTCCTACAGACAATGCACTTTGATTTATTGCGCTATCTGTAATAGCACCCTAGATATCACCAGATATATATTGGATTTTCCCCTGACCCTGAGTGTCCGGCCCCATGTGACTGTGGTTTTCTCGGCCCATGGTGTTCCGAGGTCGTCCGAGCTGCACAGATTCTTGCGCCAGGGCCTCCTACAGACAATGCACTTTGATTTATTGTGCTATCTGTAATAGTACCCGAGATATCACCAGATATATATTGGATTTTTCCCTGACCCTGAGTGTCCGGCCCCATGAGACGGTGGTTTCCTCGGCCCCTGGTGGGCCGAGGACGTTCCCGCTGTCCAGATTCATGCGCCAGGGCCTCCTACAGACAATGCACTTTGATTTATTGCGCTATCTGTAATCGCACCCGAGATATCACCAGATATATATTGGATTTTTCCCTGACCCTGAGTGTCCGGCCCAATGTGTCGGTGGTTTTCTCGGCCCCTGGTTTTCCGAGGTCTTTGCCGCTGCACAGATTCATGCGCCAGGGCCTCCCGCAGACAAAGCACTTTGGTTTATGGCGCTATCTGTAATAGCACCCGAGATATCACCAGATATATATTGGATTTTTTCCCTGAACCTGTGTGTCCGGCCCCATGTGACGGTGGTTGTCTCGGCCCCTGGTGGTCCGAGGTCGTTCCCGCTGCACAGATTCATGCGCCAGGGCCTCCTGCAGATAATTCACTTTCGTTTATTGCGCTACCTCTGATAGCACCCGAGATATCACCAGATATATATTGGATTTTCCCCTGACCCTGAGTGTCCGGCCCCATGAGACGGTCGTTGTCTCGGCCCCTGGAGGTCCGAGCACGTTCCCGCTGCACAGATTCATGCGCCAGGGCCTCCTACAGGTAATGCACTTTGATTTATTGCGCTATCTGTAATAGCACCCGAGATATCACCAGATCTATATTGGATTTTCCCCTGACCCTGAGTGTCCGGCCCCATGAGACGGTCGTTGTCTCGGCCCCTGGAGGTCCGAGCACGTTCCCGCTGCACAGATTCATGCGCCAGGGCCTCCTACAGGTAATGCACTTTGATTTATTGCGCTATCTGTAATAGCACCCGAGATATCACCAGATCTATATTGGATTTTCCCCTGACCCTGAGTGTCCGGCCCCATGAGACTGTGGTTTTCTCGGTCCCTGGAGGTCCGAGGACGTTCCCGCTGCACAGATTCATGCGCCAGGGCCTCCTGCAGATAATTCACTTTGGTTTATTGCGCTATCTCTAATAGCACCCGAGATATCACCAGATATATATTGGATTTTCCCCTGACCCTGAGTGTCCCGCCCCATGAGACTGTAATTTTCTCGCCCCCTGGTGGTCCGAGGTCGTTCCTGCTGCACAGATTCATTCGCCAGTGCCTCCTACAAACATTGCACATTGATTTATTGCGCTATCTCTAATAGCACCCGAGATATCACCAGATGTATATTGGATTTTTCCCTGTCCCTGAGTGTCCGGCACCATGAGTCTGTAGTTTTCTCGGCCCCTGGTGGTCCGAGGTCGATCCCGCTGCACAGATTCATGCGCCAGAGCCCCCTGCAGATAATTCACTGTGATTTATTGCGCTATCTCTAATAGCACCCGAGATATCACCAGATATATATTTGATTTTTCCCTGACCCTGAGTGTCCGGCCCCATGAGACGGTGATTTTCTCGGTCCCTCGTGGCACGAGGTCGACCCCGCTGCACAGATTCATGCGCCATGTTTCCCTGCAAATTATTTACTTTGATTTATTGCGCTATCTGTAATAGCACCCGAGATGTCACCAGATATATATTGGATTTTTCCCTGACCCTGAGTGTCCGGCCCTATGAGACGGTAGTTTTCTCGGCCCCTGGTGGTCCCAGGACGTTCCCGCTGCACAGATTCATGCGCTAGGGCCTCCTGCAGACAATGCACTTTGATTTATTGCGCTATCTCTAATAGCACCCGAGATATCACCAGATAGATATTTCATTTTTCCCTGACCCTGACAGCCCGGCCTCATGAGACGGTGATTTTCTCGGACCCTGCTGGTCCGAGGTCGTTCCCGCTGCACAGATTCATGCGCCAGGGCCTCCTGCAGACAATGCAATTTGATTTATTGCGCTATCTGTAATAGCACCCGAGATATCACCAGATATATATAGGATTTTTCCCTGACCCTGACAGTCCGGCCCCATGAAACGGTGACATTCTCGGCCCCTGGTGGTCCGAGGTTGATCCCGCTGCACACATTCATGCGCCAGGGCCTCCTACAGACAATGCACGTTGATTTATTGCGCTATCTGTAATAGCACCCGAGATATCACCAGATATATATTGGATTTTTCCTTGCCCCTGACAGTCCGGCCCCATGCGACGGTGATTTTCTCGGCCCCTGGTGGTCCGAGGTCGTTCCCGCTGCACCGAATCATGCGCCAGGGCTTCCTGGAGACAATGCACTTTAATTTATCGCGCTATCTGTAATAGCACCCGAGATATCACCAGATATATGCTGGTTTTTTGCATGACCTTGGGTGACGGATTCCGAATATCTGTAATTTTCTCGGCAACTGGTGGTCCGAGGTCGTTTCCGCTGTACAGATTCATGCGCCAGGGCCTCCTACAGACAATGCACTTTGATTTATTGCGCTATCTGTAATAGCACCCGCGATATCACCAGATAAATATTGGATATTTCCCTCACCCTGAGTGTCCAGCCCCATGAGACGGTGGTTTTCTCGGCCCCTGGTGGACCGAGGTCGTTCCCGCTGCACAGATTCATGCGCCAGGGCATCCTGCAGATAATTCACTTTGATTTATTTCCTTATCTGTAATAGGACCCGAGATATCACCAGATATATATTGGATTTTCTCCAGACCCTGAGTGTCCGGCCGCATGAGACTGTAGTTTTCTCGGCCCCTGGTGGTCCGAGGTCGTTCCCGCTGCACAGATTCATGCGCCAGGGCCTCCTACAGACAATGCACTTTGATTTATTGCGCTATCTGTAATAGCACCCGAGATATCACCACATATATATTGGATTTTTCCCTGACCCAGAGTGTCCGGCCCCATGAGACGGTGGTTTTCTCGGCCCCTGGTGGTCCGAGGTCGTTCCCGCTTCACAGATTCATGCGCCAGGGCCTCCTACAGACAATGCACTTTGATTTATTGCGCTATCTGTAATAGCACCCGAGATATCACCACATATATATTGGATTTTTCAATGACCCAGAGTGTCCGGGCCCATGAGACGGTGGTTTTCTCGGCCTCTGGCGGTCCGAGGTCGTTCCCGCTGCACAGATGCATGCGCCAGGGCCTCCTGCAGGTAATTCACTTTGGTTTATTGCGCTATCTCTAATAGCACCCGAGATATCACCAGATATATATTGGATTTTTCCCTGACCCTGAGTGTCCGACCCCATGAGACGGTAGTTTTCTCGGCCCCTGGTGGTCCGAGGTCGTTCCCGCTGCACAGATTCATGCGCCAGGGCCTCCTGCAGATAATTCACTTTCGTTTATTGCGCTATCTGTAATAGCACCCGAGATATCACCAGATATATATTGGATTTTTCCCTGCCCCTGACAGTCCGGCCCCATGCGACGGTGATTTTCTCGGCCCCTGGTGGTCCGAGGTCGTTCCCGCTGCACCGAATCATGCGCCAGGGCTTCCGGGAGACAATGCACTTTGATTTATCGCGCTATCTGTAATAGCACCCGAGATATCACCACATATATATTGGATTTTTCCCTGACCCTGAGTGTCCGACCACATGAGACGGTAGTTTTCTCGGCCCCTGGTGGTCCGAGGTCGTTCCCGCTGCACAGATTCATGCGCCAGGGCCTCCTGCAGATAATTCACTTTCGTTTATTGCGCTATCTGTAATAGCACCCGAGATATCACCAGATATATATTGGATTTTTCCCTGACCCTGACAGTCCGGCCTCATGAGACGGTGATATTCTCGGCCCCTGGCGGTCCGAGGTCGATCCCGCTGCACAGATTCATGCGCCAGGGCCTCCTACAGACAATGCACTTTGATTTATTGCGCTGTCTGTAATAGCACCCGAGATATCACCAGATATATATTGAATTTTTCCCCGACCCTGAGTGTCCGGCCCCATGTGTCGGTGGTTTTCTCGGCCCCTGGTGGTCCGAGGTCGATCCCGCTGCACAGATTCATGCGCCAGTGCCCCCTGCAGATAATTCACTGTGATTTATTGCGCTATCTCTAATAGCACCCGAGATATCACCAGATATATATTGGATTTTTCCCTGACCCCGAGTGTCCGGCCCCATGAGACGGTGATTTTCTCGGTCCCTCGTGGCACGAGGTCGACCCCGCTGCACAGATTCATGCGCCATGTTTCCCTGCAAATTATTTACTTTGATTTATTGCGCTATCTGTAATAGCACCCGAGATATCACCAGATATATATTGGATTTTTCCCTGACCCTGAGTGTCCGGCCCCATGAGACGGTAGTTTTCTCGGCCCCTGGTAGTCCGAGGTCGTTCCCGCTGCACAGATTCATGCGCCAGTGCCTCCTACAGACAATGCACTTTGATTTATTGCGCTATCTCTAATAGCACCCGAGATATCACCAGATATATAATGGATTTTTCTCCGACCCTGACAGTCCGGCCCCATGAGACGGTGGTTTTCTCGGCCCCTAGTGTTCCGAGGTCGTTCCTGCTGCACAGATTCATGCGCCAGGGCCCCCAGCAGATAATTCAGTTTGGTTTAGTGCGGTATCTGTAAGAGCACCCGAGATATCACCAGATATATATTGGATTTTTCCCCGACCCTGAGTGTCCGGCCCCATGTGTCGATGGTTTTCTCGTTCCCTCGTGGTCCGAGTACGATCCCGCTGAACAGATTCATGCGCCAGGGTGTCCTGCAGACAATTCCATTTGGTTTATTGCGCTATCTCTAAAAGCACCCGAGATATCACCAGATATATATTGGATTTTTCCCTGACCCTGAGTGTCCGGCCCCATGAGACGGTGGTTTTCTCGGCCCGTGGTGGTCCGAGGTCGTTCCCGCTGCACAGATTCATGCGCCAGGGCCTCCTGCAGATAATTCACTTTGGTTTATTGCGCTATCTCTAATAGCACCCGAGATATCACCAGATATATAATGGATTTTTCTCCGACCCTGACAGTCCGGCCCCATGAGACGGTGGTTTTCTCGGCCCCTGGTGGACCGAGCACGTTCCCGCTGCACAGATTCATGCGCCAGGGCCTCCTACAGGTAATGCACTTTGATTTATTGCGCTATCTGTAATAGCACCCGAGATATCACCAGATCTATATTGGATTTTCCCCTGACCCTGAGTGTCCGGCCCCATGAGACGGTCGTTGTCTCGGCCCCTGGAGGTCCGAGCACGTTCCCGCTGCACAGATTCATGCGCCATGGCCTCCTGCAGATAATTCACTTTGGTTTATTGCGCTATCTCTAATAGCACCCGAGATATCACCAGATATATATTGGATTTTCCCCTGACCCTGAGTGTCCCGCCCCATGAGACTGTAATTTTCTCGCCCCCTGGTGGTCCGAGGTCGTTCCTGCTGCACAGATTCATTCGCCAGTGCCTCCTACAAACATTGCACATTGATTTATTGCGCTATCTCTAATAGCACCCGAGATATCACCAGATGTATATTGGATTTTTCCCTGTCCCTGAGTGTCCGGCACCATGAGTCTGTAGTTTTCTCGGCCCCTGGTGGTCCGAGGTCGATCCCGCTGCACAGATTCATGCGCCAGAGCCCCCTGCAGATAATTCACTGTGATTTATTGCGCTATCTCTAATAGCATCCGAGATATCACCAGATATATATTTGATTTTTCCCTGACCCTGAGTGTCCGGCCCCATGAGACGGTGATTTTCTCGGTCCCTCGTGGCACGAGGTCGACCCCGCTGCACAGATTCATGCGCCATGTTTCCCTGCAAATTATTTACTTTGATTTATTGCGCTATCTGTAATAGCACCCGAGATGTCACCAGATATATATTGGATTTTTCCCTGACCCTGAGTGTCCGGCCCTATGAGACGGTAGTTTTCTCGGCCCCTGGTGGTCCCAGGACGTTCCCGCTGCACAGATTCATGCGCTAGGGCCTCCTGCAGACAATGCACTTTGATTTATTGCGCTATCTCTAATAGCACCCGAGATATCACCAGATAGATATTTCATTTTTCCCTGACCCTGACAGCCCGGCCTCATGAGACGGTGATTTTCTCGGCCCCTGCTGGTCCGAGGTCGTTCCCGCTGCACAGATTCATGCGCCAGGGCCTCCTGCAGACAATGCAATTTGATTTATTGCGCTATCTGTAATAGCACCCGAGATATCACCAGATATATATAGGATTTTTCCCTGACCCTGACAGTCCGGCCCCATGAAACGGTGACATTCTCGGCCCCTGGTGGTCCGAGGTTGATCCCGCTGCACACATTCATGCGCCAGGGCCTCCTACAGACAATGCACGTTGATTTATTGCGCTATCTGTAATAGCACCCGAGATATCACCAGATATATATTGGATTTTTCCTTGCCCCTGACAGTCCGGCCCCATGCGACGGTGATTTTCTCGGCCCCTGGTGGTCCGAGGTCGTTCCCGCTGCACCGAATCATGCGCCAGGGCTTCCTGGAGACAATGCACTTTAATTTATCGCGCTATCTGTAATAGCACCCGAGATATCACCAGATATATGCTGGTTTTTTGCATGACCTTGGGTGACGGATTCCGAATATCTGTAATTTTCTCGGCCCCTGGTGGTCCGAGGTCGTTTCCGCTGTACAGATTCATGCGCCAGGGCCTCCTACAGACAATGCACTTTGATTTATTGCGCTATCTGTAATAGCACCCGCGATATCACCAGATAAATATTGGATATTTCCCTCACCCTGAGTGTCCAGCCCCATGAGACGGTGGTTTTCTCGGCCCCTGGTGGACCGAGGTCGTTCCCGCTGCACAGATTCATGCGCCAGGGCATCCTGCAGATAATTCACTTTGATTTATTTCCTTATCTGTAATAGGACCCGAGATATCACCAGATATATATTGGATTTTCACCAGACCCTGAGTGTCCGGCCGCATGAGACTGTAGTTTTCTCGGCCCCTGGTGGTCCGAGGTCGTTCCCGCTGCACAGATTCATGCGCCAGGGCCTCCTGCAGATAATTCACTTTCGTTTATTGCGCTATCTGTAATATCACCCGAGATATCACCAGATATATATTGGATTTTTCCCTGACCCTGAGTGTCCGACCCCATGAGACGGTAGTTTTCTCGCCCCCTGGTGGTCCGAGGTCGTTCCCGCTGCACAGATTCATGCGCCAGGGCCTCCTGCAGATAATTCACTTTCGTTTATTGCGCTATCTGTAATATCACCCGAGATATCACCAGATATATATTGGATTTTTCCCTGCCCCTGACAGTCCGGCCCCATGCGACGGTGATTTTCTCGGCCCCTGGTGGTCCGAGGTCGTTCCCGCTGCACGGAATCATGCGCCAGGGCTTCCGGGAGACAATGCACTTTGATTTATCGCGCTATCTGTAATAGCACCCGAGATATCACCAGATATATATTGGATTTTTCCCTGACCCTGAGTGTCCGACCCCATGAGACGGTAGTTTTCTCGGCCCCTGGTGGTCCGAGGTCGTTCCCGCTGCACAGATTCATGCGCCAGGGCCTCCTGCAGATAATTCACTTTCGTTTATTGCGCTATCTGTAATAGCACCCGAGATATCACCAGATATATATTGGATTTTTCCCTGACCCTGACAGTCCGGCCTCATGAGACGGTGATATTCTCGGCCCCTGGCGGTCCGAGGTCGATCCCGCTGCACAGATTCATGCGCCAGGGCCTCCTACAGACAATGCACTTTGATTTATTGCGCTGTCTGTAATAGCACCCGAGATATCACCAGATATATATTGAATTTTTCCCCGACCCTGAGTGTCCGGCCCCATGTGTCGGTGGTTTTCTCGGCCCCTGGTGGTCCGAGGTCGATCCCGCTGCACAGATTCATGCGCCAGAGCCCCCTGCAGATAATTCACTGTGATTTATTGCGCTATCTCTAATAGCACCCGAGATATCACCAGATATATATTGGATTTTTCCCTGACCCTGAGTGTCCGGCCCCATGAGACGGTGATTTTCTCGGTCCCTCGTGGCACGAGGTCGACCCCGCTGCACAGATTCATGCGCCATGTTTCCCTGCAAATTATTTACTTTGATTTATTGCGCTATCTGTAATAGCACCCGAGATATCACCAGATATATATTGGATTTTTCCCTGACCCTGAGTGTCCGGCCCTATGAGACGGTAGTTTTCTCGGCCCCTGGTGGTCCCAGGACGTTCCCGCTGCACAGATTCATGCGCTAGGGCCTCCTGCAGACAATGCACATTGATTTATTGCGCTATCTCTAATAGCACCCGAGATATCACCAGATATATAATGGATTTTTCTCCGTCCCTGACAGTCCGGCCCCATGAGACGGTGGTTTTCTCGGCCCCTAGTGTTCCGAGGTCGTTCCTGCTGCACAGATTCTTACGCCAGGGCCCCCAGCAGATAATTCAGTTTGGTTTAGTGCGGTATCTGTAAGAGCACCCGAGATATCACCAGATATATATTGGATTTTTCCCCGACCCTGAGTGTCCGGCCCCATGTGTCGATGGTTTTCTCGTTCCCTCGTGGTCCGAGTACGATCCCGCTGAACAGATTCATGCGCCAGGGTTTCCTGCAGACAATTCCATTTGGTTTATTGCGCTATCTCTAAAAGCACCCGAGATATCACTAGATATATATTGGATTTTTCAGTGACCCTGAGTGTCCGGCCCCATGAGACGGTGGTTTTCTCGGCCCGTGGTGGTCCGAGGGCTTTCCCGCTTGCCAGATTCATGCGCCAGGGCCTCCTACAGACAATGCACTTTGATTTATTGCGCTATCTCTAATAGCACCCGAGATATCACCAGATATATATTGGATTTTCCCCTGACCCTGAGTGTCCGGCCCCATGAGACTGTGGTTTTCTCGGCCCCTGGTGGTCCGAGGTCGTTCCCGTTGCACAGATTCATGCGCCAGTGCCTCCTGCAGATAATTCACTTTGGTTTATTGCGCTATCTGTAATAGCACCCGAGATATCACCAGATATATATTGGATTTTACCCTGACCCTGAGTGTCCGGCCCCATGAGACGGTCGTTGTCTCGGCCCCTTGAGGTCCGAGGACGTTCCCGCTGCACAGATTCATGCGCCAGGGCCTCCTACAGGTAATGCACTTTGATTTATTGCGCTATCTGTAATAGCACCCGAGATATCACCTGATCTATATTGGATTTTCCACTGACCCTGAGTGTCCGGCCCCATGAGACTGTGGTTTTCTCGGCCCCTGGAAGTCCGAGGACGTTCCCGCTGCACAGATTCATGCGCCAGGGCCTCCTACAGACAATGCACTTTGATTTATTGCGCTATCTGTAATAGCACCCGAGATATCACCACATATATATTGGATTTTTCACTGACCCTGAGTGTCCGGCCCCATGAGACTGTGGTTTTCTCGGTCCCTGGTGTTCCGAGGTCGTTCCCGCTGCACAGATTCATGCGCCAGGGCCTCCTACAGACAATGCACTTTGATTTATTGCGCTATCTTTAATAGCAGCCGAGATATCACCAGATATATATATTGGATTTTTCACTGACCCTGAGTGTCCGGCCTCATGAGACGGTCGTTTTCTCGGCCCCTGGTGGTCCGAGGTCGTTCCCGCTGCACAGATTCATGCGCCAGGGCCTCCTACAAACAATGCACTTTGATTTATTGCGCTATCTGTAATAGCACCCGAGATATCAGCAGATATATATTGGATTTTTCACTGACCCTGAGTGTCCGGCCCCATGAGACGGTCGTTTTCTCGGCCCCTGGTGGTCCGAGGTCGTTCCCGCTGCACAGATTCATGCGCCAGGGCCTCCTGCAGATAATTCACTTTGGTTCATTGCGCTATCTCTAATAGCAACCGAGATATCACCAGATATATATTGGATTTTCCCCTGACCCTGAGTGTCCGGCCCCATGAGACTGTGGTTTTCTCAGCCCCTGGTGGTCCGAGGTCGTTCCCGCTGCACAGGTTCATGCGCCAGGGTCTCCTACAGACAATGCACATTGATTTATTGCGCTATCTGTAATAGCACCCGAGATATCACCAGATCTATATTGGATTTTCCCCTGACCCTGAGTGTCCGGCCCCATGAGATTGTGGTTTTCTCGGCCCCTGGTGGTCCGAGGTCGTTCCCGTTGCACAGATTCATGCGCCAGGGCCTCCTGCAGATAATTCACTTTGGTTTATTGCGCTATCTGTAATAGCACCCGAGATATCACCAGATATATATTGGATTTTTCCATGACCCTGAGTGTCCGGCCCCATGAGACGGTGGTTTTCTCGGCCCCTGGTGATCCGAGGTCGCTCCCGCTTCCCAGATTCATGCGACAGGGCCTCCTACAGACAATGCACTTTGAAATATTGCGCTCTCGGTAATAGGAGCCGAGATATCACCAGATATATATTGGATTTTTCACTGACCCTGAGTGTCCGGCCCCATGAGACGGTAGTTTTCTCGGCCCCTGGTGGTCCGAGGTCGTTCCCGCTGCACAGATTCATGCGCCAGGGCCTCCTACAGGTAATGCACTTTGATTTATTGCGCTATCTGTAATAGCACCCCAGATATCACCAGATCTATATTGGATTTTCCCCTGACCCTGAGTGTCCGGCCCCATGAGACTGTGGTTTTCTCGGCCCCTGGTGGTCCGAGGTCGTTCCCGCTGCACAGGTTCATGCGCCAGGGCCACCTGCTGATAATTCACTTTGGTTTATTGCGCTATCTCTAATAGCACCCGAGATATCACCAGATATATATTGGATTTTTCACTGAACCTGAGTGTCCGGCCCCATGAGACGGTGGTTTTCTCGGCCCCTGGTGGACCGAGGTCGTTCCCGCTGCACAGATTCATGCGCCAGGGCATCCTGCAGATAATTCACTTTGATTTATTTCCTTATCTGTAATAGGACCCGAGATATCACCAGATATATATTGGATTTTCACCAGACCCTGAGTGTCCGGCCGCATGAGACTGTAGTTTTCTCGGCCCCTGGTGGTCCGAGGTCGTTCCCGCTGCACAGATTCATGCGCCAGGGCCTCCTACAGACAATGCACTTTGATTTATTGCGCTATCTGTAATAGCACCCGAGATATCACCACATATATATTGGATTTTTCCCTGACCCAGAGTGTCCGGCCCCATGAGACGGTGGTTTTCTCGGCCCCTGGTGGTCCGAGGTCGTTCCCGCTTCACAGATTCATGCGCCAGGGCCTCCTACAGACAATGCACTTTGATTTATTGCTCTATCTGTAATAGCACCCGAGATATCACCAGATATATATTGGATTTTCCCCTGACCCTGAGTGTCCGGCCCCATGAGACTGTGGTTTTCTCGGCCCCTGGTGGTCCGAGGTCGTTCCCGCTGCACAGATTCATGCGCCAGGGCCTCCTACAGATAACTCACTTTGGTTTATTGCGCTATCTATAATAGCACCCGAGATATCACCAGATATATATTGGATTTTTCCCTGACCCTGAGTGTCCGACCCCATGAGACGGTAGTTTTCTCGGCCCCTGGTGGTCCGAGGTCGTTCCCGCTGCACAGATTCATGCGCCAGGGCCTCCTGCAGATAATTCACTTTCGTTTATTGCGCTATCTGTAATATCACCCGAGATATCACCAGATATATATTGGATTTTTCCCTGCCCCTGACAGTCCGGCCCCATGCGACGGTGATTTTCTCGGCCCCTGGTGGTCCGAGGTCGTTCCCGCTGCACCGAATCATGCGCCAGGGCTTCCGGGAGACAATGCACTTTGATTTATCGCGCTATCTGTAATAGCACCCGAGATATCACCAGATATATATTGGATTTTTCCCTGACCCTGAGTGTCCGACCCCATGAGACGGTAGTTTTCTCGGCCCCTGGTGGTCCGAGGTCGTTCCCGCTGCACACATTCATGCGCCAGGGCCTCCTACAGACAATGCACGTTGATTTATTGCGCTATCTGTAATAGCACCCGAGATATCACCAGATATATATTGGATTTTTCCTTGCCCCTGACAGTCCGGCCCCATGCGACGGTGATTTTCTCGGCCCCTGGTGGTCCGAGGTCGTTCCCGCTGCACCGAATCATGCGCCAGGGCTTCCTGGAGACAATGCACTTTAATTTATCGCGCTATCTGTAATAGCACCCGAGATATCAACAGATCTATATTGGATTTTCCCCTGACCTTGAGTGTCCGGCCCCATGAGACTGTGGTTTTCTCGGCCCCTGGTGGTCGGAGGTCGTTCCCGTTGCACAGATTCATGCGCCAGGGCCTCCTGCAGATAATTCACTTTGGTTTATTGCGCTATCTCTAATAGCACCCGAGATATCACCAGATATATATTGGATTTTTCACTGACCCTGAGCGTCCGGCCCCATGAGACGGTCGTTTTCTCGGCCCCTGGTGGTCCGAGGTCGTTCCCGCTGCACAGGTTCATGCGCCAGGGCCTCCTGCAGATAATTCACTTTGGTTTATTGCGCTATCTCTAATAGCACCCGAGATATCACCAGATATATATTGGATTTTCCCCTGACCCTGAGTGTCCGGCCCCATGAGACTGTGGTTTTCTCGGCCCCTGGTGGTCCGAGGTCGTTCCCGTTGCACAGATTCATGCGCCAGGGCCTCCTGCAGATAATTCACTTTGGTTTATTGCGCTATCTCTAATAGCACCCGAGATATCACCAGATATATATTGGATTTTCCCCTGACCCTGAGTGTCCGGCCCCATGAGACTGTGGTTTTCTCGGCCCCTGGTCGTCCGAGGTCGTTCCCGCTGCACAGATTCATGCGCCAGGGCCTCCTACAGACAACGCACTTTGATTTATTGCGCTCTCGGTAATAGCAGCTGAGATATCACCAGATATATATTGGATTTTTCACTGACCCTGAGTGTCCGGCCCCATGAGACGGTCGTTTTCTCGGCCCCTGGTGGTCCGAGGTCATTCCCGCTGCACAGATTCATGCGCCAGGGCCTCCTACAGACAATGCACTTTGATTTATTGCGCTATCTGTAATAGCACCCGAGATATCACCAGATATATATTGGATTTTACCCTGACCCTGAGTGTCCGGCCCCATGAGACTGTGGTTTTCTCGGCCCCTGGTGGTCCGAGGTCGTTCCCGTTGCACAGATTCATGCGCCAGGGCCTCCTGCAGATAATTCACTTTGGTTTATTGCGCTATCTCTAATAGCACCCGAGATATCAACAGATATATATTGGATTTTCCCCTGACCCTGAGTGTCCGGCCCCATGAGACTGTGGTTTTCTCGGCCCCTGGTCGTCCGAGGTCGTTCCCGCTGCACAGATCTATGCGCCAGAGCCTCCTACAGACAATGCACTTTGATTTATTGCGCTATCGGTAATAGCAGCCGAGATATCACCAGATATATGTTGGATTTTTCACTGACCCTGAGTGTCCGGCCCCATGAGACGGTCGTTTTCTCGGCCCCTGGTGGTCCGAGGTCATTCCCGCTGCACAGATTCATGCGCCAGGGCCTCCTACAGACAGTGCACTTTGATTTATTCCGCTATCTGTAATAGCACCCGAGATATCACCAGATATGTATTGGATTTTACCCTGACCCTGAGTGTCCGGCCCCATGAGACGGTCGTTGTCTCGGCCCCTGGAGGTCCGAGGACGTACCCGCTGCACAGATTCATGCGCCAGGGCCTCCTACAGACAATGCACTTTGATTTATTGCGCTATCTGTAATAGCACCCGAGATATCACCAGATATATATTGGATTTTTCACTGACCCCGAGTGTCCGGCCCCATGAGACTGTGGTTTTCTCGGCCCCTGGTGGTCCGAGGTCGTTCCCGTTGCACAGATTCATGCGCCAGGGCCACCTGCTGATAATTCACTTTGGTTTATTGCGCTATCTCTAATAGCACCCGAGATATCACCAGATATATATTGGATTTTTCACTGAACCTGAGTGTCCGGCCCCATGAGAAGGTGGTTGTCTCGCCCCTGGTGGTCCGAGGTCGTTCCCGCTGCACAGATTCATGCGCCAGGGCCTCCTACAGACAATGCACTTTTATTTTATTGCGCTATCTGTAATAGCACCCGAGATATCACCAGATATATATTGGATTTTCCCCTGACCCTGAGTATCCGGCCCCATGAGACGGTCGTTGTCTCGGCCCCTGGAGGTCCGAGGACGTACCCGCTGCACAGATTCATGCGCCAGGGCCTCCTACAGACAATGCACTTTGATTTATTGCGCTATCTGTAATAGCACCCGAGATATCAGCAGATATATATTGGATTTTTCACTGACCCTGAGTGTCCGGCCCCATGTGGCGGTCGTGTCCTCGACTCCTGGTGGTCCGAGGTCGTTCCCGCTGCACAGATTCATGCGCCAGGGCCTCCTACAGACAATGCACTTTGATTTATTGCGCTATCTGTAATAGCACCCGAGATATCACCAGATATATATTGCATTTTACCCTGACCCTGTGTGTCCGGCCCCATGAGACTGTGGTTTTCTCGGCCCCTGGTGGTTCGAGGTCGTTCCCGTTGCACAGATTCATGCGCCAGGGCCTCCAGCAGATAATTCACTTTGGTTTATTGCGCTATCTCTAATAGCACCCGAGATATCACCAGATATATATTGGATTTTCCCCTGACCCTGAGTGTCCGGCCCCATGAGACTGTGGTTTTCTCGGCCCCTGGTCGTCCGAGGTCGTTCCCGCTGCACAGATTCATGCGCCAGGGCCACCTACAGGCAATGCACTTTGATTTATTGCGCTATCTGTAATAGCACCCGAGATATCACCAGATATATATTGGATTTTACCCTGACCCTGAGTGTCCGGCCCCATGAGACTGTGGTTTTCTCGGCCCCTGGTGGTTCGAGGTCGTTCCCGCTGGCCAGATTCATGCGCCTGGGCCTCCTACAGACAATGCACTTTGATTTATTGCGCTATCTCTAATAGCACCCGAGATATCACCAGATATATATTGGATTTTTCCCTGACCGTGAGTGTCCGGCGCCATGAGACGGTGGTTTTCTCGGCCCCTGGTGGTCCGAGGTCGTTCCCGCTGCACAGATTCATGCGCCAGGGCCTCCTGCAGATAATTCACTTTGGTTTATTGCGCTATCTCTAATAGCACCCGAGATATCACCAGATATATACTGCATTTTACACTGACCCTGAATGTCCGGCCCCATGAGACTGTGGTTTTTTCGGCCCCTGGTGGTCCGAGGTCGTTCCCGCTGCACAGATTCATGCGCCAGGGCCTCCTACAGACAATGCACTTTGATTTATTGCGCTATCTGTAATAGCACCCTAGATATCAGCAGATATATATTGGATTTTTCACTGACAATGAGTGTCCGGCCCCATGAGACTGTGGTTTTCTCGGCCCCTGGTGGTCCGAGGTCGTTCCCGTTGCACAGATTCATGCGCCAGGGCCTCCTGCAGATAATTCACTTTGGTTTATTGCGCTATCTCTAATAGCACCCGAGATATCAACAGATATATATTGGATTTTCCCCTGACCCTGAGTGTCCGGCCCCATGAGACTGTGGTTTTCTCGGCCCCTGGTCGTCCGAGGTCGTTCCCGCTGCACAGATCTATGCGCCAGAGCCTCCTACAGACAATGCACTTTGATTTATTGCGCTATCGGTAATATCAGCCGAGATATCACCAGATATATATTGGATTTTTCACTGACCCTGAGTGTCCGGCCCCATGAGACGGTCGTTTTCTCGGCCCCTGGTGGTCCGAGGTCATTCCCGCTGCACAGATTCATGCGCCAGGGCCTCCTACAGACAATGCACTTTGATTTATTGCGCTATCTGTAATAGCACCCGAGATATCACCAGATATGTATTGGATTTTACCCTGACCCTGAGTGTCCGGCCCCATGAGACGGTCGTTGTCTCGGCCCCTGGAGGTCCGAGGACGTACCCGCTGCACAGATTCATGCGCCAGGGCCTCCTACAGACAATGCACTTTGATTTATTGCGCTATCTGTAATAGCACCCGAGATATCAGCAGATATATATTGGATTTTTCACTGACCCTGAGTGTCCGGCCCCATGTGGCGGTCCTGTCCTCGACTCCTGGTGGACCGAGGTCGTTCCCGCTGCACTGATTCATGCGCCAGGGCCTCCTACAGACAATGCACTTTGATTTATTGCGCTATCTGTAATAGCACCCGAGATATCAGCAGATATATATTGGATTTTTCACTGACCCTGAGTGTCCGGCCCCATGAGACGGTCGTTTTCTCGGCCCCTGGTGGTCCGAGGTCGTTCCCGCTGCACAGATTCATGCGCCAGGGCCTCCTGCAGATAATTCACTTTGGTTTATTGCGCTATCTCTAATAGCACCCGAGATATCACCAGATATATATTGGATTTTCCCCTGACCCTGAGTGTCCGGCCCCATGAGACTGTGGTTTTCTCGGCCCCTGGTGGTCCGAGGTCGTTCCCGCTGCACAGATTCATGCGCCAGGGCCTCCTACAGACAATGCACTTTGATTTATTGCGCTATCTGTAATAGCACCCGAGATATCACCGGATATATATTGGATTTTCCCCTGACCCTGAGTGTCCGGCCCCATGAGACGGTGGTTTTCTCGGCCCCTGGTGGTCCGATGTCGTTCTCGCTGCACAGGTTCATGCGCCAGGGTCTCCTACAGACAATGCACTTTGATTTATTGCGCTATCTGTAATAGCACCCGAGATATCACCACATATATATTGGATTTTTCACTGACCCTGAGTGTCCAGCCCCATGAGACGGTGGTTTTCTCGGTCCCTGGTGTTCCGAGGTCATTCCCGCTGCTCAGATTCATGCGCCAGGGCCTCCTACAGGCAATGCACTTTGATTTATTGCGCTATCTGTAATAGCACCCGAGATATAACCGGATATATATTGGATTTTCCCCTGACCCTGAGTGTCCGGCCCCATGAGACGGTGGTTTTCTCGGCCCCTGGTGGTCCGATGTCGTTCCCGCTGCACAGGTTCATGCGTCAGGGTCTCCTACAGACAATGCACTTTGATTTATTGCGCTATCTGTCATAGCACCCGAGATATCACCACATATATATTGGATTTTTCACTGACCCTGAGTGTCCAGCCCCATGTGTCGATGTTTTTCTCGGTCCCTCGTGGTCCGAGGTCGATCCCGCTGCACAGATTTATGCGCCAGGGCATCCTATAGATAATGCACTTTGATTTATTGCGCTATCTCTAATAGCACCCGAGATATCACCAGATAAATATTGGATTTTTCCTTGACCCTGACAGTCCGGCCCCTTGTCTCGATGTTTTTCTCGGTCCCTCGTTGTCCGAGGTCGATCCCGCTGCACAGATTTATGCGCCAGGGCATCCTATAGATAATGCACTTTGGTTTATTGCGCTATCTCTAATAGCACCCGAGATATCACCAGATGTATATTGCATTTTTGCCTGACTCTGACAGTCCGGCCTCATGAGAAAGTGATTTTCTCGGCCCCTGGTGGTCCGAATTCGATCCCGCTGCACAGATTCATGCGCCAGGGCCTCCTACAGACGATGCACTTTGATTTATTGCGCTCTCTGTAATAGCACCCGAGATATCACCATATACATATTGGATTTTCCCCTGACCCTGAGTGTCCGGCCCCATCAGACGGTGGTTTTCTCGGCCCCTGGTGGTCCGAGGTCGTTCCAGCTCCACAGATTCATGCGCTAGGGCCTCCTACAGACAATGCACTATGATTTATTGCGCTATCTTTAATAGCACCCGAGATATCACCAGATATATATTGGATTTTCCCCTGACCCTGAGTGTCCGGCCCCATGAGACGGTGGTTTTCTCGGCCCCTGGTGCTCCGAGGTCGTTCCCGCTGCACATATTCATGCGCCAGGGCCCCCTGCAGATAATTCACTTTGGTTTAGTGCGCTATCTGTAAGAGCACCCGAGATGTCACCAGATATATGCTGGATTTTTACATGACATTAGGTGACGGATTCCGAATATCTGTAATTTTCTCGGCGCCTGGTGGTCCGAGGTCGTTCCTGCTGCACAGATTAATACGCTAGGCCCTCCTGCAGATAATTCACTTTGGTTTATTGCGCTATCTCTAATAGCACTCGAGATATCACCAGATATATATTGGATTTTTCCCAGACCCTGACAGTCCGGCCCCATGTGTCGGTGGTTTTCTCGGCCCCTGGTGGTCCGAGGTCGTTCCCGCTGCTCAGATTAATACGCTAGGCCCTCCTGCAGATAATTCACTTTGGTATATTGCGCTATCTCTAATAGCACCCGTGATATCAAAAGATATATATTGGATAATTCCTTGACCCTGACAGTCCAGCCCAATGTGTCGATGTTTTTCTCGGTCCCTGGTGGTCCGAGGTCGATCCCGCTGCACAGATCCATGCGCCAGGGCATCCTATAGATAATTCACTTTGGTTTATTGCGCTATCTCTAATAGCACTCGAGATATCACCAGATATATATTGGATTTTCTCCAGACCCTGAGTGTCCGGCCCCATGTGTCGGTGGTTTTCTCGGCCCCTGGTGGTCCGTGGTCGATCCCGCGGCACAGATTTATGCGCCAGGGCCTCCTGCAGACAATACACTTTGATTTATTTCGCTATCTCTAATAGCACCCGAGATATCACCAGATATATATTGGATTTTTCCCTGACCCTGACAGTCCGGCCGCATGAGACGGTGGTTTTCTCGGCCCCTGGTGGTCCGATTGTTCCCACTGCACAGATTCATGCGCCAGGGCCTCCTATAGATAATTCACTTTGGTTTATTGCGCTATCTCTAATAGCACCCGAGATGTCACCAGATATATATTGGGTTTTTCCCTGACCCTGACAATCCGGCCCCATGAGACGGTGATTTTCTCGGCCCCTAGTGGTCCGAGGTCGATCCCGCTGCACAGATTCATGCGCCAGGGCCTCCTGCAGACAATGCACTTTGATTTATTTCGCTATCTCTAATAGCACCCGAGATATCACCTGATATATATTGTATTTTTCCCTGACCCTGACAGTCCGGCCGCATGAGACGGCGATTTTCTCGGCCCATGCTGGTCCGAGGTCGATCCCGCTGCACAGATTCATGCGCCAGGGCCTCCAAAAGACAATGCACTTTGATTCATTGCGCTATCTCTAATAGCATCCGAGATATCACCAGATAAATATTGGATTTTTCCTTGACCCTGACAGTCCGGCCCCATGTGTCGATGTTTTTCTCGGTCCCTCGTGGTCCGAGGTCGATCCCGCTGCGCAGATTTATGCGCCAGGGCATCCTATAGACGATGCACTTTGATTTATTGCGCTCTCTGTAATAGCACCCGAGATATCACCATATACATATTGGACTTTCCCCTGACCCTGAGTGTCCGGCCCCATGAGACGGTGGTTTTCTCGGCCCCTGGTGGTCCGAGGTCGTTCCCGCTGCACAGATTCGTGCGCCAGGGCCTCCTACAGACAATGCACTATGGTTTATTGCGCTATCTTTAATAGCACCCGAGATATCACCAGATATATATTGGATTTTCCCCTGACCCTGAGTGTCCGGCCCCATGAGACGGTGGTTTTCTCGGCCCCTGGTGGTCCGAGGTGGTTCTCGCGGCACAGATTTATGCGCCAGGGCCTCCTGGAGACAATGCACTTTGATTTATTTCGCTATCCCTAATAGCACACGAGATATCACCAGATATATATTGGATTTTTCCCTGACCCTGACAGTCCGACCCCTTGAGACGGTGGTTTTCTCGGCCCCTGGTGGTCCGAGGTCGTTCCAGCTGCACAGATTCATGCGCTAGGGCCTCCTACAGACAATTCACTATGATTTATTGCGCTATCTTTAATAGCACCCGAGATATCACCGTATATATATTGGATTTTCCCCTGACCCTGAGTGTCCGGCCCCATGAGACGGTGGTTTTCTCGGCCCTTGGTGGTCCGAGGTCGTTCCCTCTGCACAGATTCATGCGCCAGGGCCCCCTGCAGATAATTCACTTTGGTTTAGTGCGCTATCTGTAAGAGCACCCGAGATATCAGCAGATATATATTGGATTTTTCACTGACCCTGAGTGACCGGCCCCATGAGACGGTAGTTTTCTCGGCCCCTGGTGGTCCGAGGTCGTTCCCGCTGCACAGATTCATGCGCCAGGGCCTACTGCAGATAATTCACTTTGATTTATTGCGCTATCTGTAATAGCAGCCTAGATATCACCACATATATATTGGATTTTTCACTGACCCTGAGTATCCGGCCCCATGAGACGGTGGTTTTCTCGGTCCCTGGTGTTCCGAGGTCGTTCCCGCTGCACAGATTCATGCGCCAGGGCCTCCTACAGGCAATGCACTTTCGTTTATTGCGCTATCTCTAATAGCACCCGAGATATCACCAGATATATATTGGATTTTCCCCTGACCCTGAGTGTCCGGCCCCATGAGACTGTGGTTTTCTCAGCCCCTGGTGGTCCGAGATCGTTCCCGTTGCACAGATTCATGCGCCAGGGCCTCCTACAGACAATGCACTTTGATTTATTGCGCTATCTGTAATAGCACCCGAGATATCACCAGATATATATTGGATTTTCCCCTGACCCTGAGTGACCGGCCCCATGAGACTGTGGTTTTTTCGGCCCCTGGTGGTCCGAGGTCGTTCCCGCTGCACAGATTCATGCGCCAGGGCCTCCTACAGACAATGCACTTTGATTTATTGCGGTATCTGTAATAGCACCCGAGATATCACCAGATATATATTGCATTTTACCCTGACCCTGAGTGTCCGGCCCCATGAGACTGTGGTTTTTTCGGCCCCTGGTGGTCCGAGGTCGTTCCCGCTGCACAGATTCATGCGCCAGGGCCTCCTACAGACAATGCACTTTGATGTATTACGCTATCTGTAATAGCACCCGAGATATCACCAGATATATATTGGATTTTACCCTGACCCTGAGTGTCCGGCCCCATGAGACGGTCGTTGTCTCGGCCCCTGGAGGTCCGAGGACGTTTCCGCTGCAGAGATTCATGCGCCAGGGCCTCCTACAGGTAATGCACTTTGATTTATTGCGCTATCTGTAATAGCACCCGAGATATCACCAGATATATATTGGATTTTTCCCTGACCCTGAGTGTCCGGCCCCATGAGAAGGTGGTTGTCTCGCCCCTGGTGGTCCGAGGTCGTTCCCGCTGCACAGATTCATGCGCCAGGGCCTCCTACAGACAATGCACTTTGATTTATTGCGCTATCTGTAATAGCACCCGAGATATCACCAGATATATATTGGATTTTACCCTGACCCTGAGTGTCCGGCCCCATGAGACGGTCGTTGTCTCGGCCCCTGGAGGTCCGAGGACGTTTCCGCTGCAGAGATTCATGCGCCAGGGCCTCCTACAGGTAATGCACTTTGATTTATTGCGCTATCTGTAATAGCACCCGAGATATCACCAGATATATATTGGATTTTTCCCTGACCCTGGGTGTCCGGCCCCATGAGAAGGTGGTTGTCTCGCCCCTGGTGGTCCGAGGTCGTTCCCGCTGCACAGATTCATGCGCCAGGGCCTCCTACAGACAATGCACTTTGATTTATTGCGCTATCTGTAATAGCAGCCGAGATATCACCAGATATATATTGGATTTTTCACTGACCCGGAGTGTCCGGCCCCATGAGGCGGTCGTTTCCTCGGCTCCAGGTGGTCCGAGGTCGTTCCCGCTGCACAGATTCATGCGCCAGGGCCTCCTACAGACAATGCACTTTGATGTATTGCGCTATCTGTAATAGCACCCGAGATATCAGCAGATGTATATTGGATTTTTCACTGACCCTGAGTGTCCGGCCCCATGAGACGGTCGTTTTCTCGGCCCCTGGTGGTCCGAGGTCGTTCCCGCTGCACAGATTCATGCGCCAGGGTCTCCTACAGACAGTGCACTTTGGTTTATTGCGCTATCTGTAATAGCACCCGAGATATCACCAGATATATATTGGATTTTTCCCTGACCCTGAGTGTCCGGCTCCATGAGACGGTGATTTTCTCGTCCCCTGGTGGTCCGACGTCGTTCCCGCTGCCCAGATTCATGCGCCAGGGCCTCCTACAGACAATGCACTTTGGTTTATTGCGCTATCTGTAATAGCACCCGAGATATCACCAGATATATGCTGGATTTTTCCCTGACCCTGAGTGTCCGGCTCCATGAGACGGTGATTTTCTCGTCCCCTGGTGGTCCGACGTCGTTCCCGCTGCCCAGATTCATGCGCCAGGGCCTCCTACAGACAATGCACTTTGATTTATTGCGCTATCTGTAATAGCAGCCGAGATATCACCAGATATATATTGGATTTTTCACTGACCCTGAGTGTCCGGCCCCATGAGGCGATCGTTTCCTCGGCTCCTGGTGGTCCGAGGTCGTTCCCGCTGCACAGATTCATACGCCAGGGCCTACTGCAGATAATTCACTTTGATTTATTGCGCTATCTGTAATAGCACCCGAGATATCACCACATATATATTGGATTTTTCACTGACCCTGAGTGTCCGGTCCCATGAGACTGTGGTTTTCTCGGCCCCTGGTGGTCCGAGGTCGTTCCCGCTGCACAGATTCATGCGCCAGGGCCTCCTACAGACAATGCACGTTGATTTATTGCGCTATCTGTAATAGCACCCGAGATATCAGCAGATATATATTGGATTTTTCACTGACCCTGAGTGTCCGGCCCCATGAGACGGTCGTTTTCTCGGCCCCTGGGGGTCCGAGGTCGTTCCCGCTGCACAGATTCATGCGCCAGGGCCTCCTGCAGATAATTCACTTTGGTTTATTGCGCTATCTCTAATAGCACCCGAGATATCAGCTGATATATATTGGATTTTTCACTGACCCTGAGTGACCGGCCCCATGAGACGGTAGTTTTCTCGGCCCCTGGTGGTCCGAGGTCGTTCCCGCTGCACAGATTCATGCGCCAGGGCCTACTGCAGATAATTCACTTTGATTTATTGCGCTATCTGTAATAGCAGCCGAGATATCACCACATATATATTGGATTTTTCACTGACCCTGAGTATCCGGCCCCATGAGACGGTGGTTTTCTCGGTGCCTGGTGTTCCGAGGTCGTTCCCGCTGCACAGATTCATGCGCCAGGGCCTCCTACAGACAATGCACTTTCGTTTATTGCGCTATCTGTAATAGCACCCGAGATATCACCAGATATATATTGGATATTCCCCTGACCCTGAGTGTCCGGCCCCATGAGACTGTTTTTTTTTCGGCCCCTGGTGGTCCGAGGTCGTTCCCGCTGCACAGATTCATGCGCCAGGGCCTCCTACAGACAATGCACTTTGATTTATTGCGCTATCTGTCATTGCACCCGAGATATCACCACATATATATTGGATTTTTCACTGACCCTGAGTGTCCAGCCCCATGAGACGGTGGTTTTCTCGGTCCCTGGTGTTCCGAGTTCGTTCCCGCTGCACAGATTCATGCGCCAGGGCCTCCTAGAGACAATGCACTTTGATTTATTGCGCTATCTCTAATAGCACCCGAAATATCACCAGATATATATTGGATTTTCCCCTGACCCTGAGTGTCCGGCCCCATGAGACTGTGGTTTTCTCGGCCCCTGGTGGTCCGAGGTCGTTCCCGCTGCACATATTCATGCGCCAGGGCCCCCTGCAGATAATTCACTTTGGTTTAGTGCGCTATCTGTAAGAGCACCCGAGATGTCACCAGATATATGCTGGATTTTTACATGACATTAGGTGACGGATTCCGAATATCTGTAATTTTCTCGGCGCCTGGTGGTCCGAGGTCGTTCCTGCTGCTCAGATTAATACGCTAGGCCCTCCTGCAGATAATTCACTTTGGTATATTGCGCTATCTCTAATAGCACCCGTGATATCAAAAGATATATATTGGATTTTTCCTTGACCCTGACAGTCCGGCCCCATGTGTCGATGTTTTTCTCGGTCCCTGGTGGTCCGAGGTCGATCCCGCTGCACAGATCCATGCGCCAGTGCATCCTATAGATAATTCACTTTGGTTTATTGCGCTATCTCTAATAGCACTCGAGATATCACCAGATATATATTCGATTTTCTCCTGACCCTGAGTGTCCGGCCCCATGAGACTGTGGTTTTTTCGGCCCCTGATGGTCCGAGGTCGTTCCCGCTGCACAGATTCATGCGCCAGGGCCTCCTACAGACAATGCACTTTGATTTATTGCGCTATCTGTAATAGCACCCGAGATATCACCAGATATATATTGCATTTTACCCTGACCCTGAGTGTCTGGCCCCATGAGACTGTGGTTTTTTCGGCCCCTGGTGGTCCGAGGTCGTTCCCGCTGCACAGATTCATGCGCCAGGGCCTCCTACAGACAATGCACTTTGATTTATTGCGCTATCTGTAATAGCACCCGAGATATCACCGGATATATATTGGATTTTCCCCTGACCCTGAGTGTCCGGCCCCATGAGACGGTGGTTTTCTCGGCCCCTGGTGGTCCGATGTCGTTCCCGCTGCACAGGTTCATGCGCCAGGGTCTCCTACAGACAATGCACTTTGATTTATTGCGCTATCTGTCATAGCACCCGAGATATCACCACATATATATTGGATTTTTCACTGACCCTGAGTGTCCAGCCCCATGAGACGGTGGTTTTCTCGGTCCCTGGTGTTCCGAGTTCGTTCCCGCTGCACAGATTAATGCGCCAGGGCCTCCTAGAGACAATGCACTTTGATTTATTGCGCTATCTCTAATAGCACCCGAAATATCACCAGATATATATTGGATTTTCCCCTGACCCTGAGTGTCCGGCCCCATGAGACTGTGGTTTTCTCGGCCCCTGGTGGTCCGAGGTCGTTCCCGCTGCACATATTCATGCGCCAGGGCCCCCTGCAGACAATGCACTTTGGTTTATTGCGCTATCTCTAATAGCACCCGAGATGTCACCAGATATATATTGGATTTTTCCCTGACCCTGACAATCCGGCCCCATGAGACGGTGATTTTCTCGGCCCCTAGTGGTCCGAGGTCGATCCCGCTGCACAGATTCATGCGCCAGGGCCTCCTGCAGACAATGCACTTTGATTTATTGCGCTATCTCTAATAGCACCCGAAATATCACCAGATATATATTGGATTTTCCCCTGACCCTGAGTGTCCGGCCCCATGAGACTGTGGTTTTCTCGGCCCCTGGTGGTCCGAGGTCGTTCCCGCTGCACATATTCATGCGCCAGGGCCCCCTGCAGATAATTCACTTTGGTTTAGTGCGCTATCTGTAAGAGCACCCGAGATGTCACCAGATATATGCTGGATTTTTACATGACATTAGGTGACGGATTCCGAATATCTGTAATTTTCTCGGCGCCTGGTGGTCCCAGGTCGTTCCTGCTGCTCAGATTAATACGCTAGGCCCTCCTGCAGATAATTCACTTTGGTATATTGCGCTATCTCTAATAGCACCCGTGATATCAAAAGATATATATTGGATTTTTCCTTGACCCTGACAGTCCGGCCCCATGTGTCGATGTTTTTCTCGGTCCCTGGTGGTCCGAGGTCGATCCCGCTGCACAGATCCATGCGCCAGTGCATCCTATAGATAATTCACTTTGGTTTGTTGCGCTACCTCTAATAGCACCCGTGATATCAAAAGATATATATTGGATTTTTCCTTGACCCTGACAGTCCTGCCCCATGTGTCGATGTTTTTCTCGGTCCCTGGTGGTCCGATGTCGTTCTCGCTGCACAGGTTCATGCGCCAGGGTCTCCTACAGACAATGCACTTTGATTTATTGCGCTATCTGTAATAGCACCCGAGATATCACCACATATATATTGGATTTTTCACTGACCCTGAGTGTCCAGCCCCATGAGACGGTGGTTTTCTCGGTCCCTGGTGTTCCGAGGTCGTTCCCGCTGCACAGATTCATGCGCCAGGGCCTACTACAGACAATGCACTTTGATTTATTGCGCTATCTGTAATAGCACCCGAGATATCACCGGATATATATTGGATTTTCCCCTGACCCTGACAGTCCGGCCCCATGAGACGGAGATTTTCTGGGCCCCTGGTGGTCCGAGGTCGATCCCGCTGCACAGATTCATGCGCCAGGGCCTCCTATAGATAATTCACTTTGGTTTGTTGCGCTACCTCTAATAGCACCCGTGATATCAAAAGATATATATTGGATTTTTCCTTGACCCTGACAGTCCTGCCCCATGTGTCGATGTTTTTCTCGGTCCCTGGTGGTCCGAGGTCGTTCTCGCTGCACAGATTCATGCGCCAGGGCCTCCTATAGATAATTCACTTTGGTTTATTGCGCTATCTCTAATAGCACCCGAGATATCACCATATACATATTGGATTTTCCCCTGACCCTGAGTGTCCGGCCCCATGAGACGGTGGTTTTCTCGGCCCCTGGTGCTCCGAGGTCGTTCCCGCTGCACATATTCATGCGCCAGGGCCCCCTGCAGATCATTCACTTTGGTTTAGTGCGCTATCTGAAAGAGCACCCGAGATGTCACCAGATATATGCTGGATTTTTACATGACATTAGGTGACGGATTCCGAATATCTGTAATTTTCTCGGCGCCTGGTGGTCCGAGGTCGTTCCTGCTGCTCAGATTAATACGCTAGGGCCTCCTGCAGATAATTCACTTTGGTTTATTGCGCTATCTCTAATAGCACTCGAGATATCACCAGATATATATTGGATTTTTCCCAGACCCTGACAGTCCGGCCCCATGTGTCGGTGGTTTTCTCGGCCCCTGGTGGTCCGAGGTCGTTCCCGCTGCTCAGATTAATACGCTAGGCCCTCCTGCAGATAATTCACTTTGGTATATTGCGCTATCTCTAATAGCACCCGTGATATCAAAAGATATATATTGGATTTTTCCTTGATCCTGACAGTCCGGCCCCATGTGTCGATGTTTTTCTCGGTCCCTGGTGGTCCGAGGTCGATCCCGCTGCACAGATCCATGCGCCAGTGCATCCTATAGATAATTCACTTTGGTTTATTGCGCTATCTCTAATAGCACTCGAGATATCACCAGATATATATTGGATTTTCTCCTGACCCTGAGTGTCCGGCCCCATGTGTCGGTGGTTTTCTCGGCCCCTGGTGGTCCGTGGTCGATCCCGCGGAACAGATTTATGCGCCAGGGCCTCCTGCAGACAATGCACTTTGATTTATTTCGCTATCTCTAATAGCACCCGAGATATCACCTGATATATATTGTATTTTTCCCTGACCCTGACAGTCCGGCCGCATGAGACGGAGATTTTCTCGGCCCATGCTGGTCCGAGGTCGATCCCGCTGCACAGATTCATGCGCCAGGGCCTCCAAAAGACAATGCACTTTGATTCATTGCGCTATCTCTAATAGCACCCGAGATATCACCAGATAAATATTGGATTTTTCCTTGACCCTGACAGTCCGGCCCCATGTGTCGATGTTTTTCTCGGTCCCTCGTGGTCCGAGGTCGATCCCGCTGCACAGATTTATGCGCCAGGGCATCCTATAGATAATGCACTTTGATTTATTGCGCTATCTCTAATAGCACCCGAGATATCACCAGATGTATATTGCATTTTTGCCTGACCCTGACAGTCCGGCTTCATGAGAAAGTGATTTCCTCGGCCCCTGGTGGTCCGAATTCGATCCCGCTGCACAGACTCATGCGCCAGGGCCTACTACAGACAATGCACTTTGATTTATTGCGCTATCTGTAATAGCACCCGAGATATCACCGGATATATATTGGATTTTCCCCTGACCCTGAGTGTCCGGCCCCATGAGACGGTGGTTTTCTCGGCCCCTGGTGGTCCGATGTCGTTCTCGCTGCACAGGTTCATGCGCCAGGGTCTCCTACAGACAATGCATTTTGATTTATTGCGCTATCTGTAATAGCACCCGAGATATCACCACATATATATTGGATTTTTCACTGACCCTGAGTGTCCAGCCCCATGAGACGGTGGTTTTCTCGGTCCCTGGTGTTCCGAGGTCGTTCCCGCTGCACAGATTCATGCGCCAGGGCCTACTACAGACAATGCACTTTGATTTATTGCGCTATCTGTAATAGCACCCGAGATATCACCGGATATATATTGGATTTTCCCCTGACCCTGACAGTCCGGCCCCATGAGACGGAGATTTTCTGGGCCCCTGGTGGTCCGAGGTCGATCCCGCTGCACAGATTCATGCGCCAGGGCCTCCTATAGATAATTCACTTTGGTTTGTTGCGCTACCTCTAATAGCACCCGAGATATCATCAGATATATATTGGATTTACCCCTGACCCTGAGTGTCCGGCCCCATGAAACGGTGGTTTTCTCGGCCCCTGGTGGTCCGAGGTCGTTCTCGCTGCACAGATTCATGCGCCAGGGCCTCCTATAGATAATTCACTTTGGTTTGTTGCTCTATCTCTAATAGCACCCGAGATGTCACCAGATATATATTGGATTTTTCCCTGACCCCGACAATCCAGCCCCATGAGACGGTGATATTCTCGGCCCCTGGTGGTCCGAGGTCGATCCCGCTGCACAGATTCAGGCGCCAGGGCCCCCTGCAGATAATTCACTTTGGTTTATTGCGCTATCTCTAATAGCACCCGAGATATCACCATATACATATTGGATTTTCCCCTGACCCTGAGTGTCCGGCCTCATGAGACGGTGGTTTTCTCGGCCCCTGGTGCTCCGAGGTCGTTCCCGCTGCACATATTCATGCGCCAGGGCCCCCTGCAGATCATTCACTTTGGTTTAGTGCGCTATCTGAAAGAGCACCCGAGATGTCACCAGATATATGCTGGATTTTTACATGACATTAGGTGACGGATTCCGAATATCTGTAATTTTCTCGGCGCCTGGTGGTCCGAGGTCGTTCCTGCTGCTCAGATTAATACGCTAGGCCCTCCTGCAGATAATTCACTTTGGTTTATTGCGCTATCTCTAATAGCACTCGAGATATCACCAGATATATATTGGATTTTTCCCAGACCCTGACAGTCCGGCCCCATGTGTCGGTGGTTTTCTCGGCCCCTGGTGGTCCGAGGTCGTTCCCGCTGCTCAGATTAATACGCTAGGCCCTCCTGCAGATAATTCACTTTGGTATATTGCGCTATCTCTAATAGCACCCGTGATATCAAAAGATATATATTGGATTTTTCCTTGACCCTGACAGTCCGGCCCCATGTGTCGATGTTTTTCTCGGTCCCTGGTGGTCCGAGGTCGATCCCGCTACACAGATCCATGCGCCAGTGCATCCTATAGATAATTCACTTTGGTTTATTGCGCTATCTCTAATAGCACTCGAGATATCACCAGATATATATTGGATTTTCTCCTGACCCTGAGTGTCCGGCCCCATGTGTCGGTGGTTTTCTCGGCCCCTGGTGGTCCGTGGTCGATCCCGCGGCACAGATTTATGCGCCAGGGCCTCCTGCAGACAATGCACTTTGGTTTATTGCGCTATCTCTAATAGCACCCGAGATGTCACCAGATATATATTGGATTTTGCCCTGACCCTGACAGGCCGGCCGCATGTGTCGGTGGTTTTCTCGGCCCCTGGTGGTCCGAGGTCGTTCCCGCGGCACAGATTTATGCGCCAGGGCCTCCTGCAAACAATGCACTTTGATTTATTTCGCTATCTCTAATAGCACCCGAGATATCACCAGATATATATTGGATTTATCCCTGACCCTGACAGTCCGGCCCCATGAGACGGAGCTTTTCTCGGCCCCTGGTGGTCCGAGGTCGATGCCGCTGCACAGATTCATGCGCCAATGCCTCATACAGACAATGCACTTTGGTTTAATGCGCTATCTGTAATAGCACCCGAGATATCACCAGATATATGCTGGATTTTTACATGACCTTCGGTGACGGATTCCGAATATCTGTAATTGTCCTCGGCGCCTGGTGGTCCGAGGTCGTTCCTGCTGCACAGATTCATTCGCCAGTGCCTCCTAGAGACAATGCACTTTGATTTATTCCGCTATCCCTAATAGCACCCGAGATATCACCAGATATATATTGGATTTTTCCCTGACCCTGACAGTCCGGCCCCATGAGACTGTGATGTTCTCGGCCCCTGGTGGTCCGAGGTCGATCCCGCTGCACAGATTCATGCGCCAGGGCCCCCTACAGAGAATGCACTTTGATTTATTGCGCTATCTGTAATAGCTCCCGAGATATCACCAGATACATATTGGATTTTTCCCTGACCCTGACAGTCCGGCCCCATGAGACGGTAGTTTTCTCGGCCCCTCGTGGTCCGAGGTCGTTCCCGCTGCACAGACTCATGCGCCAGGACCTCCTGCAGACAATGCACTTTGGTTTATTGCGCTATCTTTAATAGCACCCGAGATATCACCAGATATATATTGGATTTTTCCATGACCCTGAGTGTCCGGCCCCATGAGACGGTAATTTTCTCGGCGCCTGGTGGTCCGAGGTCGTTCCTGCTGCACAGATTCATTCGCCAGTGCCACCTACAGACAATGCACTTTGATTTATTCCGCTATCTCTAATAGCACCCGAGATATCACCAGATATATGCTGGATTTTTACATGACCTTCGGTGACGGATTCCGAATATCTCTAATTTTTCTCGGCGCCTGGTGGTCCGAGGTCGTTCCTGCTGCACAGATTCATTCGCCAGTGCCTCCTACAGACAATGCACTTTGATTTATTCCGCTATCCCTAATAGCACCCGAGATATCACCAGATATATATTGGATTTTTCCCTGACCCTGACAGTCCGGCCCCATGAGACTGTGATGTTCTCGGCCCCTGGTGGTCCGAGGTCGATCCCGCTGCACAGATTCATGCGCCAGGGCCTCCTACAGACAATGCACTTTGATTTATTGCGCTATCTGTAATAGCTCCCGAGATATCACCAGATATATATTGGATTTTTCCCTGACCCTGACAGTCCGGCCCCATGAGACGGTAGTTTTCTCGGCCCCTGGTGGTCCGAGGTCGTTCCCGCTGCACAGACTCATGCGCCAGGACCTCCTGCAGACAATGCACTTTGGTTTATTGCGCTATCTTTAATAGCACCCGAGATATCACCAGATATATATTGGATTTTTCCATGACCTTGAGTGTCCGGCCCCATGAGACGGTAATTTTCTCGGCGCCTGGTGGTCCGAGGTCGTTCCTGCTGCACAGATTCATTCGCCAGTGCCTCCTACAGACAATGCACTTTGATTTATTCCGCTATCTCTAATAGCACCCGAGATATCACCAGATATATATTGGATTTTTCCCTGACCCTGACAGTCCGGCCCCATGAGACGGTAGTTTTCTCGGCCCCTGGTGGTCCGAGGTCGTTCCCGCTGCACAGATTCATGCGCCAGGACCTTCTGCAGACAATGCACTTCGGTTTATTGCGCTATCTGTAATAGCACCCGAGATATCACCAGATATATATTGGATTTTCCCCTGACCCCGAATTTCCGGCCCCATGAGACGGTGGTTTTCTAGGCCCCTGGTGGTCCGAGGTCATTCCCGCTGCACAGAATCATGCGCCAGGCCCGCCTGCGGATAATTCACTTTGTTTTAGTGCGCTATCCGTAAGAGGACCCGAGATATCACCAGATATATATTGAATTTTTCCCCGACCCTGAGTGTCCGGCCCCATGTCTCGGTGGTTTTCTCGGCCCCTGGTGGTCCGAGGTCGTTCCCGCTGCACAGATTCATGCGCCAGGGCCCCCCGCAGATAATGCACTTTGATTTATTGCGCTATCTGTAATAGCACCCGAGATATCATCAGATGTATATGGGATTTTTCCCCGACCCTGAGTGTCCGACCCCATGACACGGTGGTTTTCTCGGCCCCTGGTGGTCCTAGGTCGATCCCGCTGCACAGATTCACGCTCCAGGGCCTCCTACAGACAATGCACTTTGATTTATTGCGCTATCTGTAATAGCACACGAGATTTCACCAGATATATATTGGATTTTTCCCTGACCCTGTCTGTCCGGCCCCATGAGACGGTGATTTCCTCGGCCCCTGGTGGTCCGAGGTCTATCCCGCTACACAGATTCATGCGCCAGGGCCTCCTACAGACAATGCACTTTGATTTATTGCGCTATCTTTAATAGCACCCGAGATATCACCAGATATATATTGGATTTTTCCCTGACCCTGCCAGTCCGACCCCATGAGACGGTGATTTTCTCGGACCCTTGTGGTCCGAGGTCGATCCCGCTGCACAGATTCATGCGCCAGGGCCTGCTACAGACAATGCACTTTGATTTATTGTGCTATCTGTAATAGCACCCGAGATATCAACATATATATATTGGATTTTCCGCTGACAATGAGTGTCCGGCCCCATGAGACGGTGGTTTTCTCGGCCCCTGGTGCTCCGAGGTCGTTCCCGCTGCACATATTCATGCGCCAGGGCCCCCTGCAGATCATTCACTTTGGTTTAGTGCGCTATCTGAAAGAGCACCCGAGATGTCACCAGATATATGCTGGATTTTTACATGACATTAGGTGACGGATTCCGAATATCTGTAATTTTCTCGGCGCCTGGTGGTCCGAGGTCGTTCCTGCTGCTCAGATTAATACGCTAGGCCCTCCTGCAGATAATTCACTTTGGTTTATTGCGCTGTCTCTAATAGCACTCGAGATATCACCAGATATATATTGGATTTTTCCCAGACCCTGACAGTCCGGCCCCATGTGTCGGTGGTTTTCTCGGCCCCTGGTGGTCCGAGGTCGTTCCCGCTGCTCAGATTAATACGCTAGGCCCTCCTGCAGATAATTCACTTTGGTATATTGCGCTATCTCTAATAGCACCCGTGATATCAAAAGATATATATTGGATTTTTCCTTGACCCTGACAGTCCGGCCCCATGTGTCGATGTTTTTCTCGGTCCCTGGTGGTCCGAGGTCGATCCCGCTACACAGATCCATGCGCCAGTGCATCCTATAGATAATTCACTTTGGTTTATTGCGCTATCTCTAATAGCACTCGAGATATCACCAGATATATATTGGATTTTCTCCTGACCCTGAGTGTCCGGCCCCATGTGTCGGTGGTTTTCTCGGCCCCTGGTGGTCCGTGGTCGATCCCGCGGCACAGATTTATGCGCCAGGGCCTCCTGCAGACAATGCACTTTGGTTTATTGCGCTATCTCTAATAGCACCCGAGATGTCACCAGATATATATTGGATTTTCCCCTGACCCTGACAGGCCGGCCGCATGTGTCGGTGGTTTTCTCGCCCCCTGGTGGTCCTAGGCCGTTCCCGCTGCACAGATTCATGCGCCAGGGCCTCCTACAGACAATGCACTTTGCTTTAATGCGCTATCTGTAATAGCACCCGAGATATCACCAGATATATGCTGGATTTTTACATGACCTTCGGTGACGGATTCCGAATATCTGTAATTGTCCTCGGCGCCTGGTGGTCCGAGGTCGTTCCTGCTGCACAGATTCATTCGCCAGTGCCTCCTACAGACAATGCACTTTGATTTATTCCGCTATCCCTAATAGCACCCGAGATATCACCAGATATATATTGGATTTTTCCCTGACCCTGACAGTCCGGCCCCATGAGACTGTGATGTTCTCGGCCCCTGGTGGTCCGAGGTCGATCCCGCTGCACAGATTCATGCGCCAGGGCCCCCTACAGACAATGCACTTTGATTTATTGCGCTATCTGTAATAGCTCCCGAGATATCACCAGATACATATTGGATTTTTCCCTGACCCTGACAGTCCGGCCCCATGAGACGGTAGTTTTCTCGGCCCCTGGTGGCCCGAGGTCGTTCCCGCTGCACAGACTCATGCGCCAGGACCTCCTGCAGACAATGCACTTTGGTTTATTGCGCTATCTTTAATAGCACCCGAGATATCACCAGATATATATTGGATTTTTCCATGACCCTGAGTGTCCGGCCCCATGAGACGGTAATTTTCTCGGCGCCTGGTGGTCCGAGGTCGTTCCTGCTGCACAGATTCATTCGCCAGTGCCACCTACAGACAATGCACTTTGATTTATTCCGCTATCTCTAATAGCACCCGAGATATCACCAGATATATGCTGGATTTTTACATGACCTTCGGTGACGGATTCCGAATATCTCTAATTTTCCTCGGCGCCTGGTGGTCCGAGGTCGTTCCTGCTGCACAGATTCATTCACCAGTGCCTCCTACAGACAATGCACTTTGATTTATTCCGCTATCCCTAATAGCACCCGAGATATCACCAGATATATATTTGATTTTTCCCTGACCCTGACAGTCCGGCCCCATGAGACTGTGATGTTCTCGGCCCCTGGTGGTCCGAGGTCGATCCCGCTGCACAGATTCATGCGCCAGGGCCTCCTACAGACAATGCACTTTGATTTATTGCGCTATCTGTAATAGCTCCCGAGATATCACCAGATATATATTGGATTTTTCCCTGACCCTGACAGTCCGGCCCCATGAGACGGTAGTTTTCTCGGCCCCTGGTGGTCCGAGGTCGTTCCCGCTGCACAGACTCATGCGCCAGGACCTCCTGCAGACAATGCACTTTGGTTTATTGCGCTATCTTTAATAGCACCCGAGATATCACCAGATATATATTGGATTTTTCCATGACCCTGAGTGTCCGGCCCCATGAGACGGTAATTTTCTCGGCGCCTGGTGGTCCGAGGTCGTTCCTGCTGCACAGATTCATTCGCCAGTGCCTCCTACAGACAATGCACTATGATTTATTCCGCTATCTCTAATAGCACCCGAGATATCACCAGATATATATTGGATTTTTCCCTGACCCTGACAGTCCGGCAACATGAGACGGTAGTTTTCTCGGCCCCTGGTGGTCCGAGGTCGTTCCCGCTGCACAGATTCATGCGCCAGGACCTTCTGCAGACAATGCACTTCGGTTTATTGCGCTATCTGTAATAGCACCCGAGATATCACCAGATATATATTGGATTTTCCGCTGACCCCGAATTTCCGGCCCCATGAGACGGTGGTTTTCTAGGCCCCTGGTGGTCCGAGGTCATTCCCGCTGCACAGAATCATGCGCCAGGCCCGCCTGCGGATAATTCACTTTGTTTTAGTGCGCTATCCGTAAGAGGACCCGAGATATCACCAGATATATATTGAATTTTTCCCCGAGCCTGAGTGTCCGGCCCCATGTCTCTGTGGTTTTCTCGGCCCCTGGTGGTCCGAGGTCGTTCCCGCTGCACAGATTCATGCGCCAGGGCCCCCCGCAGATAATTCACTTTGGTTTAGTGCGCGATCTGTAATAGCACCCGAGATATAACCAGATATATATTGGATTTTTCCCTGACCCTGAGTGTCGAACACCATGATATGGTAGTTTTCTCGGCCCCTGGTGGTCCCAGGTCGTTCCCGCTGCACAGATTCATGCGCCAGGGCATCCTATAGATAATGCACTTTGATTTATTGCGCTATCTCTAATAGCACCCGAGATATCACCAGATATATATTGAATTTTTCCCTGACCCTGAGTGTCCGGCCCCATGTGTCGGTGGTTATCTCGGTCCCTCGTGGTCCCAGGTAGATCCCGCTGCACAGATTCATGCGCCAGGGCCCCATGCAGATAATGCACTTTGATTTATTGCGCTATCTCTAATAGCACCCGAGATATCACCAGATATATATTGAATTTTTCCCTGACCCTGAGTGTCCGGCCCCATGTGTCGGTGGTTATCTCGGTCCCTCGTGGTCCCAGGTAGATCCCGCTGCACAGATTCATGCGCCAGGGCCCCATGCAGATAATTCACTTTGATTTATTGCGCTATCTCTAATAGCACCCGAGATATCACCAGATATATATCTGATTTTTCCCTGACCCTGACATTCCGGCCCCATGAGACGGTGATTTTCTCGGCCCCTGGTGGTCCGAGGTCGTTCCCGCTGCACAGATTCATGCGCCAGGGCCCCCTGCAGATAATTCACTTTGATTTTTTGCGCTATCTCTAATAGCACCCGAGATATCACCAGATATATATTGGATTTTTCCTTGACCCTGAGAGTCCGGCCCCATGTGTCGATGGTTTTCTCGGTCCCTCGTGGTCCCAGGTAGATCCCGCTGCACAGATTCATGCGCAAGGGCCCCATGCAGATAATTCACTTTGATTTATTGCGCTATCTCTAATAGCACCCGAGATATCACCAGATATATATCGGATTTTTCCCTGACCCTGACAGTCCGGCCCCATGAGACGGTGATTTTCTCGGCCCCTGGTGGTCCGAGGTCGATCCCGCTGCACAGATTCATGCGCCAGGGCCTCCTACAGACAGTGCACATTGATTTATTGCGCTATCTGTAATAGCACCCGAGATATCACCAGATATATTTTGGATTTTTCCATGACTCTGAGGCTCCGACACCATGAGACGGTGGTTTCCTCGGCCCCTGCTGGTCCGAGGTCGTTCCCGCTGCACAGATTCATGCGCCAGGGCCCCCTGCAGATAATTCACTTTGATTTTTTGCGCTATATCTAATAGCACCCGAGATATCACCAGATATATATAGGATTTTTCCCTGACCCTGACAGTCCGGCCCCATGAGACGGTGGTTTTCTCGGCCCCTGGTGGTCCGAGGTCGATCCCGCTGCACAGATTCATGCGCCAGGGCCTCCTACAGACAATGCACTTTGATTTATTGTGGTATCTGTAATAGCACCCGAGATATCACCATATATATATTGGATTTTCCCCTGACAATGAGTGTCCGGCCCCATGAGACGGTGGTTTTCTCGGCCCCTGGTGGGTCGAGGTCGATCCCGGTGCACAGATTCATGCGCCAGCGCCCCCTGCAGATAATTCACTTTGATTTATTGCGCTATTACTAATAGCACCCGAGATATCACCAGATATATATTGGATTTTTCCCTGACCCTGACAGTCCGGCCCCATGAGACGGTGATTTTCTCGGCCCCTGGTGGTCCGAGGTCGATCCCGCTGCACAGATTCATGCGCCAGGGCCTCCTACAGACAATGCACTTCGATTTATTGCGCTATCTGTAATAGCACCCGAGATATCACCAGAGTTATATTGGATTTTTCCCTGACCCTGAGTGTCCGACCCCATGAGACTGTGGTTTTCTCGGCCCCTGGTGGTCCGAGGTCGTTCCCGCTGCACAGATTCATGCGCCAGGGCCTCCTGCAGACAATGCACTTTGATTTATTTCTCTATCCCTAATAGCACCCGAGATATCACCAGATATATATTGGATTTTTCCCTGACCCTGAGCGTCCGACCCCATGAGACGGTGGTTTTCTCGGCCCCTGGTGGTCCGAGGTCGATCCCGCTGCACAGATTCATGCGCCAGGGCCTGCTACAGACAATGCACTTTGATTTATTGTGCTATCTGTAATAGCACCCGAGATATCACCATATATATATTGGATTTTCCACTGACAATGAGTGTCCGGCCCCATGAGACGGTAGTTTTCTCGGCCCCTGGTGGTCCCAGGTCGTTCCCACTGCACAGATTCATGCGCTAGGGCCTCCTGCAGACAATGCACTTTGATTTATTGCGCTATCTCTAATAGCACCCGAGATATCACCAGATATATATTGGATTTTTCCTTGACCCTGACAGTCCGGCCCCATGTGTCGATGTTTTTCTCGGTCCCTCGTGGTCCGAGGTCGATCCCGCTGCACAGATTCATGCGCCAGGGCCCCCTGCAGATAATTCACTTTGGTTTAGTGCGCTATCTGTAAGAGCACCCGATATATCACCAGATATATATTGAATTTTTCCTCGACCCTGTGTGTCCGGCCCCAATTGTCGGTGGTTTTCTCGGCCCCTGGTGGTCCGAGGTCGATCCCATTGCACAGATTCATGCGCCAGGGTCTCCTACAGACAATGCACTTTGATTTATTGCGCTATCAGCAATAGCACCCGAGATATCACCAGATATATATTGGATTTTTCCCTGACCCTGCCAACCCGGCCCCATGAGACGGTGATTTTCTCAGCCCTTGGTGGTCCGAGGTCGTTCCCGCTGCACAGATTCATGGGCTAGGGCCTCCTACAGACAATGCACTTTGATTTATTGCGCTATCTGCAATAGCACCCGAGATATCACCAGATATATATTGAATTTTTCCTCGACCCTGTGTGTCCGGCCCCAATTGTCGGTGGTTTTCTCGGCCCCTGGTGGTCCGAGGTCGATTCCGCTGCACAGATTCATGCGCCAAGGCTTCCTGCAGACAATTGACTTTGGTTTATTGCGCTATCTGTAACAGCACCCGAGATATCATCAGATAGATGCTGGATTTTTATATGACCTTGTGTGACGGATTCCGAATATCTGTAATTTTCTCGGCCCCTGGTGGTCCGAGGTCGTTCCCGCTGCACAGATGCATGCACCAGGGCCTCCTGCAGATAATTCACTTTGGTTTATTGCGCTATCTCTAATAGCACCCGTGATATCACCAGATATATATTGGATTTTCCCCTGACCCTGAGTGTCCGGACCCATGAGACGGTGATTTTCTCGGCCTCTGGTGGTCCGAGGTCGTTCCCGCTGCACAGATTCATTCGCCTGGGCCTCCTACAGACAATGCACTTTGATTTATTGCGCTATCTGTAATAGCACCCGAGATATCACCAGATATATATTGGATTTTCCCCTGACACTGAGTGTCTGGACCCATGAGACGGTGGTTTTCTCGGCCCCTGGTGGTCCGAGGTCGTTCCCGCTGCCCAGATTCATGCGCCAGGGCCTCCTACAGGCAGTGCACTTTGGTTTATTGCGCTATCTGTAATAGCACCCGAGATATCACCAGATATATATTGGATTTTTCCCTGACCCTGACAGTCCGGCAACATGAGACGGTAGTTTTCTCGGCCCCTGGTGGTCCGAGGTCGTTCCCGCTGCACAGATTCATGCGCCAGGACCTTCTGCAGACAATGCACTTCGGTTTATTGCGCTATCTGTAATAGCACCCGAGATATCACCAGATATATATTGGATTTTCCGCTGACCCCGAATTTCCGGCCCCATGAGACGGTGGTTTTCTAGGCCCCTGGTGGTCCGAGGTCATTCCCGCTGCACAGAATCATGCGCCAGGCCCGCCTGCGGATAATTCACTTTGTTTTAGTGCGCTATCCGTAAGAGGACCCGAGATATCACCAGATATATATTGAATTTTTCCCCGAGCCTGAGTGTCCGGCCCCATGTCTCTGTGGTTTTCTCGGCCCCTGGTGGTCCGAGGTCGTTCCCGCTGCACAGATTCATGCGCCAGGGCCCCCCGCAGATAATTCACTTTGGTTTAGTGCGCGATCTATAATAGCACCCGAGATATAACCAGATATATATTGGATTTTTCCCTGACCCTGAGTGTCGAACACCATGATATGGTAGTTTTCTCGGCCCCTGGTGGTCCCAGGTCGTTCCCGCTGCACAGATTCATGCGCCAGGGCATCCTATAGATAATGCACTTTGATTTATTGCGCTATCTCTAATAGCACCCGAGATATCACCAGATATATATTGAATTTTTCCCTGACCCTGAGTGTCCGGCCCCATGTGTCGGTGGTTATCTCGGTCCCTCGTGGTCCCAGGTAGATCCCGCTGCACAGATTCATGCGCCAGGGCCCCATGCAGATAATGCACTTTGATTTATTGCGCTATCTCTAATAGCACCCGAGATATCACCAGATATATATTGAATTTTTCCCTGACCCTGAGTGTCCGGCCCCATGTGTCGGTGGTTATCTCGGTCCCTCGTGGTCCCAGGTAGATCCCGCTGCACAGATTCATGCGCCAGGGCCCCATGCAGATAATTCACTTTGATTTATTGCGCTATCTCTAATAGCACCCGAGATATCACCAGATATATATCTGATTTTTCCCTGACCCTGACATTCCGGCCCCATGAGACGGTGATTTTCTCGGCCCCTGGTGGTCCGAGGTCGTTCCCGCTGCACAGATTCATGCGCCAGGGCCCCCTGCAGATAATTCACTTTGATTTTTTGCGCTATCTCTAATAGCACCCGAGATATCACCAGATATATATTGGATTTTTCCTTGACCCTGAGAGTCCGGCCCCATGTGTCGATGGTTTTCTCGGTCCCTCGTGGTCCCAGGTAGATCCCGCTGCACAGATTCATGCGCAAGGGCCCCATGCAGATAATTCACTTTGATTTATTGCGCTATCTCTAATAGCACCCGAGATATCACCAGATATATATCGGATTTTTCCCTGACCCTGACAGTCCGGCCCCATGAGACGGTGATTTTCTCGGCCCCTGGTGGTCCGAGGTCGATCCCGCTGCACAGATTCATGCGCCAGGGCCTCCTACAGACAGTGCACATTGATTTATTGCGCTATCTGTAATAGCACCCGAGATATCACCAGATATATTTTGGATTTTTCCATGACTCTGAGGCTCCGACACCATGAGACGGTGGTTTCCTCGGCCCCTGCTGGTCCGAGGTCGTTCCCGCTGCACAGATTCATGCGCCAGGGCCCCCTGCAGATAATTCACTTTGATTTTTTGCGCTATATCTAATAGCACCCGAGATATCACCAGATATATATAGGATTTTTCCCTGACCCTGACAGTCCGGCCCCATGAGACGGTGACTTTCTCGGCCCATGGTGGTCCGAGGTCGATCCCGCTGCACAGATTCATGCGCCAGGGCCTCCTGCAGACAATGCACATTGGTTTATTTCGCTATCCCTAATAGCACCCGAGATATCACCAGATATAAATTGGATTTTTCCCTGACCCTGAGTGTCCGACCCCATGAGACGGTGGTTTTCTCGGCCCCTGGTGGTCCGAGGTCGATCCCGCTGCACAGATTCATGCGCCAGGGCCTCCTACAGACAATGCACTTTGATTTATTGTGGTATCTGTAATAGCACCCGAGATATCACCATATATATATTGGATTTTCCCCTGACAATGAGTGTCCGGCCCCATGAGACGGTGGTTTTCTCGGCCCCTGGTGGGTCGAGGTCGATCCCGGTGCACAGATTCATGCGCCAGCGCCCCCTGCAGATAATTCACTTTGATTTATTGCGCTATTACTAATAGCACCCGAGATATCACCAGATATATATTGGATTTTTCCCTGACCCTGACAGTCCGGCCCCATGAGACGGTGATTTTCTCGGCCCCTGGTGGTCCGAGGTCGATCCCGCTGCACAGATTCATGCGCCAGGGCCTCCTACAGACAATGCACTTCGATTTATTGCGCTATCTGTAATAGCACCCGAGATATCACCAGATTTATATTGGATTTTTCCCTGACCCTGAGTGTCCGACCCCATGAGACTGTGGTTTTCTCGGCCCCTGGTGGTCCGAGGTCGTTCCCGCTGCACAGATTCATGCGCCAGGGCCTCCTGCAGACAATGCACTTTGATTTATTTCTCTACCCCTAATAGCACCCGAGATATCACCAGATATATATTGGATTTTTCCCTGACCCTGAGCGTCCGACCCCATGAGACGGTGGTTTTCTCGGCCCCTGGTGGTCCGAGGTCGATCCCGCTGCACAGATTCATGCGCCAGGGCCTGCTACAGACAATGCACTTTGATTTATTGTGCTATCTGTAATAGCACCCGAGATATCACCATATATATATTGGATTTTCCACTGACAATGAGTGTCCGGCCCCATGAGACGGTAGTTTTCTCGGCCCCTGGTGGTCCCAGGTCGTTCCCACTGCACAGATTCATGCGCTAGGGCCTCCTGCAGACAATGCACTTTGATTTATTGCGCTATCTCTAATAGCACCCGAGATATCACCAGATATATATTGGATTTTTCCTTGACCCTGACAGTCCGGCCCCATGTGTCGATGTTTTTCTCGGTCCCTCGTGGTCCGAGGTCGATCCCGCTGCACAGATTCATGCGCCAGGGCCCCCTGCAGATAATTCACTTTGGTTTAGTGCGCTATCTGTAAGAGCACCCGATATATCACCAGATATATATTGAATTTTTCCTCGACCCTGTGTGTCCGGCCCCAATTGTCGGTGGTTTTCTCGGCCCCTGGTGGTCCGAGGTCGATTCCGCTGCACAGATTCATGCGCCAAGGCTTCCTGCAGACAATTGACTTTGGTTTATTGCGCTATCTGTAACAGCACCCGAGATATCATCAGATAGATGCTGGATTTTTATATGACCTTGTGTGACGGATTCCGAATATCTGTAATTTTCTCGGCCCCTGGTGGTCCGAGGTCGTTCCCGCTGCACAGATGCATGCACCAGGGCCTCCTGCAGATAATTCACTTTGGTTTATTGCGCTATCTCTAATAGCACCCGTGATATCACCAGATATATATTGGATTTTCCCCTGACCCTGAGTGTCCGGACCCATGAGACGGTGATTTTCTCGGCCTCTGGTGGTCCGAGGTCGTTCCCGCTGAACAGATTCATTCGCCTGGGCCTCCTATAGACAATGCACTTTGATTTATTGCGCTATCTGTAATAGCACCCGAGATATCACCAGATATATATTGGATTTTCCCCTGACACTGAGTGTCTGGACCCATGAGACGGTGGTTTTCTCGGCCCCTGGTGGTCCGAGGTCGTTCCCGCTGCCCAGATTCATGCGCCAGGGCCTCCTACAGGCAGTGCACTTTGGTTTATTGCGCTATCTGTAATAGCACCCGAGATATCACCAGATATATATTGGATTTTTCCCTGACCCTGAGTGTCCGGCTCCATGAGACGGTGATTTTCTCGTCCCCTGGTGGTCCGACGTCGTTCCCGCTGCCCAGATTCATGCGCCAGGGCCTCCTACAGACAATGCACTTTGGTTTATTGCGCTATCTGTAATAGCACCCGAGATATCACCAGATATATGCTGGATTTTTACATGACCTTGGGTGACGGATTCCGAATATCTGTAATTTTCTCGGCCACTGGTGGTCCGAGGTCGTTCCTGCGGCACAGATTCATTCGCCAGTGCCTCCTACAGACAATGCACTTTGATTTATTGCGCTATCTCTAATAGCACCCGAGCTATCACCAGATATATATTGAATTTTCCCCTGACCCTGAGTGTCCGGCCCCATGAGACTGTGGTTTTCCCGGCCTCTGGTGGTCCGAGGTCGTTCCCGCTGCACAGATTCGTGCGGCAGGGCCTCCTACAGACAATGCACTTTGATTTATTGGGCTATCTGTAATAGCACCCGAGATATCACCAGATATATATTGGATTTTCCCCTGACCCTGAGTGTCAGGCCCCATGAGTCGGTGGTTTTCTGGGCCCCTGGTGGTCCGAGGTCGTACCCGCTGCACAGATTCATGCGCAAGGGTCTCATACGGACAATGCACTTTGATTTATTAGGCTACCTCTAATAGCACCCGAGATATCACCAGATATATATTGGATTTTAGCCTGACCTTGACAGTCCGGCCCCATGTGTCGGTGATTTTCTGGGTCCCTGGTGGTCTGAGGTAGTTCCCGCTGCACAGAATCATACGACAGGGCCTCCTGCAGACAATGCACTTTGATTTATTGCGCTATCTATAATAGCACCCGAGATATCACCAGATATATTCTGGATTTTTACATGACCTTGGGTGTTCGGCCTCATGTGTCGGTGGTTTTCTCGGCCCCCGGTGGTCCGACGTCGTTCCCGCCGCACTGATTCATGCGCAAGGGCCTCGTGCAGATAATTCACTTTGGTTTATTGCGCTATCGATAATAGCACCGGAGATATCACCCGATATATATTGGATTTTTCGCCGACCCTGAGTGTCCGGCCCCATGAGACGGTGGTTTTCTCGGACCCTGGTGATCCGAGGTCGATCCCGCTGCACAGATTCATGCGCCAGGGCCTCCTGCAGACAATGCACATTGGTTTATTTCGCTATCCCTAATAGCACCCGAGATATCACCAGATATAAATTGGATTTTTCCCTGACCCTGAGTGTCCGACCCCATGAGACGGTGGTTTTCTCGGCCCCTGGTGGTCCGAGGTCGATCCCGCTGCACAGATTCATGCGCCAGGGCCTCCTACAGACAATGCACTTTGATTTATTGTGGTATCTGTAATAGCACCCGAGATATCACCATATATATATTGGATTTTCCCCTGACAATGAGTGTCCGGCCCCATGAGACGGTGGTTTTCTCGGCCCCTGGTGGGTCGAGGTCGATCCCGGTGCACAGATTCATGCGCCAGCGCCCCCTGCAGATAATTCACTTTGATTTATTGCGCTATTACTAATAGCACCCGAGATATCACCAGATATATATTGGATTTTTCCCTGACCCTGACAGTCCGGCCCCATGAGACGGTGATTTTCTCGGCCCCTGGTGGTCCGAGGTCGATCCCGCTGCACAGATTCATGCGCCAGGGCCTCCTACAGACAATGCACTTCGATTTATTGCGCTATCTGTAATAGCACCCGAGATATCACCAGATTTATATTGGATTTTTCCCTGACCCTGAGTGTCCGACCCCATGAGACTGTGGTTTTCTCGGCCCCTGGTGGTCCGAGGTCGTTCCCGCTGCACAGATTCATGCGCCAGGGCCTCCTGCAGACAATGCACTTTGATTTATTTCTCTATCCCTAATAGCACCCGAGATATCACCAGATATATATTGGATTTTTCCCTGACCCTGAGCGTCCGACCCCATGAGACGGTGGTTTTCTCGGCCCCTGGTGGTCCGAGGTCGATCCCGCTGCACAGATTCATGCGCCAGGGCCTGCTACAGACAATGCACTTTGATTTATTGTGCTATCTGTAATAGCACCCGAGATATCACCATATATATATTGGATTTTCCACTGACAATGAGTGTCCGGCCCCATGAGACGGTAGTTTTCTCGGCCCCTGGTGGTCCCAGGTCGTTCCCACTGCACAGATTCATGCGCTAGGGCCTCCTGCAGACAATGCACTTTGATTTATTGCGCTATCTCTAATAGCACCCGAGATATCACCAGATATATATTGGATTTTTCCTTGACCCTGACAGTCCGGCCCCATGTGTCGATGTTTTTCTCGGTCCCTCGTGGTCCGAGGTCGATCCCGCTGCACAGATTCATGCGCCAGGGCCCCCTGCAGATAATTCACTTTGGTTTAGTGCGCTATCTGTAAGAGCACCCGATATATCACCAGATATATATTGAATTTTTCCTCGACCCTGTGTGTCCGGCCCCAATTGTCGGTGGTTTTCTCGGCCCCTGGTGGTCCGAGGTCGATCCCATTGCACAGATTCATGCGCCAGGGTCTCCTACAGACAATGCACTTTGATTTATTGCGCTATCAGCAATAGCACCCGAGATATCACCAGATATATATTGGATTTTTCCCTGACCCTGCCAACCCGGCCCCATGAGACGGTGATTTTCTCAGCCCTTGGTGGTCCGAGGTCGTTCCCGCTGCACAGATTCATGGGCTAGGGCCTCCTACAGACAATGCACTTTGATTTATTGCGCTATCTGCAATAGCACCCGAGATATCACCAGATATATATTGAATTTTTCCTCGACCCTGTGTGTCCGGCCCCAATTGTCGGTGGTTTTCTCGGCCCCTGGTGGTCCGAGGTCGATTCCGCTGCACAGATTCATGCGCCAAGGCTTCCTGCAGACAATTGACTTTGGTTTATTGCGCTATCTGTAACAGCACCCGAGATATCATCAGATAGATGCTGGATTTTTATATGACCTTGTGTGACGGATTCCGAATATCTGTAATTTTCTCGGCCCCTGGTGGTCCGAGGTCGTTCCCGCTGCACAGATGCATGCACCAGGGCCTCCTGCAGATAATTCACTTTGGTTTATTGCGCTATCTCTAATAGCACCCGTGATATCACCAGATATATATTGGATTTTCCCCTGACCCTGAGTGTCCGGACCCATGAGACGGTGATTTTCTCGGCCTCTGGTGGTCCGAGGTCGTTCCCGCTGCACAGATTCATTCGCCTGGGCCTCCTACAGACAATGCACTTTGATTTATTGCGCTATCTGTAATAGCACCCGAGATATCACCAGATATATATTGGATTTTCCCCTGACACTGAGTGTCTGGACCCATGAGACGGTGGTTTTCTCGGCCCCTGGTGGTCCGAGGTCGTTCCCGCTGCACAGATTCATGCGCCAGGGCCTCCTGCAGACAATGCACATTGGTTTATTTCGCTATCCCTAATAGCACCCGAGATATCACCAGGTATAAATTGGATTTTTCCCTGACCCTGAGTGTCCGGCCCCATGAGACGGTGGTTTTCTCGGCCCCTGGTGGTCGGAGGTCGTTCCTGCTGGCCAGATTCATTCGCCTGGGCCTCCTACAGACAATGCACTTTGATTTATTGCGCTATCTGTAATAGCACCCGAGATATAACCAGATATGTGCTGGATTTTTACATGACCTTGGGTGACGGATTCCGAATATCTGTAATTTTCTCGGCCCCTGGTGGTCCGAGGTCGTTCCCGCTGCACAGATTCATTCGCCTGGGCCTCCTACAGACAATGCACTTTGATTTATTGCGCTATCTGTAATAGCACCCGAGATATCACCAGATATATATTGAATTTTCCCCTGACCCTGAGTGTCCGGCCCCATGAGACTGTGGTTTTCCCGGCCCCTGGTGGTCCGAGGTCGTTCCCGCTGCACAGATTCATGCGGCAGGGCCTCCTATAGACAATGCACTTTGATTTATTGCGCTATCTGTAATAGCACCCGAGATATCACCAGATATATATTGGATTTTCCCCTGACCCTGAGTGTCCGGACCCATGAGACGGTGGTTTTCTCGGCCCCTGGTGGTCCGAGGTCGTTCCCGCTGGCCAGATTCATTCGCCTGGGCCTCCTACAGACAATGCACTTTGGTTTATTGCGCTATCTATAATAGCACACGAGATATCACCAGATATATATTGGATTTTCCCCTGACCCTGAGAGTCCGGCCCCGTGAGTCGGTGGTTTTCTTGGCCCCTCGTGGTCCGAGGTCGTTCCCGCTGCCCAGATTCATGCGTTAGGGCCTCCTACAGACAATGCACTTTGGTTTATTGCGCTATCTCTAATAGCACCCGAGATATCACCAGATATATATTGGATTTTCCCCTGACCTTGGGTGACGGATTCCGAATATCTGTAATTTTCTCGGCCACTGGTGGTCCGAGATCGTTCCTGCGGTACAGATTCATTCGCAAGGGCCTCCTACAGACAATGCACTTTGGTTTATAGCGCTATCTGTAATAGCACCCGAGATATCACCAGATATATATTGGATTTTCCCCTGACCCTGAGTGTCCGGACCCATGAGACGGTGGTTTTCTCGGCCCGTGGTGGTCCGAGGTCGTTCCCGCTGCACAGATTCATTCGCCTGGGCCTCCTACAGACAATGCACTTTGATTTATTGCGCTGTCTGTAATAGCACCCGAGATATCACCAGATATATATTGGATTTTTCCCTGACCCTGAGTGTCCGGCTCCATGAGACGGTGATTTTCTCGGCCCCTGGTGGTCCGATGTCCTTCCCGCTGCACAGATTCATTCGCCTGGGCCTCCTACAGACAATGCACTTTGATTTATTGCGCTATCTGTAATAGCACCCGAGATATCACCAGATATATGCTGGATTTTTACATGACCTTGGGTGACGGATTCCGAATATCTGTAATTTTCTCGGCCACTGGTGGTCCGAGGTCGTTCCTGCGGAACAGATTCATTCGCCAGTGCCACCTACAGACAATGCGCTTTGGTTTATTGCGCTATCTGTAATAGCACCCGAGATATCACCAGATATATATTGGATTTTTCCCTGACCCTGAGTGTCCGGCTCCATGAGACGGTGATTTTCTCGTCCCCTGGTGGTCCGACGTCGTTCCCGCTGCCCAGATTCATGCGCCAGGGCCTCCTACAGACAATGCACTTTGGTTTATTGCGCTATCTGTAATAGCACCCGAGATATCACCAGATATATGCTGGATTTTTACATGACCTTGGGTGACGGATTCCGAATATCTGTAATTTTCTCGGCCACTGGTGGTCCGAGGTCGTTCCTGCGGCACAGATTCATTCGCCAGAGCCTCCTACAGACAATGCACTTTGATTTATTGCGCTATCTCTAATAGCACCCGAGATATCACCAGATATATATTGAATTTTCCCCTGACCCTGATTGTCCGGCCCCATGAGACTGTGGTTTTCCCGGCCCCTGGTGGTCCGAGGTCGTTCCCGCTGCACAGATTCATGCGGCAGGGCCTCCTATAGACAATGCACTTTGATTTATTGCGCTATCTGTAATAGCACCCGAGATATCACCAGATATATATTGGATTTTCCCCTGACCCTGAGTGTCCGGACCCATGAGACGGTTGTTTTCTCGGCCCCTGGTGCTCCCAGGTCGTTCCCGCTGGCCAGATTCATGCGCCTGGGCCTCCTACAGACAATGCACTTTGGTTTATTGCGCTATCTCTAATAGCACACGAGATATCACCAGATATATATTGGATTATCCCCTGACCCTGAGAGTCCGGCCCCGTGAGTCGGTGGTTTTCTTGGCCCCTCGTGGTCCGAGGTCGTTCCCGCTGCCCTGATTCATGCGCCAGGGCCTCCTACAGACAATGCACTTTGGTTTATTGCGCCATCTCTAATAGCACCCGAGATATCACCAGATATATATTGGATTTTCCGCTGACCTTGGGTGACGGATTCCGAATATCTGTAATTTTCTCGGCCACTGGTGGTCCGAGATCGTTCCTGCGGTACAGATTCATTCGCAAGGGCCTCCTACAGACAATGCACTTTGGTTTATAGCGCTATCTGTAATAGCACCCGAGATATCACCAGATATATATTGGATTTTCCCCTGACCCTGAGTGTCCGGACCCATGAGACGGTGGTTTTCTCGGCCCCTGGTGGTCCGAGGTCGTTCCCGCTGCACAGATTCATTCGCCTGGGCCTCCTACAGACAATGCACTTTGATTTATTGCGCTATCTGTAATAGCACCCGAGATATCACCAGATATATATTGGATTTTTCCCTGACCCTGAGTGTCCGGCCCCATGAGACGGTGATTTTCTCGGCCCCTGGTGGTCCGAGGTCCTTCCCGCTGCACAGATTCATTCGCCTGGGCCTCCTACAGACAATGCACTTTGATTTATTGCGCTATCTGTAATAGCACCCTAGATATCACCAGATATATATTGGATTTTCCCCTGACCCTGAGTGTCCGGCCCCATGAGACTGTGGTTTTCTCGGCCCCTCGTGGTCCGAGGTCGTTCCCGCTGGCCAGATTCATGAGCCTGGGCCTCCTACAGACAATGCACTTTGATTTAGTGCGCTATCTCTAATAGCACCCGAGATATCACCAGATATATATTGGATTTTTCCCTGACCCTGAGTGTCCGGCGCCATGAGACGGTGGTTTTCTTGGCCCCTGGTGGTCCGAGGGGGTTCCCGCTGCACAGATGCATGCGCCAGGGCCTCCTGCAGATAAGTCACTTTGGTTTATTGCGCATATCTGTAATAGCACCCGAGATATCACCAGATATATATTGGATTTTCCCCTGACCCTGAGTGTCCGGTCCCGTGAGTCGGTGGTTTTCTCGGCCCCTGGTGGTCCGAGGTCGTTCCCGCTGCACAGATTCATGCGCCAGGGCCTCCTGCAGATAATTCACTTTGGTTTAATGCGCTATCTCTAATAGCACCCGAGATATCACCAGATATATATTGAATTTTCCCCTGACCCTGAGTGTCCGGCCCCATGAGACTGTGGTTGTCTCGGCCCCTGGTGGTCCGAGGTCGTTCCCGCTGCACAAATTCATGCGCCAGGGCCTCCTACAGAAAATGCACATTGATTTATTGGGCTATCGGTAATAGCACCTGAGATATCACCAGATATATATTGAATTTTTCCCTGACCCTGAGTGTCCGGCCCCATGAGACGGTGGTTGTCTCGGCCCCTGGTGGTCCGAGGTCGTTCCCGCTGGCCAGATTCATGCGCCTGGGCCTCCTACAGACAATGCACTTTGATTTATTGCGCTATCTCAAATAGCACCCGAGATATCACCAGATATATATTGGATTTTCCCCTGACCCTGAGTGTCCGGCCCCCTGCGACGGTGGTTTTCTCGGCCCCTGGTGGTCCGAGGTCGTTCCCGCGGGCCAGATTCATGCCCCAGGGCCTCCTACAGACAATGCACTGTGATTTATTGCGCTATCTGTAATAGCACCCGAGATATCACCAGATATATATTGGATTTTTCCATGACCCTGAGTGTCCGGCCCCATGAGACGGTGGTTTCCTCGGCCCCTGGTGGTGCGAGGTCGTTCCCGCTGCTCAGATTCCTGCGCCAGGGCCTCCTACAGACAATGCACTTTGATTTATTGCGCTACCTGTAATAGCACCCAAGATATCACCAGATATATATTGGATTTTTCCCTGTCCCTGAGTGTCCTGCCCCATGAGACGGTGGTTTTCTCGGCCCCTGGTGGTCCGTGGTCGTTCCCGCTGGCCAGATTCATGCGCCAGGGCCTCCTACAGACAATGCACTTTGATTTATTGCGCTATCTCTAATAGCACCCGAGATATCACCAGATATATAATGGATTTTTCCCTGACCCTGAGTGTCCGGCCCCATGAGACGGTGGTTTTGTTGGCCCCTGGTGGCCCGAGGTCGTTCCCGCTGCACAGATGCATGCGCCAGGGCCTCCTGCAGATAATTCACTTTGGTTTATTGCGCTATCTCTAATAGCACCCGAGATATCACCAGATATATATTGGATTTTCCCCTGACCCTGAGTGTCCGGCCCCGTGAGTCGGTGGTTTTCTCGGCACCTGGCGGTCCGAGGTCGTTCCCGCTGCCCAGATTCATGCGCCAGGGCCTCCTACAGACAATGCACTTTGGTTTATTGCGCTATCTCTAATATCACCCGAGATATGACCAGATATTTGCTGGATTTTTACATGACCTTGGTTGACGGATACCGAATATCTGTAATTTTCTCGGCCCCTGGTGGTGCGAGGTCGTTCCCGCTGCTCAGATTCCTGCGCCAGGGCCTCCTACAGACAATGCACTTTGATTTATTGCGCTACCTGTAATAGCACCCAAGATATCACCAGATATATATTGGATTTTTCCCTGTCCCTGAGTGTCCTGCCCCATGAGACGGTGGTTTTCTCGGCCCCTGGTGGTCCGTGGTCGTTCCCGCTGGCCAGATTCATGCGCCAGGGCCTCCTACAGACAATGCACTTTGATTTATTGCGCTATCTCTAATAGCACCCGAGATATCACCAGATATATAATGGATTTTTCCCTGACCCTGAGTGTCCGGCCCCATGAGACGGTGGTTTTCTTGGCCCCTGGTGGCCCGAGGTCGTTCCCGCTGCACAGATGCATGCGCCATGGCCTCCTGCAGATAATTCACTTTGGTTTATTGCGCTATCTCTAATAGCACCCGAGATATCACCAGATATATATTGGATTTTCCCCTGACCCTGAGTGTCCGGCCCCGTGAGTCGGTGGTTTTCTCGGCACCTGGCGGTCCGAGGTCGTTCCCGCTGCCCAGATTCATTCGCCAGTGCCTCCTACAGACAATGCACTTTGATTTATTGCGCTATCTGTAATAGCACCCGAGATATCACCAGATATATATTGGATTTTTCCCTGACCCTGAGTGTCCGGCCCCATGAGACGTTGGTTTACTCGGCCCCTGGAGGTCCGAGGTCGTTCTCGCTGCACAGATGAATGCGCCAGGGCCTCCTGCAGATAATTCACTTTGGTTTATTGCGCTATCTCTAATAGCACCCGAGATATCACCAGATATATATTGGTTTTTCCCCTGACCCTGAGTGTCAGGACCCATGAGACGGTGGTTTTCTCGGCCCCTGGTGGTCCGAGGTCGTTCGAGCTGCACAGATTCATGCGCCAGGGCCTCCTACAGACAATGCACTTTGATTTATTGCGCTATCTGTAATAGCACCCGAGATATCACCAGATATATATTGGATTTTTCCCTGACCCTGAGTGTCCGGCCCCGTGAGTCGGTGGTTTTCTCGGCCCCTGGTGGTCCGAAGTCGTTCCCGCTGCGCAGATTCATGCGCTAGGGCCTCCTACAGACAATGCACTTTGGTTTATTACGCTATCTCTAATATCACCCGAGATATCACCAGATATTTGCTGAATTTTTACATGACCTTGGGTGACGGATTCCGAATATCTGTAATTTTCTCGGCCACTGGTGGTCCGAGATCGTTCCTGCGGCACAGATTCATTCGCCAGTGCCTCCTACAGACAATGCACTTTGATTTATTGCGCTAACTGTAATAGCACCCGAGATATCACCAGATATATATTGGATTTTTCCCTGACCCTGAGTGTCCGGCCCCATGAGACGGTGATTTTCTCGGCCCCTAGTGGTCCGAGGTCGTTCCCGCTGCCCAGATTCATGCGCCAGGGCCTCCTACAGACAATGCACTTTGATTTATTGCGCTATCTCTAATAGCACCCGAGATATCACCAGATATATATTGGGTTTTCCCCTGACCCTGAGTGTCCGGCCCCATGAGACTGTGGTTTTCTCGGCCCCTGGTGGTTCGAGGTGGTTCCCGCTGGCCAGATTCATGCGCCTGGGCCTCCTACAGACAATGCACTTTGATTTATTGCGCTATCTCTAATAGCACCCGAGATATCACCAGATATATATTGGATTTTCCCCTGACCCTGAGTGTCCGGACCAATGAGACGGTGGTTTTCTCGGCCCCTGGTGGTCCGAGGTCGTTCCCGCTGCACAGATTCATTCGCCTGGGCCTCCTACAGACAATGCACTTTGATTTATTGCGCTATCTGTAATAGCACTCGAGATATCACCAGATATATATTGGATTTCTCCCTGACCCTGAGTGTCCGGCTCCATGAGACGGTGATTTTCTCGGCCCCTGGTGGTCCGAGGTCGTTCCCGCTGCCCAGATTCATGCGCTAGGGCCTCCTACAGACAATGCACTTTGGTTTTTTGCGCTATCTCTAATAGCACCCAAGATATCACCAGATATTTGCTGGATTTTTTCATGACCTTGGGTGACGGATTCCGAATATCTGTAATTTTCTCGGCCACTGGTGGTCCGAGGTCGTTCCCGCTGCACAGATGCATGCACCAGGGCCTCCTGCAGATAATTCACTTTGGTTTATTGCGCTATCTCTAATAGCACCCGAGATATCACCAGATATATATTGGATTTTCCCCTGACCCAGAGTATCCGGACCCATGAGACGGTGGTTTTCTCGGCCCCTGGTGGTCCGAGGTCGTTCCCGCTGCCCAGATTCATGCGCCAGGGCCTCCTACAGACAATGCACTTTGGTTTATTGCGCTATCTGTAATAGAACCCGAGATATCGCCAGATATATATTGGGTTTTCCCCTGACCCTGAGTGTCCGGACCCATGTGTCGGTGGTTTTCTCGGCCCCTGGTGGTCCGAGGTCGTTCCCGCTGCACAGAATCATGCGCCAGGGCCTCTTGCAGACAATTCACTTTGGTTTATTGCGCTATCTCTAATAGCACCCGAGATATCACCAGATATATATTGGATTTTTCGCCGACCCTGAGTGTCCGGCCCCATGAGACGGTGGTTTTCTCGGACCCTGGTGGTCCGAGGTCGTTCCCGCTGCACAGGTTCATGCGCCAGGGCCTCCTACAGGCAATGCACTTTGGTTTATTGCGCTATCTGTAATAGCTCCCGAGATATCACCAGATATATATTGGATTTTTCCCTGACCCTGACAGTCCGGCCCCACGAGACGGTGATTTTCTCGGCCCCTGGTGGTCCGAGGTCGTTCCCGCTGCCCAGATTCATGCGCCAGGGCAGCTTACAGACAATGCACTTTCATTTATTGCGCTATCTGTAATAGCACCCAAGATACCACCAGATATATATTTTATTTTTCCCTGACCCTGAGTGTCCGGCCCCATGAGACGGTGGTTTTCTCGGCCCCTGGTGGTCGGAGGTCGTTCCCGCTGCACAGATGCATGCGCCAGGGCCTCCTGCAGATAATTCACTTTGGTTTATTGCGCTATCTCTAATAGCAACCAAGATATCACCAGATATATATTGGATTTTTCCCTGACCCTGAGTGTCCGGCCCCATGAGACGGTTGTTTTCTCGGCCCCTGGTGGTCCGACGTCGTTCCCGCTGCACAGATGCATGCGCCAGGGCCTCCTGCAGATAATTCACTTCGGTTTATTGCGCAATCTGTAATAGCACCCGAGATATCACCAGATATTTATTGGCTTTTCCCCTGACCCTGTGTGTCCGGCCCCATGAGACGGTGGTTTTCTCGGCCCCTGGTGGTCAGAGGTCGTTCCCGCTGCAACAGATTCATGCGACAGGGTCCCCTGCAGATAATTCACTTTGATTTATTGAGCTATCGCTAATAGCACCCGAGATATCACGAGATATATATTGGATTTTTCCCAGACCCTCACAGTCCGGCCCCATGAGACTTTGATTTTCTCGGCCCCTGGTGGTCCGAGGTCGATCCCGCTGCACAGATTCATGCGCTAGGGCCTCCTGCAGACAATGCACTATGATTTATTGCGCTATCTCTAATACCACCCGAGATATCACCAGATATATATTGGATTTTTCCCTGACCCTGACAGTCGGACTCCATGAGACGGTGGTTTTCTCGGCCCCTGGTGGTCCGAGGTCGTTCCCGCTGCACAGATTTATGCGCCAGGGCCTCCTGCAGACAATGCACTTTGATTTATTGCGCTATCTGTAATAGTACCCGAGATATCACCAGATTTATATTGGATTTTCCCCTGACTCTGAGTGTCCGGCCCCATGTGTCGATGGTTTTCTCGGTCCCTCGTGGTCCGAGGTAGATCCCGCTGCACAGATTCATGCGCCAGGGCCTCCTGCAGATAATTCACTTTGGTTTATTGCGCTATCTCTAATAGCACCCGAGATATCACCAGATATATATTTGACTTTTCCCTGACCCTGAGTGTCCGGCCCCATGAGACGGTGCTTTTCTCGACCCCTGGTGGTCCGAGGTAGTTCCCCCTGCACAGATGCATGCGCCAGGGCCTCCTGCAGATAACTCACTTTGGTTTAATGCGCTATCTCTAATAGCACCCGAGATATCATCAGATACATCCTGGGTTTTTACATGACCTTGGGAGTGCGGCCCCATGTGTCGGTGGTTTTCTCGGCCCCTGGTGGTCCCAGGTCGTTCCCGCTGCACAGATTTATGCGCCAGGGCCTCCTGCAGATAATTCACTTTGGTTTATTGCGCTATCTCTAATAGCACCCGAGATATCACCAGATATTTATTGGCTTTTCCCCTGACCCTGTGTGTCCGGCCCCATGGGACGGTGGTTTTCTCGGCCCCTGGTTGTCCGAGGTCGTTCCCGCTTACCAGATTCATGCGCCAGGGCCTCCTACAGACAAAGCACTTTGATTTATTGCGCTATCTGTAATAGCACCCGAGATATCACCAGATATATATTGGATTTTTCCCTGACACTGAATGTCCGGCCCCATGAGACGGTGGTTTTCTCGGCCCCTAGTGGTCCGACGTCGTTCGCGATGCACAGATTCATGCGCCAGGGCCTCCTGCAGATAATTCACTATGGTTTATTGCGCTATCTCTAATAGCACCCGAGATATCACCAGATATGTATTGGATTTTCCACTGACCCTGAGTGTCCGGCCCCGTGAGACTGCGGTTTTCTCGGCCCCTGGTGGTCCGAGGTCGTTCCCGCTGCACAGATTCATGCGCCAGGGCCTCCTACAGACAATGTACTCTGATTTATTGCGCTATCTGTAATAGTACCCGAGATATCACCAGATATATATTGGATTTTCCCCTGACCCTGAGTGTCCGGCCCCATGTGACGGTGGTTTTCTCGGCCCCTGGTGGTCCGAGGTCGTTCCCGCTGCCCATATTCATGCGCCAGGGCAGCTTACAGACAATGCACTTTGATTTATTGGGCTATCTGTAATAGCACCCGAGATATCACCAGATATATATCGGATTTTTCCCTGACCCTGAGTTTCCGGCCCCATGAGACGGTGGTTTTCTCGGCCCCTGGTGGTCTGAGGTCGTTCCCGCTGCACAGATGCATGCGCCAGGGCCTCCTGCAGATAATTCACTTTGGTTTATTGCGCTATCTGTAATAGCACCCAAGATATCACCAGATATATATTGGATTTTTCCCTGACCCTGAGTGTCCGGCCCCATGAGACGGTGGTTTTCTCGGCCCCTGGTGATCCGAGGTCGTTCCCGCTGCCCATATTCATGCGCCAGGGCAGCTTACAGACAATGCACTTTGATTTATTGGGCTATCTGTAATAGCACCCGAGATATCACCAGATATATATCGGATTTTTCCCTGACCCTGAGTTTCCGGCCCCATGAGACGGTGGTTTTCTCGGCCCCTTGTGCTCTGAGGTCGCTCCCGCTGCACAGATGCATGCGCCAGTGCCTCCTGCAGATAATTCACTTTGGTTTATTGCGCTATCTCTAATAGCACCCGAGATATCACCAGATATATATTGGCTTTTCCCCTGACCCTGAGTGTCCGGCCCCCTGAGACGGTGGATTTCTCGGCCCCTGGTGGTCCGAGTTCGTTCCCGCTGGCCAGATTCATGCCCCAGGGCCTCTTACAGACAATGCACTTTGATTTATTGCGCTATCTGTAATAGCACCCGAGATATCACCAGATATATATTGTATTTTTCCCTGAACCTGAATGTCCGGCCCCATGAGACGGTGGTTTTCTCGGCCCCTGGTGGTCCGAGGTCGTTCCTGCTGTACAGATTCATGCGCCAGGGCCTCCTGCAGATAATTCACTTTGGTTTATTGCGCTATCTCTAATAGCACCCGAGATATCACCAGATATATATTGGATTTTCCCCTGACCCTCGGTGTCCGGCCCAATGAGACGGTTGTTTTCTCGGCCCCTGGTGGTCCGACGTCGTTCCCGCTGCACAGATGCATGCGCCAGGGCCTCCTGCAGATAATTCACTTTGGTTTATTGCGCTATCTCTAATAGCACCCGAGAAATCACCAGATACACATTGGATTTTCCCCTGACCCTGAGTGTCCGGCCCCATGAGACGGTGGTTTTCTCGGCCCCTGGTGTTCAGAGGTCGTTCCCGCCGCACAGATTCATGCGCCAGGGCCTCCTGCAGACAATGCACTTTGGTTTATTGCGCTATCTCTACTAGCACCCGAGATATCACCAGATATATATTGGATTTTCCCCTGACCCTGAGTGTCCGGCCCCGTGAGACGTTGGTTTACTCGGCCCCTGGTGGTCGGAGGTCGTTCCCGCTACACAGATGCATGCGGCAGGGCCTCCTGCAGATAATTCACTTCGGTTTATTGCGCTATCTCTAATAGCACCCGAGATATCACCAGATATATATTGGATTTTCCCCTGACCCTGAGTGTCCGGCCCCATGAGACGGTGGTTTTCTCGGCCCCTGGTGGTCCGAGGTTGTTCGAGCTGCACAGATTCATGCGCCAGGGCCTCCTACAGACAATGCACTTTGATTTATTGCGCTATCTGTAATAGCACCCGAGATATCACCAGATATATATTGGATTTTTCCCTGACCCTGAGGGTCCGGACCCATGAGACGGTGGTTTTCTCGGCCCCTGGTGGTCCGAGGTCGTTCCCGCTGCACAGATTCATTCGCCTGGGCCTCCTACAGACAATGCACTTTGATTTATTGGGCTATCTGTAATAGCACCCGAGATATCACCAGATATATATTGGATTTTCCCCTGACCCTGAGTGTCCGGCCCCATGAGACTGTGGTTTTCTCGGCCCCAGGTGGTCCGAGGTCGTTCCCGCTGGCCAGATTCATGCGCCTGGGCCTCCTACAGACAATGCACTTTGATTTATTGCGCTATCTGTAATAGCACCCGAGATATCACCAGATATATATTGGATTTCTCCATGACCCTGAGTGTCCGGCTCCATGAGACGGTTATTTTCTCGGCCCCTGGTGGTCCGAGGTCGTTCCCGCTGCCCAGATTCATGCGCTTGGGCCTCCTACAGACAATGCACTTTGGTTTTTTGCGCTATCTCTAATAGCACCCAAGATATCACCAGATATTTGATGGATTTTTACATGACCTTGGGTGACGGATTCCGAATATCTGTAATTTTCTCGGCCACTGGTGGTCCGAGGTCGTTCCCGCTGGCCAGATTCATGCGCCTGGGCCTCCTACAGACAATGCACTCTGATTTATTGCGCTATCTGTAATAGCACCCGAGATATCACCAGATATATATTGGATTTCTCCATGACCCTGAGTGTCCGGCTCCATGAGACGGTTATTTTCTCGGCCCCTGGTGGTCCGAGGTCGTTCCCGCTGCCCAGATTCATGCGCTTGGGCCTCCTACAGACAATGCACTTTGGTTTTTTGCGCTATCTCTAATAGCACCCGAGATATAACCAGATATATATTGGATTTTTCCCTGACCCTGAGTGTCCGGCCCCATGACACGGAGGTCTTCTCGGCCCCCGGTGGTCCGAGGTCGTTCCCGCTGCACAGATTCATGCGCCAGGGCCTCCTGCAGATAATTCACTTTGGTTTATTGCGCTATCTCTAATAACACACTGAGATATCACCAGATATATATTGGATTTTCCCCTGACCCTGAATGTCCGGCCCCATGAGACGGTGATTTTCTCGGCCCCTGGTGGTCCGAGGTCGTTCCCGCTTCCCAGATTCATTCGCCTGGGCCTCCTACAGACAATGCACTTTGATTTATTGCGCTATCTGTAATAGCACCCGAGATATCACCAGATATATATTGGATTTTTCCCCGACCCTGAGTGTCCGGCCCCATGAGACGGTGGTTTTCTCGGGCCCTGGTGATCCGAGGTCGTTCCCGCTGCACAGATTCATGCACCAGGACCTGCTGCAGATAATTCACTTTGGTTTATTGCGCTATCTCTAATAGCACCCGAGATATCACCAGATTTATATTGGATTTTTCCCTGACCCTGAGTGTCCGGCCCCATGTGTCGGTGGTTTTATCGGCCCCTGTTGATCCGAGGTCGTTCCCGCTGCACAGATTCATTCGCAAGGGCCTCCTGCAGACAATGCACTTTGATTTATTGCGCTATCTGTAATAGCACCCGAAATATCACCAGATATATATTTGATTTTTCCCTGACCCTGAGTGTCCGGCCCCATGAGATGGTGGTTTTCTCGTCCTCTGGTGGTCCGAGGTCGTTCCCGCTACACAGATGCATGCGCCAGGGCCTCCTACAGACAATGCACTTTGATTTATAGCGCTATCTGTAATAGCACCCGAAATATCACCAGATATATATTTGATTTTTCACTGACCCTGAGTGTCCGGCCCCATGAGATGGTGGTTTTCTCGTCCCCTGGTGGTCCGAGGTCGTTCCCGCTGCACAGATGCATGCGCCAGGGCCTCCTACAGACAATGCACTTTGATTTATTGCGCTACCTCTAATAGCACCCGTGATTTCACCAGATATATATTTGATTTTTCCCTGACCCTGAGTGTCCGGCCCCATGAGACGGTGGTTTTCTCGGCCCCTGGTGGTCCGAGGTCGTTCCCGCTCCACAGATGCATGCGGCAGGGCCTCCTGCAGATAACTAACTTTGGTTTATTGCGCCATCTCTAATAGCACCCGAGATATCACCAGATATATATTGGATTTTTCCCAGACCCTGAGTGTCCGGCCCCATGAGACGGTGGTCTTCTCGGCCCCCGGTGGCCCGAGGTCGTTCCCGCTGCACAGATTCATGCGCCAGGGCCTCCTGCAGATAATTCACTTTGGTTTATTGCGCTATCTCTAATAGCACCCGAGATATCACCAGATATATATTGGATTTTCCCCTGAACCTGAGTGTCCGGCCACGTGAGACGTTGGTTTACTCGGCCCCTGGTGGTCGGAGGTCGTTCCCGCTACACAGATGCATGCGGCAGGGCCCCCTGCAGATAATTCACTTCGGTTTATTGCGCTATCTCTAATAGCACCCGAGATATCACCAGATATATATTGGATTTTCCCCTGACCCTGAGTGTCCGGCCCCATGAGACGGTGGTTTTCTCGGCCCCTGGTGGTCCGAGGTTGTTCGAGCTGCACAGATTCATGCGCCAGGGCCTCCTACAGACAATGCACTTTGATTTATTGCGCTATCTGTAATAGCACCCGAGATATCACCAGATATATATTGGATTTTTCCCTGACCCTGAGTCTCCGGCCCCATGAGACTGTGGTTTTCTCGGCCCCTGGTTGTCCGAGGTCGTTCCCGCTGACCAGATCCATGCGCCAGGGCCTCCTACAGACAATGCACTTTGATTTATTGCGCTATCTGTAATAGCACCCGAGATATCACCAGATATATATTGGATTTTCCCCTGACCCTGAGTGTCCGGGCCCATGAGACTGTGGTTTTCTCGGTCCCTGGTGGTCCGAGGTCGTTCCCGCTGGCCAGATTCATGCGCCAGGGCCTCCAACAGACAATGCACTTTGATTTATTGCGCTATCTCTAATAGCACCCGAGATATCACCAGATATATGTTGGATTTTTCCCTGACCCTGAGTGTCCGGACCCATCAGACGGTGGTTTTCTCGGCCCCTGGTGGTCCGAGGTCGTTCCCGCTGCACAGATTCATTCGCCTGGGCCTCCTACAGACAATACACTTTGATTTATTGCGCTATCTGTAATAGCACCCGAGATATCACCAGATATATATTGGATTTTCCCCTGACCCTGAGTGTCCGGCCCCATGAGACTGTGGTTTTCTCGGCCCCAGGTGGTCCGAGGTCGTTCCCGCTGGCCAGGTTCATGCGCCTGGGCCTCCTACAGATAATGCACTTTGATTTATTGCGCTATCTCTAATAGCACCCAAGATATCACCAGATATATATTGGATTTTTCTCCGACCCTGAGTGTCCGGCCCCATAAGACGGTGGTTTTCTCGGACCCTGGTGATCCGAGGTCGTTCCCGCTGCACAGATTCATGCGCCAGGGCCTCCTGCAGATAATTCACTTTGGTTTATTGCGGTATCTCTAATAGCACCCGAGATATCACCAGATATATATTAGATTTTCCCCTGACCCTGAATGTCCGGCCCCATGAGACGGTGGTTTTCTCGGCCCCTGGTGGTCCGAGGTCGTTCCCGCTGCACAGATGCATGCGCCAGGGCCTCCTGCAGATAATTCACTTTGGTTTATTGCGCCATCTCTAATAGCACCCGAGATATCACCAGATATATATAGGATCTTTCCCTGACCCTGAGTGCTCGGCCCTATGAGTCGGTGTTTTTCTCGGGCCCTGGTGATCCGAGGTAGATACCGCTGCCCAGATTCATGCGCCAGGGCCTCCTACAGACAATGCACTTTGGTTTATTGCGCCATCTCTAATAGAACCCGAGATATCACCAGATATTTGCTGGATTTTTACATGACCTTGGGTGACGGACTCCGAATATCTGTAATTTTCTCGGCCACTGGTGGTCCGAGGTCGTTCCTGCGGTACAGATTCTTTCGCAAGGGCCTCCTACAGACAATGCACTTTGGTTTATTGCGCTATCTGTAATAGCACCCGAGATATCGCCAGATATATATTTGATTTTTCCCTGACCCTGAGTGTCCGGCCCCATGAGACGGTGGTTTTCTCGGCCCCTGGTGGTCCGAGGTCGTTCCCGCTGCACAGATGCATGCGCCAGGGCCTCCTGCAGATAATTCACTTTGGTTTATTGCGCCATCTCTAATAGCACCCGAGATATCACCAGATATATATTAGATTTTTCCCCGACCCTGAGTGTCCGGCCCCATGTGTCGGTGGTTTTATCGGCCCCTGTTGATCCGAGGTCGTTCCCGCTGCACAGATTCATTCGCAAGGGCCTCCTGCAGACAATGCACTTTGATTTATTGCGCTATCTGTAATAGCACCCGAAATATCACCAGATATATATTTGATTTTTCCCTGACCCTGAGTGTCCGGCCCCATGAGATGGTGGTTTTCTCGTCCCCTGGTGGTCCGAGGTCGTTCCCGCTACACAGATGCATGCGCCAGGGCCTCCTACAGACAATGCACTTTGATTTATTGCGCTATCTGTAATAGCACCCGAAATATCACCAGATATATATTTGATTTTCCCCTGACCCTGAGTGTCCGGGCCCATGAGACTGTGGTTTTCTCGGTCCCTGGTGGTCCGAGGTCGTTCCCGCTGGCCAGATTCATGCGCCAGGGCCTCCAACAGACAATGCACTTTGATTTATTGCGCTATCTCTAATAGCACCCGAGATATCACCAGATATATATTGGATTTTTCCCTGACCCTGAGTGTCCGGACCCATGAGACGGTGGTTTTCTCGGCCCCTGGTGGTCCGAGGTCGTTCCCGCTGCACAGATTCATTCGCCTGGGCCTCCTACAGACAATGCACTTTGATTTATTGCGCTATCTCTAATAGCACCCAAGATATCACCAGATATATATTGGATTTTTCCCTGACCCTGAGTGTCCGGCGCCATGAGACGGTGGTTTTCTCGGCCCCTGGTGGTCCGTGGTCGTTCCCGCTGCACAGATTCATTCGCCTGGGCCTCCTACAGACAATGCACTTTGATTTATTGCGCTATCTGTAATAGCACCCGAGATATCACCAGATATATATTGGATTTCTCCATGACCCTGAGTGTCCGGCTCCATGAGACGGTTATTTTCTCGGCCCCTGGTGGTCCGAGGTCGTTCCCGCTGCCCAGATTCATGCGTTTGGGCCTCCTACAGACAATGCACTTTGGTTTTTTGCGCTATCTCTAATAGCACCCAAGATATCACCAGATATTTGATGGATTTTTACATGACCTTGGGTGACGGATTCCGAATATCTGTAATTTTCTCGGCCACTGGTGGTCCGAGGTCGTTGCTGCGGCACAGATTCATTCGCAAGGGCCTCCTACAGACAATGCACTTTGATTTATTGCGCTATCTGTAATAGCACCCGAGATATCACCAGATATATATTGGATTTTCCCCTGACCCTGAGTGTCCGGCCCCGTGAGTCGGAGGTTTTCTCGGCCCCTGGTGGTCCGAGGTCGTTCCCGCTGCCCAGATTCATGCGCCAGGGCCTCCTACAGACAATGCACTTTGGTTTATTGCGCTATCTCTAATAGCACCCGAGATATAACCAGATATATATTGGATTTTTCCCTGACCCTGAGTGTCCGGCTCCATGAGACGGTGATTTTCTCGGCCCCTGGTGGTCCGAGGTCATTCCCGCTGCCCAGATTCAAGCGCCAGGGCCTCCTACAAACAATGCACTTTGGTTTATTGCGCTATCTGTAATAGCACCCGAGATATCACCAGATATATGCTGGATTTTTACATGACCTTGGGTGACAGATTCCGAATATCTGTAATTTTCTCGGCCACTGGTGGTCCGAGGTCGTTCCTGCGGCACAGATTCATTCGCAACGGCCTCCTACAGACAATGCACTTTGATTTATTGCGCTATCTGTAATAGCACCCGAGATATCACCAGATATAAATTGGGTTTTCCCCTGACCCTGAGTGTCCGGACCCATGAGACGGTGGTTTTCTTGGCCCCTGGTGGCCCGAGGACGTTCCCGCTTCACAGATGCATGCGCCAGGGCCTCCTGCAGATAATTCACTTTGGTTTATTGCGCTATCTCTAAAAGCACCCGAGATATCACCAGATATATATTGGATTTTCCCCTGACCCTGAGTGTCCGGCCCCGTGAGTCGGTGGTTTTCTCGGCCCCTGGCGGTCCGAGGTCGTTCCCGCTGCCCAGATTCATGCGCCAGGGCCTCCTACAGACAATGCACTTTGGTTTATTACACTATCTCTAATAGCACCCGAGATATCACCAGATATTTGCTGGATTTTTACATGACCTTGGGTGACGGATTCCGAATATCTGTAATTTTCTCGGCCACTGGTGGTCCGAGATCGTTCCTGCGCCACAGATTCATTCGCCAGTGCCTCCTACAGACAATGCACTTTGATTTATTGCGCTATCTGTAATAGCACCCGAGATATCACCAGATATATATTGGATTTTTCCCCGACCCTGAGTGTCCGGCCCCATGAGACGGTGGTCTTCTCGGCCCCCGGTGGCCCGAGGTCGTTCCCGCTGCACAGATTCATGCACCAGGGCCTGCTGCAGATAATTCACTTTGGTTTATTGCGCTATCTCTAATAGCTCCCGAGATATCACCAGATTTATATTGGATTTTTCCCTGACCCTGAGTGTCCGGCCCCATGTGTCGGTGGTTTTATCGGCCCCTGTTGATCCGAGGTCGTTCCCGCTGCACAGCTTCATTCGCAAGGGCCTCCTGCAGACAATGCGCTATCTGTAATAGCACCCGAAATATCACCAGATATATATTTGATTTTTCCCTGACCCTGAGTGTCCGGCCCCATGAGATGGTGGTTTTCTCGTCCCCTGGTGGTCCGAGGTCGTTCCCGCCACACAGATGCATGCGCCAGGGCCTCCTACAGACAATGCACTTTGGTTTATTGCGCTATCTGTAATAGCACCCGAAATATCACCAGATATATATTTGATTTTCCCCTGACCCTGAGTGTCCGGGCCCATGAGACTGTGGTTTTCTCGGTCCCTGGTGGTCCGAGGTCGTTCCCGCTGGCCAGATTCATGCGCCAGGGCCTCCAACAGACAATGCACTTTGATTTATTGCGCTATCTCTAATAGCACCCGAGATATCACCAGATATATATTGGATTTTTCCCTGACCCTGAGTGTCCGGACCCATGAGACGGTGGTTTTCTCGGCCCCTGGTGGTCCGAGGTCGTTCCCGCTGCACAGATTCATTCGCCTGGGCCTCCTACAGACAATGCACTTTGATTTATTGCGCTATCTCTAATAGCACCCAAGATATCACCAGATATATATTGGATTTTTCCCTGACCCTGAGTGTCCGGCGCCATGAGACGGTGGTTTTCTCGGCCCCTGGTGGTCCGTGGTCGTTCCCGCTGCACAGATTCATTCGCCTGGGCCTCCTACAGACAATGCACTTTGATTTATTGCGCTATCTGTAATAGCACCCGAGATATCACCAGATATATATTGGATTTCTCCATGACCCTGAGTGTCCGGCTCCATGAGACGGTTATTTTCTCGGCCCCTGGTGGTCCGAGGTCGTTCCCGCTGCCCAGATTCATGCGTTTGGGCCTCCTACAGACAATGCACTTTGGTTTTTTGCGCTATCTCTAATAGCACCCAAGATATCACCAGATATTTGATGGATTTTTACATGACCTTGGGTGACGGATTCCGAATATCTGTAATTTTCTCGGCCACTGGTGGTCCGAGGTCGTTGCTGCGGCACAGATTCATTCGCAAGGGCCTCCTACAGACAATGCACTTTGATTTATTGCGCTATCTGTAATAGCACCCGAGATATCACCAGATATATATTGGATTTTCCCCTGACCCTGAGTGTCCGGCCCCGTGAGTCGGAGGTTTTCTCGGCCCCTGGTGGTCCGAGGTCGTTCCCGCTGCCCAGATTCATGCGCCAGGGCCTCCTACAGACAATGCACTTTGGTTTATTGCGCTATCTCTAATAGCACCCGAGATATAACCAGATATATATTGGATTTTTCCCTGACCCTGAGTGTCCGGCTCCATGAGACGATGATTTTCTCGGCCCCTGGTGGTCCGAGGTCATTCCCGCTGCCCAGATTCAAGCGCCAGGGCCTCCTACAAACAATGCACTTTGGTTTATTGCGCTATCTGTAATAGCACCCGAGATATCACCAGATATATGCTGGATTTTTACATGACCTTGGGTGACAGATTCCGAATATCTGTAATTTTCTCGGCCACTGGTGGTCCGAGGTCGTTCCTGCGGCACAGATTCATTCGCAACGGCCTCCTACAGACAATGCACTTTGATTTATTGCGCTATCTGTAATAGCACCCGAGATATCACCAGATATAAATTGGGTTTTCCCCTGACCCTGAGTGTCCGGACCCATGAGACGGTGGTTTTCTTGGCCCCTGGTGGCCCGAGGACGTTCCCGCTTCACAGATGCATGCGCCAGGGCCTCCTGCAGATAATTCACTTTGATTTATTGCGCTATCTCTAAAAGCACCCGAGATATCACCAGATATATATTGGATTTTCCCCTGACCCTGAGTGTCCGGCCCCGTGAGTCGGTGGTTTTCTCGGCCCCTGGCGGTCCGAGGTCGTTCCCGCTGCCCAGATTCATGCGCCAGGGCCTCCTACAGACAATGCACTTTGGTTTATTACACTATCTCTAATAGCACCCGAGATATCACCAGATATTTGCTGGATTTTTACATGACCTTGGGTGACGGATTCCGAATATCTGTAATTTTCTCGGCCACTGGTGGTCCGAGATCGTTCCTGCGCCACAGATTCATTCGCCAGTGCCTCCTACAGACAATGCACTTTGATTTATTGCGCTATCTGTAATAGCACCCGAGATATCACCAGATATATATTGGATTTTTCCCCGACCCTGAGTGTCCGGCCCCATGAGACGGTGGTCTTCTCGGCCCCCGGTGGCCCGAGGTCGTTCCCGCTGCACAGATTCATGCACCAGGGCCTGCTGCAGATAATTCACTTTGGTTTATTGCGCTATCTCTAATAGCACCCGAGATATCACCAGATTTATATTGGATTTTTCCCTGACCCTGAGTGTCCGGCCCCATGTGTCGGTGGTTTTATCGGCCCCTGTTGATCCGAGGTCGTTCCCGCTGCACAGCTTCATTCGCAAGGGCCTCCTGCAGACAATGCGCTATCTGTAATAGCACCCGAAATATCACCAGATATATATTTGATTTTTCCCTGACCCTGAGTGTCCGGCCCCATGAGATGGTGGTTTTCTCGTCCCCTGGTGGTCCGAGGTCGTTCCCGCCACACAGATGCATGCGCCAGGGCCTCCTACAGACAATGCACTTTGGTTTATTGCGCTATCTGTAATAGCACCCGAAATATCACCAGATATATATTTGATTTTCCCCTGACCCTGAGTGTCCGGGCCCATGAGACTGTGGTTTTCTCGGTCCCTGGTGGTCCGAGGTCGTTCCCGCTGGCCAGATTCATGCGCCAGGGCCTCCAACAGACAATGCACTTTGATTTATTGCGCTATCTCTAATAGCACCCGAGATATCACCAGATATATATTGGATTTTTCCCTGACCCTGAGTGTCCGGACCCATGAGACGGTGGTTTTCTCGGCCCCTGGTGGTCCGAGGTCGTTCCCGCTGCACAGATTCATTCGCCTGGGCCTCCTACAGACAATGCACTTTGATTTATTGCGCTATCTCTAATAGCACCCAAGATATCACCAGATATATATTGGATTTTTCCCTGACCCTGAGTGTCCGGCGCCATGAGACGGTGGTTTTCTCGGCCCCTGGTGGTCCGTGGTCGTTCCCGCTGCACAGATTCATTCGCCTGGGCCTCCTACAGACAATGCACTTTGATTTATTGCGCTATCTGTAATAGCACCCGAGATATCACCAGATATATATTGGATTTCTCCATGACCCTGAGTGTCCGGCTCCATGAGACGGTTATTTTCTCGGCCCCTGGTGGTCCGAGGTCGTTCCCGCTGCCCAGATTCATGCGTTTGGGCCTCCTACAGACAATGCACTTTGGTTTTTTGCGCTATCTCTAATAGCACCCAAGATATCACCAGATATTTGATGGATTTTTACATGACCTTGGGTGACGGATTCCGAATATCTGTAATTTTCTCGGCCACTGGTGGTCCGAGGTCGTTGCTGCGGCACAGATTCATTCGCAAGGGCCTCCTACAGACAATGCACTTTGATTTATTGCGCTATCTGTAATAGCACCCGAGATATCACCAGATATATATTGGATTTTCCCCTGACCCTGAGTGTCCGGCCCCGTGAGTCGGTGGTTTTCTCGGCCCCTGGTGGTCCGAGGTCGTTCCCGCTGCCCAGATTCATGCGCCAGGGCCTCCTACAGACAATGCACTTTGGTTTATTGCGCTATCTCTAATAGCACCCGAGATATAACCAGATATATATTGGATTTTTCCCTGACCCTGAGTGTCCGGCTCCATGAGACGGTGATTTTCTCGGCCCCTGGTGGTCCGAGGTCATTCCCGCTGCCCAGATTCAAGCGCCAGGGCCTCCTACAAACAATGCACTTTGGTTTATTGCGCTATCTGTAATAGCACCCGAGATATCACCAGATATATGCTGGATTTTTACATGACCTTGGGTGACAGATTCCGAATATCTGTAATTTTCTCGGCCACTGGTGGTCCGAGGTCGTTCCTGCGTCACAGATTCATTCGCAACGGCCTCCTACAGACAATGCACTTTGATTTATTGCGCTATCTGTAATAGCACCCGAGATATCACCAGATATAAATTGGGTTTTCCCCTGACCCTGAGTGTCCGGACCCATGAGACGGTGGTTTTCTTGGCCCCTGGTGGCCCGAGGACGTTCCCGCTTCACAGATGCATGCGCCAGGGCCTCCTGCAGATAATTCACTTTGGTTTATTGCGCTATCTCTAAAAGCACCCGAGATATCACCAGATATATATTGGATTTTCCCCTGACCCTGAGTGTCCGGCCCCGTGAGTCGGTGGTTTTCTCGGCCCCTGGCGGTCCGAGGTCGTTCCCGCTGCCCAGATTCATGCGCCAGGGCCTCCTACAGACAATGCACTTTGGTTTATTACACTATCTCTAATAGCACCCGAGATATCACCAGATATTTGCTGGATTTTTACATGACCTTGGGTGACGGATTCCGAATATCTGTAATTTTCTCGGCCACTGGTGGTCCGAGATCGTTCCTGCGGCACAGATTCATTCGCCAGTGCCTCCTACAGACAATGCACTTTGATTTATTGCGCTATCTGTAATAGCACCCGAGATATCACCAGATATATATTGGATTTTTCCCCGACCCTGAGTGTCCGGCCCCATGAGACGGTGGTCTTCTCGGCCCCCGGTGGCCCGAGGTCGTTCCCGCTGCACAGATTCATGCACCAGGGCCTGCTGCAGATAATTCACTTTGGTTTATTGCGCTATCTCTAATAGCACCCGAGATATCACCAGATTTATATTGGATTTTTCCCTGACCCTGAGTGTCCGGCCCCATGTGTCGGTGGTTTTATCGGCCCCTGTTGATCCGAGGTCGTTCCCGCTGCACAGCTTCATTCGCAAGGGCCTCCTGCAGACAATGCGCTATCTGTAATAGCACCCGAAATATCACCAGATATATATTTGATTTTTCCCTGACCCTGAGTGTCCGGCCCCATGAGATGGTGGTTTTCTCGTCCCCTGGTGGTCCGAGGTCGTTCCCGCCACACAGATGCATGCGCCAGGGCCTCCTACAGACAATGCACTTTGGTTTTTTGCGCTATCTCTAATAGCACCCAAGATATCACCAGATATTTGCTGGATTTTTACATGACCTTGGGTGACGGATTCCGAATATCTGTAATTTTCTCGGCTACTGGTGGTCCGAGGTCGTTCCCGCTGCACAGATGCATGCGCCAGGGCCTCCTACAGACAATGCACTTTGATTTATTGCGCTATCTCTAATAGCACCCGTGATTTCACCAGATATATATTTGATTTTTCCCTGACCCTGAGTGTCCGGCCCCATGAGACGGTGGTTTTCTCGGCCCCTGGTGGTCCGAGGTCGTTCCCGCTCCACAGATGCATGCGGCAGGGCCTCCTGCAGATAACTAACTTTGGTTTATTGCGCCATCTCTAATAGCACCCGAGATATCACCAGATATATATTGGATTTTTCCCTGACCCTGAGTGTCCGGCCCCATGAGACGGTGGTCTTCTCGGCCCCCGGTGGCCCGAGGACGTTCCCGCTGCACAGATTCATGCGCCAGGGCCTCCTGCAGATAATTCACTTTGGTTTATTGCGCTATCTCTAATAGCACCTGAGATATCACCAGATATATATTGGATTTTCCCCTGACCCTGAATGTCCGGCCCCATGAGACGGTGATTTTCTCGGCACCTGGTGGTCCGAGGTCGTTCCCGCTGCACAGATTCATGCGCCAGGGCCTCCTACAGACAATGCACTTTGATTTATTGCGCTATCTGTAATAGCACCCGAGATATCACCAGATATATATTTGATTTTTCCCTGACCCTGAGTGTCCGGCCCCATGAGACGGTGGTTTTCTCGGCCCCTGGAGGTCCGAGGTCGTTCCCGCTGCAGAGATGCATGCGCCAGGGCCTCCTGCAGATAATTCACTTTGGTTTATTGCGCCATCTCTAATAGCACCCGAGATATCACCAGATATATATTGGATTTTTCCCTGACCCTGAGTGTCCGGCCCCATGACACGGAGGTCTTCTCGGCCCCCGGTGGTCCGTGGTCGTTCCCGCTGCACAGATTCATGCGCCAGGGCCTCCTGCAGATAATTCACTTTGGTTTATTGCGCTATCTCTAATAGCACCTGAGATATCACCAGATATATATTGGATTTTCCCCTGACCCTGAATGTCCGGCCCCATGAGACGGTGATTTTCTCGGCCCCTGGTGGTCCGAGGTCGTTCCCGCTGCACAGATTCATGCACCAGGGCCTGCTGCAGATAATTCACTTTGGTTTATTGCGCTATCTCTAATAGCACCCGAGATATCACCAGATTTATATTGGATTTTTCCCTGACCCTGGGTGTGCGGCCCCATGTGTCGGTGGTTTTATCGGCCCCTGTTGATCCGAGGTCGTTCCCGCTGCACAGATTCATTCGCAAGGGCCTCCTGCAGACAATGCACTTTGATTTATTGCGCTATCTGTAATAGCACCCGAAACATCACCAGATGTATATTTGATTTTTCCCTGACCCTGAGTGTCCGGCCCCATGAGATGGTGGTTTTCTCGTCCCCTGGTGGTCCGAGGTCGTTCCCGCTACACAGATGCATGCGCCAGGGCCTCCTACAGACAATGCACTTTGATTTATTGCGCTATCTGTAATAGCACCCGAAATATCACCAGATATATATTTGATTTTTCCCTGACCCTGAGTGTCCGGCCCCATGAGATGGTGGTTTTCTCGTCCCCTGGTGGTCCGAGGTCGTTCCCGCTGCACAGATGCATGCGCCAGGGCCTCCTACAGACAATGCACTTTGATTTATTGCGCTATCTCTAATAGCACCCGTGATTTCACCAGATATATATTTGATTTTTCCCTGACCCTGAGTGTCCGGCCCCATGAGACGGTGGTTTTCTCGGCCCCTGGTGGTCCGAGGTCGTTCCCGCTCCACAGATGCATGCGGCAGGGCCTCCTGCAGATAACTAACTTTGGTTTATTGCGCCATCTCTAATAGCACCCGAGATATCACCAGATATATATTGGATTTCTCCCTGACCCTGAGTGTCCGGCGCCATGAGACGGTGGTTTTCTTGGCCCCTGGTGGTCCGAGGTCGTTCCCGCTGCACAGATGCATGCGCCAGGGCCTCCTGCAGATAATTTACTTTGGTTTATTGCGCTACCTCTAATAGCACCCGAGATATCACCAGATATATTTTGGATTTTCCCCTGACCCTGAGTGTCCGAGCCCGTGAGTCGGTGGTTTTCTCGGCCCCTGGTGGTCGTTGGTCGTTCCCGCTGCCCGGATTCATGCGCCAGGGCCTCCTACAGACAATGCACTTTGGTTTATTGCGCTATCTGTAATAGCACCCGAGATATCACCAGATATATGCTGGATTTTCACATGACCTTGAGTGTCCGGACCCATGAGACGGTAGTTTTCTCGGACCCTGGTGATCCGAGGTCGTTCCCGCTGCACAGATGCATGCGCCAGGGCCTCCTGCAGATAATTCACTTTGGTTTATTGCGCTACCTCTAATAGCACCCGAGATATCACCAGATATATATTGGATTTTTCCCTGACCCTGAGTGTCCGGCGCCATGAGACGGTGGTTTTCTTGGCCCCTGGTGTTCCGAGGTCGTTCCCGCTGCACAGATGCATGCGCCAGGGCCTCCTGCAGATAATTCACTTTGGTTTATTGCGCTACCTCTAATAGCACCCGAGATATCACCAGATATATATTGGATTTTTCCCTGACCCTGAGTGTCCGGCGCCATGAGACGGTGGTTTTCTTGGCCCCTGGTGTTCCGAGGTCGTTCCCGCTGCACAGATGCATGCGCCAGGGCCTCCTGCAGATAATTCACTTCGGTTTATTGCGCTATCTGTAATAGCACCCGAGATATCACCAGATATTTGCTGGATTTTTACATGATCTTGGGTGACGGATTCCGAATATCTGTAATTTTCTCGGCCACTGGTGGTCCGAGGTCGTTCCTGCGGTACAGATTCATTCGCAAGGGCCTCCTACAGACAATGCACTTTGGTTTATTGCGCTATCTGTAATAGCACCCGAGATATCACCAGATATATATTGGATTTTCCCCTGACCCTGAGTGGCCGGCCCCATGAGACTGTGGTTTTCTCGGCCCCTGGTGGTCCGAGGTCGTTCCCGCTGGCCAGATTCATGCGCCATGGCCTCCTACAGACGATGCACTTTGATAAATTGCGCTATCTCTAATAGCACCCGAGATATCACCAGATATATATTGGATTTTTCCCTGACCCTGAGTGTCCGGCCCCATAAGACGGTGGTTTTCTTGGCCCCTGGTGGTCCGAGGTCGTTCCCGTTGCACAGATGCATGCGCCAGGGTCTCCTGCAGATAATTCACTTTGATTTATTGCGCTATCTCTAATAGCACCCGAGATATCACCAGATATATATTGGATTTTTCCCTGACCCTGAGTGTCCGGCGCCATGAGACGGTGGTTTTCTTGGCCCCTGGTGGTCCGAGGTCGTTCCCGCTGCCCAGATTCATTCGCCTGGGCCTCCTACAGACAATGCACTTTGATTTATTGAGGTATCTCTAATAGCAGCCGAGATATCACCAGATATATATTAGATTTTCCCCTGACCCTGAATGTCCGGCCCCATGTGACGGTGGTTTTCTCGGCCCCTGGTGGTCCGAGGTCGTTCCCGCTGCACAGATGCATGCGCCAGGGCCTCCTGCAGATAATTCACTTTGGTTTATTGCGCCATCTCTAATAGCACCCGAGATATCACCAGATATATATTGGATCTTTCCCTGACCCTGAGTGCTCGGCCCTATGAGTCGGTGTTTTTCTCGGGCCCTGGTGATCCGAGGTGGATACCGCTGCCCAGATTCATGCGCCAGGGCCTCCTACAGACAATGCGCTTTGGTTTATTGCGCCATCTCTAATAGAACCCGAGATATCACCAGATATTTGCAGGATTTTTACATGACCTTGGGTGACGGATTCCGAATATCTGTAATTTTCTCGGCCACTGGTGGTCCGAGGTCGTTCCTGCGGTACAGATTCATTCGCAAGGGCCTCCTACAGACAATGCACTTTGATTTTTTGCGCTATCTGTAATAGCACCCGAGATATCACCAGATATATATTGGATTTTCCCCTGACCCTGAGTGTCCGGCCCCATGAGACGGTGGTTTTCTCGGCCCCTGGTGGTGCGAGGTCGTTCCAGCTGCACAGATTCATGCGCCAGGGCGTCCTGCAGATAATTCACTTTGGTTTATTGCGCTATCTGTAATAGCACCCGAGATATCACCAGATATATATTGGATTTTTCCCCGACCCTGTGTGTCCGGCCCCATAAGACGGTGGTTTTCTCGGTCCCTGGTGATCCGAGGTCGTTCCCGCTGCACAGATTCATGCGCCAGGGCCTCCTGCAGATAATTCACTTTGGTTTATTGCGGTATCTCTAATAGCACCCGAGATATCACCAGATATATATTAGATTTTCCCCTGACCCTGAATGTCCGGCCCCATGAGACGGTGGTTTTCTCGGCACCTGGTGGTCCGAGGTCGTTCCCGCTGCACAGATTCATGCGCCAGGGCCTCCTACAGACAATGCACTTTGATTTATTGCGCTATCTGTAATAGCACCCGAGATATCACCAGATATATATTTGATTTTTCCCTGACCCTGAGTGTCCGGCCCCATGAGACGGTGGTTTTCTCGGTCCCTGGAGGTCCGAGGTCGTTCCCGCTGCACAGATGCATGCGCCAGGGCCTCCTGCAGATAATTCACTTTGGTTTATTGCGCCATCTCTAATAGCACCCGAGATATCACCAGATATATATTGGATTTTTCCCTGACCCTGAGTGTCCGGCCCCATGACACGGAGGTCTTCTCGGCCCCCGGTGGTCCGAGGTCGTTCCCGCTGCACAGATTCATGCGCCAGGGCCTCCTGCAGATAATTCACTTTGGTTTATTGCGCTATCTCTAATAGCACCTGAGATATCACCAGATATATATTGGATTTTCCCCTGACCCTGAGTGTCCGGCCCCATGAGATGGTGGTTTTCTCGTCCCCTGGTGGTCCGAGGTCGTTCCCGCTACACAGATGCATGCGCCAGGGCCTCCTACAGACAATGCACTTTGATTTATTGCGCTATCTCTAATAGCACCCGTGATTTGACCAGATATATATTGGATTTTTCCCTGACCCTGAGTGTCCGGCCCCATGACACGGAGGTCTTCTCGGCCCCCGGTGGTCCGAGGTCGTTCCCGCTGCACAGATTCATGCGGCAGGGCCTCCTGCAGATAACTAACTTTGGCTTATTGCGCCATCTCTAATAGCACCCGAGATATCACCAGATTTATATTGGATTTTTCCCTGACCCTGAGTGTCCGGCCCCATGAGATGGTGGTTTTCTCGTCCCCTGGTGGTCCGAGGTCGTTCCCGCTACACAGATGCATGCGCCAGGGCCTCCTACAGACAATGCACTTTGATTTATTGCGCTATCTGTAATAGCACCCGAAATATCACCAGATATATATTGGATTTTTCCCTGACCCTTAGTGTCCGGCGCCATGAGACGTTGGTTTTCTTGGCCCCTGGTGGTCCGAGGTCGTTCCCGCTGCACAGATGCATGCGCCAGGGCCTCCTGCAGATAATTCGCTTTGGTTTATTGCGCTATCTCTAATAGCACCCGAGATATCACCAGATATATATTGGACTTTCCCCTGACCCTGAGTGTCCGGCCCCGTGAGTCGGTGGTTTTCTCGGCCTCTGGTGGTCCCAGGTCATTCCCGCTGCCCGGATTCATGCGCCAGGGCCTCCTACAGACAATGCACTTTGGTTTATTGCGCTGTCTCTAATACCACCCGAGATATCACCAGATACTTGCTGGATTTTTACATGACCTTGGGTGACGGATTCCGAATATCTGTAATTTTCTCGGCCACTGGTGGTCCGAGGTCGTTCCTGCGGCACAGATTCATTCACAAGGGCCTCCTACAGACAATGCACTTTGGTTTATTGCGCTATCTGTAATAGCACCCGAGATATCACCAGATATATATTTGATTTTTCCCTGACCCTGAGTGTCCGGCCCCATGAGATGGTTGTTTTCTCGTCCCCTGGTGGTCCGAGGTCGTTCCTGCTGCACAGATGCATGCGCCAGGGCCTCCTGCAAATAATTCACTTTGGTTTATTGCGCTATCTCTAATAGCACCAGTGATTTCACCAGATATATATTTGATTTTTCCCTGACCCTGAGTGTCCGGCCCCATGAGACGGTGGTTTTCTCGGCCCCTGGTGGTCCGAGGTCGTTCCCGCTGCACAGATGCATGCGGCAGGGCCTCCTGCAGATAACTAACTTTGGTTTATTGCGCCATCTCTAATAGCACCCGAGATATCACCAGATATATATTGGATTTTTCCCTGACCCTGAGTGTCCGGCTCCATGAGACGGTGATTTTCTCGGTCCCTGGTGGTCCGAGGTCGTTCCCGCTGCCCAGATTCATGCGCCAGGGCCTCCTACAGACAATGCACTATGGGTTATTAGGCTATCTGTAATAGCACCCGAGATATCACCAGATATATGCTGGATTTTTACATGACCTTGGGTGACGGATTCCGAATATCTGTAATTTTCTCGGCCCCTGGTGGTCCGAGGTCGTTCCCTCTGCACAGATTCATTCGCCTGGGCCTCCTACAGACAATGCACTTTGGTTTATTGCGCTATCTGTAATAGCACCCGAGATATCACCAGATATATATTGGATTTTCCCCTGACCCTGAGTGTCCGGCCCCATGAGACGGTGGTTTTCTCGGCCCCTGGTGGTGCGAGGTCGTTCCAGCTGCACAGATTCATGCGCCAGGGCTTCCTGCAGATAATTCACTTTGGTTTATTGCGCTATCTGTAATAGCACCCGAGATATCACCAGATATATATTGGATTTTCCCGTGACCCTGAGTGTCCGGCCCCTTGATTCGGTGGTTTTCTCGGCCCCTGGTGGTCCTAGGTCGTTCCCGCTGCACAGATGCATGCGCCAGGGCCTCCTGCAGATAATTCACTTTGGTTTATTTCCCCATCTCTAATAGCACCCGAGATATCACGAGATATATATTGGATTTTTCCCTGACCCTGAGTGTCCGGCCCCATGACACGGAGGTCTTCTCGGCCCCCGGTGGTCCGAGGTCGTTCCCGCTGCACAGATTCATGCGCCAGGGCCTCCTGCAGATAATTCACTTTGGTTTATTGCGCTATCTCTAATAGCACCAGAGATATCACCAGATATATATATTGGATTTTCCCCTGACCCTGAATGTCCGGCCCCATGAGACGGTGATTTTCTCGGCCCCTGGTGGTCCGAGGTCGTTCCCGCTTCCCAGATTCATTTGCCTGGGCCTCCTACAGACAATGCACTTTGATTTATTGCGCTATCTGTAATAGCACCCGAGATATCACCAGATATATATTGGATTTTTCCCCGACCCTGAGTGTCCGGCCCCATGAGACGGTGGTTTTCTCGGACCCTGGTGATCCGAGGTCGTTCCCGCTGCACAGATTCATGCACCAGGGCCTGCTGCAGATAATTCACTTTGGTTTATTGCGCTATCTCTAATAGCACCCGAGATATCACCAGATTTATATTGGATTTTTCCCTGACCCTGAGTTTCCGGCCCCATGTGTCGGTGGTTTTATCGGCCCCTGTTGATCCGAGGTCGTTCCCGCTGCACAGATTCATTCGCAAGGGCCTCCTGCAGACAATGCACTTTGATTTATTGCGCTATCTGTAATAGCACCCGAAATATCACCAGATATATATTTGATTTTTCCCTGACCCTGAGTGTCCGGCCCCATGAGATGGTGGTTTTCTCGTCCCCTGGTGGTCCGAGGTCGATCCCGCTACACAGATGCATGCGCCAGGGCCTCCTACAGACAATGCACTTTGATTTATTGCGCTATCTGTAATAGCATCCGAAATATCACCAGATATATATTTGATTTTTCCCTGACCCTGAGTGTCCGGCCCCATGAGATGGTGGTTTTCTCGTCCCATGGTGGTCCGAGGTCGTTCCCGCTGCACAGATGCATGCGCCAGGGCCTCCTACAGACAATGCACTTTGATTTATTGCGCTATCTCTAATAGCACCCGTGATTTCACCAGATATATATTTGATTTTTCCCTGACCCTGAGTGTCCGGCCCCATGAGACGGTGGTTTTCTCGGCCCCTGGTGGTCCGAGGTCGTTCCCGCTCCACAGATGCATGCGGCAGGGCCTCCTGCAGATAACTAACTTTGGTTTATAGCCCCATCTCTAATAGCACCCGAGATATCACCAGATATATATTGGATTTTTCCCTGACCCTGAGTGTCCGGCCCCATGAGACGGTGATTTTCTCGGCCCCTGGTGGTCCGAGGTCCTTCCCGCTGCACAGATTCATTCGCCTGGGCCTCCTACAGACAATGCACTTTGATTTATTGCGCTATCTGTAATAGCACCCGAGATATCACCAGATAAATGCTGGATTTTTACATGACCTTGAGTGTCCGGACCCATGAGACGGTAGTTTTCTCGGACCCTGGTGATCCGAGGTCGTTCCCGCTGCACAGATTCATTCGCCTGGGCCTCCTACAGACAATGCACTTTGATTTATTGCGCTATCTGTAATAGCACCCGAGATATCACCAGATATATATTGGATTTTTCCCTGACACTGAGTGTACGGCTCCATGAGACGGTGATTTTCTCGGCCCCTGGTGGTCCGAGGTCCTTCCCGCTGCACAGATACATTCGCCTGGGCCTCCTACAGACAATGCACTTTGATTTATTGCGCTATCTGTAATAGCACCCGAGATATCACCAGATATATATTGGATTTTTCCCTGACCCTGAGTGTCCGGCGCCATGAGACGGTGGTTTTCTTGGCCCCTGGTGTTCCGAGGTCGTTCCCGCTGCACAGATGCATGCGCCAGGGCCTCCTGCAGATAATTCACTTTGGTTTACTGCGCTATCTCTAATAGCACCCGAGATATCACCAGATATATATTGGATTTTCCCGTGACCCTGAGTGTCCGGCCCCTTGAGTCGGTGGTTTTCTCGGCCCCTGGTGGTCCTAGGTCGTTCCCGCTGCCCAGATTCATGCGCCAGCGCCTCCTACAGACAATGCACTTTGGATTATTGCGCCATCTCTAATAGCACCCGAGATATCACCAGATATTTGCTGGATTTTTACATGATCTTGGGTGACGGATTCCGAATATCTGTAATTTTCTCGGCCACTGGTGGTCCGAGGTCGTTCCTGCGGTACAGATTCATTCGCAAGGGCCTCCTACAGACAATGCACTTTGGTTTATTGCGCTATCTGTAATAGCACCCGAGATATCACCAGATATATATTGGATTTTCCCCTGACCCTGAATGTCCGGCCCCATGAGACAGTGGTTTTCTCGGCACCTGGTGGTCTGAGGTCGTTCCCGCTGCACAGATTCATGCGCCAGGGCCTCCTACAGACAATGCACTTTGATTTATTGCGCTATCTGTAATAGCACCCGAGATATCACCAGATATATATTTGATTTTTCCCTGACCCTGAGTGTCCGGCCCCATGAGACGGTGGTTTTCTCGGCCCCTGGTGGTCCGAGGTCGTTCCCGCTGCACAGATGCATGCGCCAGGGCCTCCTGCAGATAATTCACTTTGGTTTATTTCCCCATCTCTAATAGCACCCGAGATATCACCAGATATATATTGGATTTTTCCCTGACCCTGAGTGTCCGGCCCCATGACACGGAGGTCTTCTCGGCCCCCGGTGGTCCGAGGTCGTTCCCGCTGCACAGATTCATGCGCCAGGGCCTCCTGCAGATAATTCACTTTGGTTTATTGCGCAATCTCTAATAGCACCAGAGATATCACCAGAAATATATTTGATTTTCCCCTGACCCTGAATGTCCGGCCCCATGAGACGGTGATTTTCTCGGCCCCTGGTGGTCCGAGGTCGTTCCCGCTGCACAGATGCATGCGCCCGGGCCTCCTACAGACAATGCACTTTGATTTATTGCGCTATCTCTAATAGCACCCGTGATTTCACCAGATATATATTTGATTTTTCCCTGACCCTGAGTGTCCGGCCCCATGAGACGGTGGTTTTCTCGGCCCCTGGTGGTCCGAGGTCGTTCCCGCTCCACAGATGCATGCGGCAGGGCCTCCTGCAGACAATGCACTTTGGTTTATTGCGCTGTCTCTAATACCACCCGAGATATCACCAGATACTTGCTGGATTTTTACATGACCTTGGGTGACGGATTCCGAATATCTGTAATTTTCTCGGCCACTGGTGGTCCGAGGTCGTTCCTGCGGCACAGATTCATTCACAAGGGCCTCCTACAGACAATGCACTTTGGTTTATTGCGCTATCTGTAATAGCACCCGAGATATCACCAGATATATATTTGATTTTTCCCTGACCCTGAGTGCCCGGCCCCATGAGATGGTTGTTTTCTCGTCCCCTGGTGGTCCGAGGTCGTTCCTGCTGCACAGATGCATGCGCCAGGGCCTCCTGCAAATAATTCACTTTGGTTTATTGCGCTATCTCTAATAGCACCAGTGATTTCACCAGATATATATTTGATTTTTCCCTGACCCTGAGTGTCCGGCCCCATGAGACGGTGGTTTTCTCGGCCCCTGGTGGTCCGAGGTCGTTCCCGCTGCACAGATGCATGCGGCAGGGCCTCCTGCAGATAACTAACTTTGGTTTATTGCGCCATCTCTAATAGCACCCGAGATATCACCAGATATATATTGGATTTTTCCCTGACCCTGAGTGTCCGGCTCCATGAGACGGTGATTTTCTCGGTCCCTGGTGGTCCGAGGTCGTTCCCGCTGCCCAGATTCATGCGCCAGGGCCTCCTACAGACAATGCACTATGGGTTATTAGGCTATCTGTAATAGCACCCGAGATATCACCAGATATATGCTGGATTTTTACATGACCTTGGGTGACGGATTCCGAATATCTGTAATTTTCTCGGCCCCTGGTGGTCCGAGGTCGTTCCCGCTGCACAGATTCATTCGCCTGGGCCTCCTACAGACAATGCACTTTGGTTTATTGCGCTATCTGTAATAGCACCCGAGATATCACCAGATATATATTGGATTTTCCCCTGACCCTGAGTGTCCGGCCCCATGAGACGGTGGTTTTCTCGGCCCCTGGTGGTGCGAGGTCGTTCCAGCTGCACAGATTCATGCGCCAGGGCTTCCTGCAGATAATTCACTTTGGTTTATTGCGCTATCTGTAATAGCACCCGAGATATCACCAGATATATATTGGATTTTCCCGTGACCCTGAGTGTCCGGCCCCTTGATTCGGTGGTTTTCTCGGCCCCTGGTGGTCCTAGGTCGTTCCCGCTGCACAGATGCATGCGCCAGGGCCTCCTGCAGATAATTCACTTTGGTTTATTTCCCCATCTCTAATAGCACCCGAGATATCACCAGATATATATTGGATTTTTCCCTGACCCTGAGTGTCCGGCCCCATGACACGGAGGTCTTCTCGGCCCCCGGTGGTCCGAGGTCGTTCCCGCTGCACAGATTCATGCGCCAGGGCCTCCTGCAGATAATTCACTTTGGTTTATTGCGCTATCTCTAATAGCACCAGAGATATCACCAGATATATATATTGGATTTTCCCCTGACCCTGAATGTCCGGCCCCATGAGACGGTGATTTTCTCGGCCCCTGGTGGTCCGAGATCGTTCCCGCTTCCCAGATTCATTTGCCTGGGCCTCCTACAGACAATGCACTTTGATTTATTGCGCTATCTGTAATAGCACCCGAGATATCACCAGATATATATTGGATTTTTCCCCGACCCTGAGTGTCCGGCCCCATGAGACGGTGGTTTTCTCGGACCCTGGTGATCCGAGGTCGTTCCCGCTGCACAGATTCATGCACCAGGGCCTGCTGCAGATAATTCACTTTGGTTTATTGCGCTATCTCTAATAGCACCCGAGATATCACCAGATTTATATTGGATTTTTCCCTGACCCTGAGTGTCCGGCCCCATGTGTCGGTGGTTTTATCGGCCCCTGTTGATCCGAGGTCGTTCCCGCTGCACAGATTCATTCGCAAGGGCCTCCTGCAGACAATGCACTTTGATTTATTGCGCTATCTGTAATAGCACCCGAAATATCACCAGATATATATTTGATTTTTCCCTGACCCTGAGTGTCCGGCCCCATGAGATGGTGGTTTTCTCGTCCCCTGGTAGTCCGAGGTCGATCCCGCTACACAGATGCATGCGCCAGGGCCTCCTACAGACAATGCACTTTGATTTATTGCGCTATCTGTAATAGCATCCGAAATATCACCAGATATATATTTGATTTTTCCCTGACCCTGAGTGTCCGGCCCCATGAGATGGTGGTTTTCTCGTCCCATGGTGGTCCGAGGTCGTTCCCGCTGCACAGATGCATGCGCCAGGGCCTCCTACAGACAATGCACTTTGATTTATTGCGCTATCTCTAATAGCACCCGTGATTTCACCAGATATATATTTGATTTTTCCCTGACCCTGAGTGTCCGGCCCCATGAGACGGTGGTTTTCTCGGCCCCTGGTGGTCCGAGGTCGTTCCCGCTCCACAGATGCATGCGGCAGGGCCTCCTGCAGATAACTAACTTTGGTTTATAGCGCCATCTCTAATAGCACCCGAGATATCACCAGATATATATTGGATTTTTCCCTGACCCTGAGTGTCCGGCCCCATGAGACGGTGATTTTCTCGGCCCCTGGTGGTCCGAGGTCCTTCCCGCTGCACAGATTCATTCGCCTGGGCCTCCTACAGACAATGCACTTTGATTTATTGCGCTATCTGTAATAGCACCCGAGATATCACCAGATAAATGCTGGATTTTTACATGACCTTGAGTGTCCGGACCCATGAGACGGTAGTTTTCTCGGACCCTGGTGATCCGAGGTCGTTCCCGCTGCACAGATTCATTCGCCTGGGCCTCCTACAGACAATGCACTTTGATTTATTGCGCTATCTGTAATAGCACCCGAGATATCACCAGATATATATTGGATTTTTCCCTGACACTGAGTGTACGGCTCCATGAGACGGTGATTTTCTCGGCCCCTGGTGGTCCGAGGTCCTTCCCGCTGCACAGATACATTCGCCTGGGCCTCCTACAGACAATGCACTTTGATTTATTGCGCTATCTGTAATAGCACCCGAGATATCACCAGATATATATTGGATTTTTCCCTGACCCTGAGTGTCCGGCGCCATGAGACGGTGGTTTTCTTGGCCCCTGGTGTTCCGAGGTCGTTCCCGCTGCACAGATGCATGCGCCAGGGCCTCCTGCAGATAATTCACTTTGGTTTACTGCGCTATCTCTAATAGCACCCGAGATATCACCAGATATATATTGGATTTTCCCGTGACCCTGAGTGTCCGGCCCCTTGAGTCGGTGGTTTTCTCGGCCCCTGGTGGTCCTAGGTCGTTCCCGCTGCCCAGATTCATGCGCCAGCGCCTCCTACAGACAATGCACTTTGGATTATTGCGCCATCTCTAATAGCACCCGAGATATCACCAGATATTTGCTGGATTTTTACATGATCTTGGGTGACGGATTCCGAATATCTGTAATTTTCTCGGCCACTGGTGGTCCGAGGTCGTTCCTGCGGTACAGATTCATTCGCAAGGGCCTCCTACAGACAATGCACTTTGGTTTATTGCGCTATCTGTAATAGCACCCGAGATATCACCAGATATATATTGGATTTTCCCCTGACCCTGAATGTCCGGCCCCATGAGACGGTGGTTTTCTCGGCACCTGGTGGTCTGAGGTCGTTCCCGCTGCACAGATTCATGCGCCAGGGCCTCCTACAGACAATGCACTTTGATTTATTGCGCTATCTGTAATAGCACCCGAGATATCACCAGATATATATTTGATTTTTCCCTGACCCTGAGTGTCCGGCCCCATGAGACGGTGGTTATCTCGGCCCCTGGTGGTCCGAGGTCGTTCCCGCTGCACAGATGCATGCGCCAGGGCCTCCTGCAGATAATTCACTTTGGTTTATTTCCCCATCTCTAATAGCACCCGAGATATCACCAGATATATATTGGATTTTTCCCTGACCCTGAGTGTCCGGCCCCATGACACGGAGGTCTTCTCGGCCCCCGGTGGTCCGAGGTCGTTCCCGCTGCACAGATTCATGCGCCAGGGCCTCCTGCAGATAATTCACTTTGGTTTATTGCGCAATCTCTAATAGCACCAGAGATATCACCAGAAATATATTTGATTTTCCCCTGACCCTGAATGTCCGGCCCCATGAGACGGTGATTTTCTCGGCCCCTGGTGGTCCGAGGTCGTTCCCGCTGCACAGATGCATGCGCCCGGGCCTCCTACAGACAATGCACTTTGATTTATTGCGCTATCTCTAATAGCACCCGTGATTTCACCAGATATATATTTGATTTTTCCCTGACCCTGAGTGTCCGGCCCCATGAGACGGTGGTTTTCTCGGCCCCTGGTGGTCCGAGGTCGTTCCCGCTCAACAGATGCATGCGGCAGGGCCTCCTGCAGATAACTAACTTTGGTTTATTGCGCCATCTGTAATAGCACCCGAGATATCACCAGATATATATTGGATTTTTCCCTGACCCTGAGTGTCCGGACCCATGAGACGGTAGTTTTCTCGGACCCTGGTGATCCGAGGTCGTTCCCGCTGCACAGATTCATTCGCCTGGGCCTCCTACAGACAATGCACTTTGATTTATTGCGCTATCTGTAATAGCACCCGAGATATCACCAGATATATATTGGATTTTTCCCTGACACTGAGTGTACGGCTCCATGAGACGGTGATTTTCTCGGCCCCTGGTGGTCCGAGGTCCTTCCCGCTGCACAGATTCATTCGCCTGGGCCTCCTACAGACAATGCACTTTGATTTATTGCGCTATCTGTAATAGCACCCGAGATATCACCAGATATATATTGGATTTTTCCCTGACTCTGAGTGTCCGGCGCCATGAGACGGTGGTTTTCTTGGCCCCTGGTGTTCCGAGGTCGTTCCCGCTGCACAGATGCATGCGCCAGGGCCTCCTGCAGATAATTCACTTTGGTTTACTGCGCTATCTCTAATAGCACCCGAGATATCACCAGATATATATTGGATTTTCCCGTGACCCTGAGTGTCCGGCCCCTTGAGTCGGTGGTTTTCTCGGCCCCTGGTGGTCCTAGGTCGTTCCCGCTGCCCAGATTCATGCGCCAGGGCCTCCTACAGACAATGCACTTTGGTTTATTGCGCCATCTCTAATAGCACCCGAGATATCACCAGATATTTGCTGGATTTTTACATGATCTTGGGTGACGGATTCCGAATATCTGTAATTTTCTCGGCCACTGGTGGTCCGAGGTCGTTCCTGCGGTACAGATTCATTCGCAAGGGCCTCCTACAGACAATGCACTTTGGTTTATTGCGCTATCTGTAATAGCACCCGAGATATCACCAGATATATATTGGATTTTCCCCTGACCCTGAGTGTCCGGCCCCATGAGACTGTGGTTTTCTCGGCCCCTGGTGGTCCGAGGTCGTTCCCGCTGCACAGATTCATTCGCCTGGGCCTCCTACAGACAATGCACTTTGATTTATTGCGCTATCTGTAATAGCACCCGAGATATCACCAGATATATATTGGATTTTTCCCTGACCCTGAGTGTCCGGCCCCATCACACGGTGGTCTTCTCTGCCCCCGGTGGTCCGAGGTCGTTCCCGCTGCACAGATTCATTCGCAAGGGCCTCCTGCAGAAAATGCACTTTGATTTATTGCGCTATCTGTAATAGCACCCGAAATATCACCAGGTATATATTTGATTTTTCCCTGACCCTGAGTGTCCGGCCCCATGAGATGGTGGTTTTCTCGTCCCCTGGTGGTCCGAGGTCGTTCCCGCTGCACAGATGCATGCGCCAGGGCCTCCTGCAGATAATTCACTTTGGTTTACTGCGCTATCTCTAATAGCATCCGAGATATCACCAGATATATATTGGATTTTCCCGTGACCCTGAGTGTCCGGCCCCTTGAGTCGGTGGTTTTCTCGGCCCCTGGTGGTCCTAGGTCGTTCCCGCTGCCCAGATTCATGCGCCAGGGCCTCCTACAGACAATGCACTTTGGTTTATTGCGCCATCTCTAATAGCACCCGAGATATCACCAGATATTTGCTGGATTTTTACATGATCTTGGGTGACGGATTCCGAATATCTGTAATTTTCTCGGCCACTGGTGGTCCGAGGTCGTTCCTGCGGTACAGATTCATTCGCAAGGGCCTCCTACAGACAATGCACTTTGGTTTATTGCGCTATCTGTAAAAGCACCCGAGATATCACCAGATATATATTGGATTTTCCCCTGACCCTGAGTGTCCGGCCCCATGAGACTGTGGTTTTCTCGGCCCCTGGTGGTCCGAGGTCGTTCCCGCTGCACAGATTCATTCGCCTGGGCCTCCTACAGACAATGCACTTTGATTTATTGCGCTATCTGTAATAGCACCCGAGATATCACCAGATATATATTGGATTTTTCCCTGACCCTGAGTGTCCGGCCCCATCACACGGTGGTCTTCTCTGCCCCCGGTGGTCCGAGGTCGTTCCCGCTGCACAGATTCATTCGCCTGGGCCTCCTACAGACAATGCACTTTGATTTATTGCGCTATCTGTAATAGCACCCGAGATATCACCAGATATATATTGGATTTTCCCCTGACCCTGAGTGTCCGGCCCCATGAGACTGTGGTTTTCTCGGCCCCTGGTGGTCCGAGGTCCTTCCCGCTGCACAGATTCATGCGCCAGGGCCTGCTGCAGATAATTCACTTTGGTTTATTGCGCTATCTCTAATAGCACCCCAGATATCACCAGATATATATTGGATTTTTCCCTGACCCTGAGTGTCCGGCCCCATGTGTCGGTAGTTTTCTCGGCCCCTGTTGATCCGAGGTCGTTCCCGCTGCACAGATTCATTCGCAAGGGCCTCCTGCAGACAATGCACTTTGATTTATTGCGCTATCTGTAATAGCACCCGAGATATCACCAGATATATATTTGATTTTTCCCTGACCCTGAGTGTCCGGCCCCATGAGACGGTGGTTTTCTCGGCCCCTGGTGGTCCGAGGTCGTTCCCGCTGCACAGATGCATGCGGCGGGGCCTCCTGCAGATAATTCACTTTGGTTTATTGCGCTATCTCTAATAGCACCCGAGATATCTCCAGATATATATTGGATTTTCCCCTGACCCTGAGTGTCCGGCCCCATGAGACTGTGGTTTTCTCGGCCCCTGGTGGTCCGAGGTCGTTCCCGCTGGCCAGATTCATGCGCCTGGGCCTCCTACAGACAATGCACTTTGATTTATTGCGCTATCTCAAATAGCACCCGAGATATCACCAGATATATATTGGATTTTTCCCTGACCCTGAGTGTCCGGCGCCATGAGACGGTGGTTTTCTTGGCCCCTGGTGGTCTGAGGTCGTTCCCGCTGCACAGATGCATGCGCCAGGGCCTCCTGCAGATAATTCACTTTGGTTTATTGCGCTATCTCTAATAGCACCCGAGATATCACCAGATATATATTGGATTTTCCCCTGACCCTGAGTGTCCGGCCCCGTGAGTCGGTGGTTTTCTCGGCCCCTGATGGTCCGAGGTCGTTCCCGCTGCCCGGATTCATGCGCCAGGGCCTCCTACAGACAATGCACTTTGGTTTATTGCGCTATCTCTAATAGCACCCGAGATATCACCAGATATTTGCTGGATTTTTACATGACCTTGGGTGACGGATCCCGAATATCTGTAATTTTCTCGGCCACTGGTGGTCCGAGGTCGTTCCTGCGGCACAGATTCATTCACAAGGGCCTCCTACAGACAATGCACTTTGGTTTATTGCGCTATCAGTAATAGCACCCGAGATATCACCAGATATATAATTGGATTTTCCCCTGACCCTGAGTGTCCGGACCCATGAGACGGTGGTTTTCTCGGCCCCTGGTGGTCCGAGGTCGTTCCCGCTGGCCAGATTCATGCGCCTGGGCCTCCTACAGACAATGCACTTTGGTTTATTGCGCTATCCCTAAGAGCACCCGAGATATCACCAGATATATATTGGATTTTCCCCTGACCCTGAGTGTCCGGCCCCGTGGGTCGGTGGTTTTCTCGGCCCCTGGTGGTCCGAGGTCGTTCCCGCTGCCCAGATTCATGCGCCAGGGTCTCCTACAGACAATGCACTTTGGTTTATTGCACTATCTCTAATAGCACCCGAGATATCACCAGATATTTGCTGGATTTTTACATGACCTTGGGTGACGGATTCCGAATATCTGTAATTTTCTCGGCTCCTGGTGGTCCGAGGTCGTTCCCGCTGCACAGATACATTCGCCTGGGCCTCCTACAGACAATGCACTTTGGTTTATTGCGCTATCTGTAATAGCACCCGAGATATCACCAGATATATATTGGATTTTCCCCTGACCCTGAGTGTCCGGCACCATGAGACGGTGGTCTTCTCGGCCCCTGGTGGTGCGAGGTCGTTCCAGCTGCACAGATTCATGCGCCAGGGCCTCCTGCAGATAATTCACTTTGGTTTATTGCGCTATCTCTAATAGCACTAGAGATATCACCAGATATATGTTAGATTTTTCCCTGACCCTGAGTGTCCGGCCCCATGAGACGGTGGTTTTCTCGGCCCCTGGTGGTCCGAGGTCGTTCCCGCTGCACAGATTCATGCGCCAGGGCCTCCTACAGACAATGCACTTTGATTTATTGCGCTATCTGTAATAGCACCCGAGATATCACCAAATATATATTGGATTTTTCCCTGACCCTGAGTGTCCGGCGCCATGAGACGGTGGTTTTCTTGGCCCCTGGTGGTCCCAGGTCGTTCCCGCTGCACAGATGCATGCGCCAGGGCCTCCTGCAGATAATTCACTTTGGTTTATTGCGCTATCTCTAATAGCACCCGAGATATCACCAGATATATATTGGATTTTCCCCTGACCCTGAGTGTCCGGCCCCGTGAGTCGGTGGTTTTCTCGGCTCCTGGTGGTCCGAGGTCGTTCCCGCTGCCCGGATTCATGCGCGAGGACCTCCTACAGACAATGCACTTTGGTTTATTGCGCTATCTCTAATAGCACCCGAGATATCACCAGATATTTGCTGGATTTTTACATGACCTTGGGTGACGGATTCCGAATATCTGTAATTTTCTCGGCCACTGGTGGTCCGAGGTCGTTCCTGCGGCACAGATTCATTCGCAAGGGCCTCCTACAGACAATGCACTTTGGTTTATTGCGCTATCTGTAATAGCACCCGAGATATCACCAGATATATATTGGATTTTTCCCTGACCCTGAGTGTCCGGCTCCATGAGACGGTGATTTTCTCGGCCCCTGGTGGTCCGAGGTCCTTCCCGCTGCACAGATTCATTCGCCTGGGCCTCCTACAGACAATGCATTTTGGTTTATTGCGCTATCTGTAAGAGCACCCGAGATATCACCAGATATATATTTGATTTTTCCCTGACCCTGAGTGTCCGGCCCCATGAGACGGTGGTTTTCTCGGCCCCTGGCGGTCCGAGGTCGTTCCCGCTGCACAGATGCATGCGCCAGGGCCTCCTGCAGGTAATTCACTTTGGTTCATTGCGCCATCTCTAATAGCACCCGAGATATCACCAGATATATATTGGATTTTTCCTTGACCCTGAGTGTCCGGCCCCATGAGACGGTGGTCTTCTCGGCCCCCGGTGGTCCGAGGTCGTTCCCGCTGCACAGATTCATGCGCCAGGGCCTCCTGCAGATAATTCACTTTGGTTTATTGCGCTATCTCTAATAACACCTGAGATATCACCAGATATATATTGGATTTTCCCCTGACCCTGAATGTCCGGCCCCATGAGACGGTGATTTTCTCGGCCCCTGGTGGTCCGAGGTCGTTCCCGCTGCACAGATTCATGCGCCAGGGCCTCCTACAGACAATGCACTTTGATTTATTGCGCTATCTGTAATAGCACCCGAGATATCACCAGGTATATATTGGATTTTTCCCCGACCCTGAGTGTCCGGCCCCATGAGACGGTGGTTTTCTCGGCCCCTGGTGATCCGAGGTCGTTCCCGCTGCACAGATTCATGCGCCAGGGCCTGCTGCAGATAATTCACTTTGGTTTCTTGCGCTATCTCTAATAGCACCCCAGATATCACCAGATATATATTGGATTTTTCCCTGACCCTGAGTGTCCGGCCCCATGTGTCGGTAGTTTTCTCGGCCCCTGTTGATCCGAGGTCGTTCCCGCTGCACAGATTCATTCGCAAGGGCCTCCTGCAGACAATGCACTTTGATTTATTGCGCTATCTGTAATAGCACCCGAGATATCACCAGATATATATTTGATTTTTCCCTGACCCTGAGTGTCCGGCTCCATGAGACGGTGATTTTCTCGGTCCCTGGTGGTCCGAGGTCGTTCCCGCTGCCCAGATTCATGCGCCAGGGCCTCCTACAGACAATGCACTTTGGGTTATTGCGCTATCTGTAATAGCACCCGAGATATCACCAGATACATGCTGGATTTTTACATGACCTTGGGTGACGGATTCCGAATATCTGTAATTTTCTCGGCCCCTGGTTGTCCGAGGTCGTTCCCGCTGCACAGATTCATTCGCCTGGGCCTCCTACAGACAATGCACTTTGGTTTATTGCGCTATCTGTAATAGCACCCGAGATATCACCAGATATATATTGGATTTTTCCCTGACCCTGAGTGTTCGGCTCCATGAGACACTGATTTTCTCGTCCCCTGGTGGTCCGACGTCGTTCCCGCTGCCCAGATTCATGCGCCAGGGCCTCCTACAGACAATGCACTTTGGTTTATTGCGCTATCTGTAATAGCACCCGAGATATCACCAGATATATATTGGATTTTCCCCTGACCCTGAGTGTCCGGACCCATGAGACGGTGGTTTTCTCGGCCCCTGGTGGTCCGAGGTCGTAACCGCTGGCCAGATTCATGCGCCTGGGCCTCCTACAGACAATGCACTTTGGTTTATTGCGCTATCTCTAATAGCACCCGAGATATCACCAGATATTTGCTGGATTTTTACATGACCTTGGGTAACGGATTCCGAATATCTGTAATTTTCTCGGCCACTGGTGGTCCGAGGTCGTTCCTGCGGCACAGATTCATTCGCAAGGGCCTCCTACAGACAATGCACTTTGGTTTATTGCGCTATCTGTAATAGCACCCGAGATATCACCAGATATATATTGGATTTTTCCCTGACCCTGAGTGTCCGGCTCCATGAGACGGTGATTTTCTCGGCCCCGGGTGGTCCGAGGTCCTTCCCGCTGCACAGATTCATTCGCCTGGGCCTCCTACAGACAATGCATTTTGGTTTATTGCGCTATCTGTAAGAGCACCCGAGATATCACCAGATATATATTTGATTTTTCCCTGACCCTGAGTGTCCGGCCCCATGAGACGGTGGTTTTCTCGGCCCTTGGCGGTCCGAGGTCGTTCCCGCTGCACAGATGCATGCGCCAGGGCCTCCTGCAGGTAATTCACTTTGGTTCATTGCGCCATCTCTAATAGCACCCGAGATATCACCAGATATATATTGGATTTTTCCTTGACCCTGAGTGTCCGGCCCCATGAGACGGTGGTCTTCTCGGCCCCCGGTGGTCCGAGGTCGTTCCCGCTGCACAGATTCATGCGCCAGGGCCTCCTGCAGATAATTCACTTTGGTTTATTGCGCTATCTCTAATAACACCTGAGATATCACCAGATATATATTGGATTTTCCCCTGACCCTGAATGTCCGGCCCCATGAGACGGTGGTTTTCTCGGCCCCTGGTGATCCGAGGTCGTTCCCGCTGCACAGATTCATGCGCCAGGGCCTGCTGCAGATAATTCACTTTGGTTTCTTGCGCTATCTCTAATAGCACCCCAGATATCACCAGATATATATTGGATTTTTCCCTGACCCTGAGTGTCCGGCCCCATGTGTCGGTAGTTTTCTCGGCCCCTGTTGATCCGAGGTCGTTCCCGCTGCACAGATTCATTCGCAAGGGCCTCCTGCAGACAATGCACTTTGATTTATTGCGCTATCTGTAATAGCACCCGAGATATCACCAGATATATATTTGATTTTTCCCTGACCCTGAGTGTCCGGCTCCATGAGACGGTGATTTTCTCGGTCCCTGGTGGTCCGAGGTCGTTCCCGCTGCCCAGATTCATGCGCCAGGGCCTCCTACAGACAATGCACTTTGGGTTATTGCGCTATCTGTAATAGCACCCGAGATATCACCAGATACATGCTGGATTTTTACATGACCTTGGGTGACGGATTCCGAATATCTGTAATTTTCTCGGCCCCTGGTTGTCCGAGGTCGTTCCCGCTGCACAGATTCATTCGCCTGGGCCTCCTACAGACAATGCACTTTGGTTTATTGCGCTATCTGTAATAGCACCCGAGATATCACCAGATATATATTGGATTTTTCCCTGACCCTGAGTGTTCGGCTCCATGAGACACTGATTTTCTCGTCCCCTGGTGGTCCGACGTCGTTCCCGCTGCCCAGATTCATGCGCCAGGGCCTCCTACAGACAATGCACTTTGGTTTATTGCGCTATCTGTAATAGCACCCGAGATATCACCAGATATATATTGGATTTTCCCCTGACCCTGAGTGTCCGGACCCATGAGACGGTGGTTTTCTCGGCCCCTGGTGGTCCGAGGTCGTAACCGCTGGCCAGATTCATGCGCCTGGGCCTCCTACAGACAATGCACTTTGGTTTATTGCGCTATCTCTAATAGCACCCGAGATATCACCAGATATTTGCTGGATTTTTACATGACCTTGGGTAACGGATTCCGAATATCTGTAATTTTCTCGGCCACTGGTGGTCCGAGGTCGTTCCTGCGGCACAGATTCATTCGCAAGGGCCTCCTACAGACAATGCACTTTGGTTTATTGCGCTATCTGTAATAGCACCCGAGATATCACCAGATATATATTGGATTTTTCCCTGACCCTGAGTGTCCGGCTCCATGAGACGGTGATTTTCTCGGCCCCGGGTGGTCCGAGGTCCTTCCCGCTGCACAGATTCATTCGCCTGGGCCTCCTACAGACAATGCATTTTGGTTTATTGCGCTATCTGTAAGAGCACCCGAGATATCACCAGATATATATTTGATTTTTCCCTGACCCTGAGTGTCCGGCCCCATGAGACGGTGGTTTTCTCGGCCCCTGGCGGTCCGAGGTCGTTCCCGCTGCACAGATGCATGCGCCAGGGCCTCCTGCAGGTAATTCACTTTGGTTCATTGCGCCATCTCTAATAGCACCCGAGATATCACCAGATATATATTGGATTTTTCCTTGACCCTGAGTGTCCGGCCCCATGAGACGGTGGTCTTCTCGGCCCCCGGTGGTCCGAGGTCGTTCCCGCTGCACAGATTCATGCGCCAGGGCCTCCTGCAGATAATTCACTTTGGTTTATTGCGCTATCTCTAATAACACCTGAGATATCACCAGATATATATTGGATTTTCCCCTGACCCTGAATGTCCGGCCCCATGAGACGGTGATTTTCTCGGCCCCTGGTGGCCCGAGATCGTTCCCGCTGCCCAGATTCATTCGCCTGGGCGTCGTACAGACAATGCACTTTGATTTATTGCGCTATCTGTAATAGCACCCGAGATATCACCAGATATTTATTGGATTTTTCCCCGACCCTGAGTGTCCGGCCCCATGAGACGGTGGTTTTCTCGGACCCTGGTGATCCGAGGTCGTTCCCGCTGCACAGATTCATGCGCCAGGGCCTGCTGCAGATAATTCACTTTGGTTTATTGCGCTATCTCTAATAGCACCCGAGATATCACCAGATATATATTGGATTTTTCCCTGACCCTGAGTGTCCGGCCCCATGTGTCGGTGGTTTTCTCGGCCCCTGTTGATCCGAGGTCGTTCCGGCTGCACAGATTCCTTCGCAAGGGCCTCCTGCAGACAATGCACTTTGATTTATTGCGCTATCTGTAATAGCACCCGAGATATCACCAGATATATATTTGATTTTTCCCTGACCCTGAGTGTCCGGCCCCATGAGATGGTGGTTTTCTCGGCCCCTGGTGGTCCGAGGTCGTTCCCGCTGCCCGGATTCATGCACCAGGGCCTCCTACAGACAATGCACTTTGGTTTATTGCGCTATCTCTAATAGCACCCGAGATATCACCAGATATTTGCTGGATTTTTACATGACCTTGGGTGACGGATTCCGAATATCTGTAATTTTCTCGGCCACTGGTGGTCCGAGGTCGTTCCTGCGGCACAGATTCATTCACAAGAGCCTCCTACAGACAATGCACTTTGGTTTATTGCGCTATCTGTAATAGCACCCGAGATATCACCAGATATATATTGGATTTTTCCCTGACCCTGAGTGTCCGGCTCCATGAGACGGTGATTTTCTCGGTCCCTGGTGGTCCGAGGTCGTTCCCGCTGCCCAGATTCATGCGCCAGTGCCTCCTACAGACAATGCACTTTGGGTTATTGCGCTATCTGTAATAGCACCCGAGATATCACCAGATACATGCTGGATTTTTACATGACCTTGGGTGACGGATTCCGAATATCTGTAATTTTCTCGGACCCTGGTGGTCCGAGGTCGTTCCCGCTGCACAGATTCATTCGCCTGGGCCTCCTACAGACAATGCACTTTGGTTTATTGCGCTATCTGTAATAGCACCCGAGATATCACCAGATATATATTGGATTTTTCCCTGACCCTGAGTGTTCGGCTCCATGAGACGCTGATTTTCTCGTCCCCTGGTGGTCCGACGTCGTTCCCGCTGCCCAGATTCATGCGCCAGGGCCTCCTACAGACAATGCACTTTGGTTTATTGCGCTATCTGTAATGGCACCCGAGATATCACCAGATATATATTGGATTTTCCCCTGACCCTGAGTGTCCGGACCCATAAGACGGTGGTTTTCTCGGCCCCTGGTGGTCCGAGGTCGTTACCGCTGGCCAGATTCATGCGCCAGGACCTCCTACAGACAATGCACTTTGGTTTATTGCGCTATCTCTAATAGCACCCGAGATATCACCAGATATTTGCTGGATTTTTACATGACCTTGGGTGACGGATTCCGAATGTCTGTAATTTTCTCGGCCACTGGTGGTCCGAGGTCGTTCCTGCGGCACAGATTCATTCGCAAGGGCCTCCTGCAGACAATGCACTTTGGTTTATTGCGCTATCTGTAATAGCACCCGAGATATCACCAGATATATATTGGAATTTTCCCTGACCCTGACTGTCCGGCTCCATGAGACGGTGATTTTCTCAGCCCCTGGTGGTCCGAGGTCGTTCCCGCTGCACAGATGCATGCGCCAGGGCCTCCTGCAGGTAATTCACTTTGGTTCATTGCGCTATCTGTAAGAGCACCCGAGATATCACCAGATATATATTTGATTTTTCCCTGACCCTGAGTGTCCGGCCCCATGAGACGATGGTTTTCTCGGCCCCTGGTGGTCCGAGGTCGTTCCCGCTGCACAGATTCATGCGCCAGGGCCTCCTGCAGATAATTCACTTTGGTTTATTGCGCTATCTCTAATAACACCTGAGATATCACCAGATATATATTGGATTTTCCCCTGACCCTGAATGTCCGGCCCCATGAGACGGTGATTTTCTCGGCCCCTGGTGGTCCGAGATCGTTCCCGCTGCCCAGATTCATTCGCCTGGGCGTCGTACAGACAATGCACTTTGATTTATTGCGCTATCTGTAATAGCACCCGAGATATCACCAGATATTTATTGGATTTTTCCCCGACCCTGAGTGTCCGGCCCCATGAGACGGTGGTTTTCTCGGCCCCTGTTGATCCGAGGTCGTTCCGGCTGCACAGATTCATTCGCAAAGGCCTCCTGCAGACAATGCACTTTGATTTATTGCGCTATCTGTAATAGCACCCGAGATATCACCAGATATATATTTGATTTTTCCCTGACCCTGAGTGTCTGGCCCCATGAGATGGTGGTTTTCTCGGCCCCTGTTGATCCGAGGTCGTTCCGGCTGCACAGATTCATTCGCAAAGGCCTCCTGCAGACAATGCACTTTGATTTATTGCGCTATCTGTAATAGCACCCGAGATATCACCAGATATATATTTGATTTTTCCCTGACCCTGAGTGTCTGGCCCCATGAGATGGTGGTTTTCTCGTCCCCTGGTGGTCCGAGGTCGTTCCCGCTGCACAGATTCATGCGCCAGGGCCTCCTGCAGATAATTCACTTTGGTTTATTGCGCTATCTCTAATAGCACTCGAGATATCACCAGATATATATTGGATTTTCCCCTGACCCTGAGTGTCCGGACCCATGAGACGGTGGATTTCTCGGCCCCTGGTGGTCCGAGGTCGTTCCCGCTGGCCAGATTCATGCGCCTGGGCCTCCTACAGACAATGCACTTTGGTTTATTGCGCTATCTCTAATAGCACCCGAGATATCACCAGATATTTGCTGGATTTTTACATGACCTTGGGTGACGGATTCCGAATATCTGTAATTTTCTTGGCCACTGGTGGTCCGAGGTCGTTCCTGCGGCACAGATTCATTCGCAAGGGCCTCCTACAGACAATGCACTTTGGTTTATTGCGCTATCTGTAATAGCACCCGAGATATCACCAGGTATATATTGGATTTTTCCCCGACCCTGAGTGTCCGGCCCCATGAGACGGTGGTTTTCTCGGCCCCTGGTGATCCGAGGTCGTTCCCGCTGCACAGATTCATGCGCCAGGGCCTCCTGCAGATAATTCACTTTGGTTTATTGCGCTATCTCTAATAGCACCCGAGATATCTCCAGATATATATTGGATTTTTCCCCGACCCTGAGTGTCCGGCCCCATGAGACGGTGGTTTTCTCGGACCCTGGTGATCCGAGGTCGTTCCCGCTGCACAGATTCATGCGCCAGGGCCTGCTGCAGATAATTCACTTTGGTTTCTTGCGCTATCTCTAATAGCACCCCAGATATCACCAGATATATATTGGATTTTTCCTTGACCCTGAGTGTCCGGCCCCATGTGTCGGTAGTTTTCTCGGCCCCTGTTGATCCGAGGTCGTTCCCGCTGCACAGATTCATTCGCAAGGGCCTCCTGCAGACAATGCACTTTGATTTATTGCGCTATCTGTAATAGCACCCGAGATATCACCAGATATATATTTGATTTTTCCCTGACCCTGAGTGTCCGGCCCCATGAGACGGTGGTTTTCTCGGCCCCTGGTGGTCCGAGGTCGTTCCCGCTGCACAGATGCATGCGGCGGGGCCTCCTGCAGATAATTCACTTTGGTTTATTGCGCTATCTCAAATAGCACCCGAGATATCACCAGATATATATTGGATTTTTCCCTGACCCTGAGTGTCCGGCGCCATGAGACGGTGGTTTTCTTGGCCCCTGGTGGTCTGAGGTCGTTCCCGCTGCACAGATGCATGCGCCAGGGCCTCCTGCAGATAATTCACTTTGGTTTATTGCGCTATCTCTAATAGCACCCGAGATATCACCAGATATATATTGGATTTTCCCCTGACCCTGAGTGTCCGGCCCCGTGAGTCGGTGGTTTTCTCGGCCCCTGATGGTCCGAGGTCGTTCCCGCTGCCCGGATTCATGCGCCAGGGCCTCCTACAGACAATGCACTTTGGTTTATTGCGCTATCTCTAATAGCACCCGAGATATCACCAGATATTTGCTGGATTTTTACATGACCTTGGGTGACGGATCCCGAATATCTGTAATTTTCTCGGCCACTGGTGGTCCGAGGTCGTTCCCGCTGGCCAGATTCATGCGCCTGGGCCTCCTACAGACAATGCACTTTGGTTTATTGCGCTATCCCTAATAGCACCCGAGATATCACCAGATATATATTGGATTTTCCCCTGACCCTGAGTGTCCGGCACCATGAGACGGTGGTCTTCTCGGCCCCTGGTGGTGCGAGGTCGTTCCAGCTGCACAGATTCATGCGCCAGGGCCTCCTGCAGATAATTCACTTTGGTTTATTGCGCTATCTCTAATAGCACTAGAGATATCACCAGATATATGTTAGATTTTTCCCTGACCCTGAGTGTCCGGCCCCATGAGACGGTGGTTTTCTCGGCCCCTGGTGGTCCGAGGTCGTTCCCGCTGCACAGATTCATGCGCCAGGGCCTCCTACAGACAATGCACTTTGATTTATTGCGCTATCTGTAATAGCACCCGAGATATCACCAAATATATATTGGATTTTTCCCTGACCCTGAGTGTCCGGCGCCATGAGACGGTGGATTTCTTGGCCCCTGGTGGTCCCAGGTCGTTCCCGCTGCACAGATGCATGCGCCAGGGCCTCCTGCAGATAATTCACTTTGGTTTATTGCGCTATCTCTAATAGCACCCGAGATATCACCAGATATATATTGGATTTTCCCCTGACCCTGAGTGTCCGGCCCCGTGAGTCGGTGGTTTTCTCGGCCCCTGGTGGTCCGAGGTCGTTCCCGCTGCCCGGATTCATGCGCCAGGGCCTCCTACAGACAATGCACTTTGGTTTATTGCGCTATCTGTAATAGCACCCGAGATATCACCAGATATATATTGGATTTTTCCCTGACCCTGAGTGTCCGGCTCCATGAGACGGTGATTTTCTCGTCCCCTGGTGGTCCGACGTCGTTCCCGCTGCCCAGATTCATGCGCCTGGGCCTCCTACAGACAATGCACTTTGGTTTATTGCGCTAACTCTAATAGCACCCGAGATATCACCAGATATATATTGGATTTTCCCCTGACCCTGAGTGTCCGGCCCCGTGAGTCGGTGGTTTTCTCGGCTCCTGGTGGTCCGAGGTCGGTCCCGCTGCCCGGATTCATGCGCCAGGACCTCCTACAGACAATGCACTTTGGTTTATTGCGCTATCTCTAATAGCACCCGAGATATCACCAGATATTTGCTGGATTTTTACATGACCTTGGGTGACGGATTCCGAATATCTGTAATTTTCTCGGCCACTGGTGGTCCGAGGTCGTTCCTGCGGCACAGATTCATTCGCAAGGGCCTCCTACAGACAATGCACTTTGGTTTATTGCGCTATCTGTAAGAGCACCCGAGATATCACCAGATATATATTTGATTTTTCCCTGACCCTGAGTGTCCGGCCCCAGGAGACGGTGGTTTTCTCGGCCCCTGGTGGTCCGAGGTCGTTCCGCTGCACAGATGCATGCGCCAGGGCCTCCTGCAGGTAATTCACTTGGGTTTATTGCGCCATCTCTAATAGCACCCGAGATATCACCAGATATATATTGGATTTTTCCTTGACCCTGAGTGTCCGGCCCCATGAGACGGTGGTCTTCTCGGCCCCTGGTGGTCCGAGGTCGTTCCCGCTGCACAGATGCATGCGCCAGGGCCTCCTGCAGGTAATTCACTTTGGTTTATTGCGCCATCTCTAATAGCACCCGAGATATCACCAGATATATATTGGATTTTTCCTTGACCCTGAGTGTCCGGCCCCATGAGACGGTGGTCTTCTCGGCCCCCGGTGGTCCGAGGTCGTTCCCGCTGCACAGGTTCATGCGCCAGGGCCTCCTGCAGATAATTCACTTTGGTTTATTGCGCTATCTCTAATAACACCTGAGATATCACCAGATATATATTGGATTTTCCCCTGACCCTGAATGTCCGGCCCCATGAGACGGTGATTTTCTCGGCCCCTGGTGGTCCGAGGTCGTTCCCGCTGCCCAGATTCATTCGCCTGGGCGTCGTACAGACAATGCACTTTGATTTATTGCGCTATCTGTAATAGCACCCGAGATATCACCAGATATATATTGGATTTTTCCCCGACCCTGAGTGTCCGGCCCCATGTGACGGTGGTTTTCTCGGACCCTGGTGATCCGAGGTCGTTCCCGCTGCACAGATTCATGCGCCAGGGCCTGCTGCAGATAATTCACTTTGGTTTATTGCGCTATCTCTAATAGCACCCGAGATATCACCAGATATATATTGGATTTTTCCCTGACCCTGAGTGTCCGGCCCCATGAGACTGTGGTTTTCTCGGCCCCTGGTGGTCCGAGGTCGTTCCCGCTGCACAGATTCATGCGCCAGGGCCTCCTACAGACAATGCACTTTGATTTATTGCGCTATCTGTAATAGCACCCGAGATATCACCAGATATATATTGGATTTTTCACTGACCCTGAGTGTCCGGCCCCATGAGACGGTGGTTTTCTCGGCCCCTGGTGGTCCGAGGTCGTTCCCGCTGCACAGATTCGTGCGCCAGGGCCTCCTACAGACAGTGCACTTTGATTTATTGCGCTATCTGTAATAGCACCCGAGATATCACCAGATATATATTGTATTTTCCCCTGACCCTGAGTGTCCGGCCCCATGAGACTGTGGTTTACTCGGCCCCTGGTGGTCCGAGGACGGTCCCGCTGCACAGATTCATGCGCCAGGGCCTCCTACACGTAATGCACTTTGATTTATTGCGCTATCTGTAATAGCACCCGAGATATCACCAGATATATATTTGATTTTTCCCTGACCCTGAGTGTCCGGCCCCATGAGATGGTGGTTTTCTCGTCCCCTGGTGGTCCGAGGTCGTTCCCGCTGCACAGATTCATGCGCCAGGGCCTCCTGCAGATAATTCACTTTGGTTTATTACGCTATCTCTAATAGCACTCGAGATATCACCAGATATATGTTAGATTTTTCCCTGACCCTGAGTGTCCGGCTCCATGAGACGGTGATTTTCTCGGCCCCTGGTGGTCCGACGTCGTTCCCGCTGCCCAGATTCATGCGCCAGGGCCTCCTACAGACAATGCACTTTGATTTATTGCGCTATCTGTAATAGCACCCGAGATATCACCAGATATATATTGGATTTTTCCGTGACCGTTAGTGTCCGGCCCCATGAGACTGTGGTTCTCTCGGCCCCTGGTGGTCCGAGGTCGTTCCCGCTGGCCAGATTCATGCGCCAGGGCCTCCTGCAGATAATTCACTTTGGTTTATTGCGCTATCTCTAATAGCACCCGAGATATCGCCAGATATATATTGGATTTTCCCCTGAGCCGGAGTGTCCGGCCCCGTTAGACGGTGGTTTTCTCGGCCCCTGGTGGTCCGAGGTCGTTCCCGCTGCCCAGATTCATGCGCCAGGGCCTCCTACAGACAGTGCACTTTGATTTATTGCGCTATCTGTAATAGCTCCCGAGAAAGCTCCATATATATGCTGGATTTTTACATGACTTTGGGTGGCGGATACCGAAAATCTGTAATTTTCTCGGCCCCTGGTTGTCCGATGTCGTTCCCGCAGGCCAGATTCATGCGCCAGGGCCTCCTACAGACAGTGCACTTTGATTTATTGCGCTATCTGTAATAGCTCCCGAGAAAGCTCCATATATATGCTGGATTTTTACATGACTTTGGTTGGCGGATACCGAAAATCTGTAATTTTCTCGGCCCCTGGTGGTCCGAGGTCGTTCCCGCTGCCCACATTCATGCGCCAGGGCCTCCTACAGACAATGCACTCTGATTTATTCCGCTATCTGTAATAGCACCCGAGATATCACCAGATATATATTGGATTTTACCCTGACCCTGAGTGTCCGGCCCCATGAGACGGTCGTTGTCTCGGCCCCTGGAGGTCCGAGGACGGTCCCGCTGCACAGATTCATGCGCCAGGGCCTCCTACACGTAATGAACTTTGATTTATTGCGCTATCTGTAATAGCACCCGAGATATCACCAGATATATATTGGATTTTTCCGTGACCCTTAGTGTCCGGCCCCATGTGACGGTGGTTTTCTCGGCCTGTGGTGGTCCGAGGTCGTTCCCGCTGCACCGATTCATGCGCCAGGGCCTCCTGCAGATAATTCACTTTGGTTTATTGCGCTATCTCTAATAGCACCCGACATATCACCAGATATATATTGGATTTTCCTCTGAGCCTGAGTGTACGGCCCCGTTAGACGGTGGTTTTCTCGGCCCCTGGTGGTCCGAGGTCGTTCCCGCTGCCCAGATTCATTCGCCAGGGCCTCCTGCAGATAATTCACTTTGGTTTATTGCGCTGTATCTAATAGCACCCGAGATATCACCAGATATATATTGGATTTTTCCCTGACCCTGAGTGTCCGGCCCCATGAGACTGTGGTTTCCTCGGCACCTGGTGGTCCGAGGTCGTTCCCTCTGCACACATTCATGCGCCAGGGCCTCCTGCAGAGAATTCACTTTGGTTTATTGCGCTATCTCTAATAGCACCCGAGATATCACCAGATATATATTGTATTTTGCCCTGACCCTGAGTGTCCGGCCCCATGAGACTGTGGTTTTCTCGGCCCCTGGTGGTCCGAGGTCGTTCCCGCTGCACAGATTCATGCGCCAGGGCCTCCTACAGACAATGCACTTTGATTTATTGCGCTATCTGTAATAGCACCCGAGATATCACCAGATATATATTGGATTTTTCACTGACCCTGAGTGTCCGGCCCCATGAGACGGTGGTTTTCTCGGCCCCTGGTGGTCCGAGGTCGTTCCCGCTGCACAGATTCGTGCGCCAGGGCCTCCTACAGACAGTGCACTTTGATTTATTGCGCTATCTGTAATAGCACCCGAGATATCACCAGATATATATTGTATTTTCCCCTGACCCTGAGTGTCCGGCCCCATGAGACTGTGGTTTACTCGGCCCCTGGTGGTCCGAGGACGGTCCCGCTGCACAGATTCATGCGCCAGGGCCTCCTACACGTAATGAACTTTGATTTATTGCGCTATCTGTAATAGCACCCGAGATATCACCAGATATATATTGGATATTTCCCTCAGCCTGAGTGTCCAGCCCCATGAGACGGTGGTTTTCTCGGCCCCTGGTGGACCGAGGTCGTTCCCGCTGCACAGATTCATGCGCCAGGGCCTCCTGCAGATAATTCACTTTGGTTTATTGCGCTATCTCTAATAGCACCCGAGATATCACCAGACATATATTTGATTTTCCCCTGACTCTGAGTGTCCGGCCCCATGAGACGGTGGTTTTCTCGCCCCTGGTGGTCCGAGGTCGTTCCCGCTGTACAGATTCATGCGCCAGGGCCCCCTACAGACAATGAACTTTGATTTATTGCGCTATATGTAATAGCACCCGAGATATCACCAGATATATATTGGATTTTACACTGACCCTGAGTGTCCGGCCCCATGAGACGGTGGTTGTCTCGGCCCCTGGTGGTCCGAGGTCGTTCCCGCTGCACAGATTCATGCGCCAGGTCCTCCTGCAGATAATTCACTTTGGTTTATTGCGCTATCTCTAATAGCACCCAAGATATCACCAGATATATATTGGATTTTTCCCTGACCCTGAGAGTCCGGCCCCATGTGACTGTGGTTTTCTCGGCCCCTGGTGGTCCGAGGTCGTTCCCGTTGCACAGATTCATGCGCAAGGGCCTCCTGCAGATAATTCTCTTTGGTTTATTGCGCTATCTCTAATAGCACCCGAGATATCACCAGATATATATAGGATATTCACCTGACCCTGAGTGTCCGGCCCCATGAGACTGTGATTTTCTCGGACCCTGGTGGTCCGAGGTCGTTCCCGCTGTACAGATTCATGCGTCAGGGCCTCCTACAGACAACGCACTTTGATTTATTGCGCTATCTGTAATAGCACCCGAGATATCACCAGATATATATTTTATTTTTCACTGACCCTGAGTGTCCGGCCCCATGAGACGGTGTTTTTCTCGGCCCCTGGTGGTCCGAGGTCGTTCCCGCTGTACAGACTCATGCGCCAGGGCCTCCTACAGACAATGCACTTTGATTTATTGCGCTATCTGTAATAGCACCCGAGATATCGCCAGATATATATTGGATTTTTCCCTGACCCTGAGTGTCCGGTCCCATGAGACGGTGTTTTTCTCGGTCCCTGGTGGTCCGAGGTCGTTCCCGCTGTACAGATTCATGCGCCAGGGCCTCCTACAGACAATGCAGTCTGATTTATTGCGCTATCTCTAATAGCACCCGAGATATCGCCAGATATATATTGGATTTTCCCCTGAGCCTGAGTGTCCGGCCCCATGAGACGGTGGTTTTCTCGGCCCCTGGTGGTCCGAGGTCGTTCCCGCTGTACAGATTCATGCGCCAGGGCCTCCTACAGACAATGAACTTTGATTTATTGCGCTATATGTAATAGCACCCGGGATATCACCAGATATATATTGGATTTTACCCCGACCCTGAGTGTCCGGCCCCATGAGACGGTGGTTGTCTCGGCTCCTGGTGGTCCGAGGTCGTTCCCGCTGCACAGATTCATGCGCCAGGGCCTCCTACAGACAATGCACTTTGATTTATTGCGCTATCTGTAATAGCACCCGAGATATCACCAGATATATATTTGATTTTTCCCTGACCCTGAGTGTCCGGCCCCATGAGATGGTGGTTTTCTCGTCCCCTGGTGGTCCGAGGTCGTTCCCGCTGCACAGATTCATGCGCCAGGGCCTCCTGCAGATAATTCACTTTGGTTTATTACGCTATCTCTAATAGCACTCGAGATATCACCAGATATATGTTAGATTTTTCCCTGACCCTGAGTGTCCGGCTCCATGAGACGGTGATTTTCTCGGCCCCTGGTGGTCCGACGTCGTTCCCGCTGCCCAGATTCATGCGCCAGGGCCTCCTACAGACAATGCACTTTGGTTTATTGCGCTATCTGTAAGAACACCCGAGATATCACCAGATATATATTTGATTTTTCCCTGACCCTGAGTGTCCGGCCCCATGAGACGGTGGTTTTCTCGGCCCCTGGTAGTCCGAGGTCGTTCCCGCTGCCCGGATTCATGCGCCAGGGCCCCCTACAGACAATGCACTTTGGTTTATTGCGCTATCTCTAATAGCACCCGAGATATCACCAGATATTTGCTGGATTTTTACATGACCTTGGGTGACGGATTCCGAATATCTGTAATTTTCTCGGCCACTGGTGGTCCGAGGTCGTTCCTGCGGCACAGATTCATTCACAAGGGCCTCCTACAGACAATGCACTTTGGTTTATTGCGCTATCTGTAATAGCACCCGAGATATCACCAGATATATATTGGATTTTCCCCTGACCCTGAGTGTCCGGCTCCATGAGACTGTGATTTTCTCGGTCCCTGGTGGTCCGAGGTCGTTCCCGCTGCCCAGATTCATGCGCCAGGGCCTCCTACAGACAATGCACTTTGGGTTATTGCGCTATCTGTAATAGCACCCGAGATATCACCAGATATATGCTGGATTTTTACATGACCTTGGGTGACGGATTCCGAATATCTGTAATTTTCTCGAACCCTGGTGGTCCGAGGTCGTTCCCGCTGCACAGATTCATTCGCCTGGGCCTCCTACAGACAATGCACTTTGGTTTATTGCGCTATCTGTAATAGCACCCGAGATATCACCAGATATATATTGGATTTTTCCCTGACCCTGAGTGTCCGGCTCCATGAGACGGTGATTTTCTCGTCCCCTGGTGGTCCGACGTCGTTCCCGCTGCCCAGATTCATGCGCCAGGGCCTCCTACAGACAATGCACTTTGGTTTATTGCGCAATCTGTAATAGCACCCGAGATATAACCAGATATATATTGGATGTTCCCCTGACCCTGAGTGTCCGGACCCATGAGACCTTGGTTTTCTCGGCCCCTGGTGGTCCGAGGTCGTTCCCGCTGCCCGGATTCATGCGCCAGGGCCTCCTGCAGATAATTCACTTTGGTTTATTGCGCTATCTCTAATAGCACCTGAGATATCACCAGATATATATTGGATTTTCCCCTGACCCTGAATGTCCGGCCCCATGAGACGGTGATTTTCTCGGCCCCTGGTGGTCCGAGGTCGTTCCCGCTGCCCAGATTCATTCGCCTGGGCGTCGTACAGACAATGCACTTTGATTTATTGCGCTATCTGTAATAGCACCCGAGATATCACCAGATATATATTGGATTTTTCCCCGACCCTGAGTGTCCGGCCCCATGAGACGGTGGTTTTCTCGGACCCTGGTGATCCGGGGTCGTTCCCGCTGCACAGATTCATGCGCCAGGGCCTGCTGCAGATAATGCACTTTGATTTATTGCGCTATCTGTAATAGCACCCGAGATATCACCAGATATATATTTGATTTTTCCCTGACCCTGAGTGTCCGGCCCCATGAGATGGTGGTTTTCTCGTCCCCTGGTGGTCCGAGGTCGTTCCCGCTGCACAGATACATGCGCCAGGGCCTCCTGCAAATAATTAGCTTTGGTTTATTGCGCTACCTCTAATAGCACCCGTGATTTCACCAGATATATATTTGATTTTCCCTGACCCTGAGTGTCCGGCCCCATGAGACGGTGATTTCCTCGGTCCCTGGTGGTCCGAGGTCGTTCCCGCTGCCCAGATTCATGCGACAGGGCCTCCTACAGACAATGCACTTTGGGTTATTAGGCTATCTGTAATAGCACCCGAGATATCACCAGATATATGCTGGATTTTTCCCTGACCCTGAGTGTCCGCCCCATGAGACGGTGGTCTTCTCGGCCCCCGGTGGTCCGAGGTCGTTCCCGCTGCACAGATTCATGCGCCAGGGCCTCCTGCAGATAATTCACTTTGGTTTATTGCGCTATCTCCCTTAGCACCCGAGATATCACCTGATATATATTGGATTTTCCCCTGACCCCCAGTGTCCGGCCCCATGAGACTGTGGTTCTCTCGGCCCCTGGTGGTCCGAGGTTGTTCCCGCTGGCCAGGTTCATGCGCCAGGGCCTCCTACAGACAATGCACTTTGATTTATTGCGCTATCTGTAATAGCACCCGAGATATCACCAGATACATATTGGATTTTTCCCTGACCCTGAGTGTCCGGACCCATGAGACTGTGGTTTTCTCGGCCCCTGGTGGTCCGAGGTCGTTCCCGCTGGCCAGATTCATGCGCCAGGGTGTCCTACAGACCATGCACTTTGATTTATTGCGCTATCTGTAATAGCACCCGAGATATCACCAGATATATATTGGATTTTTCCCTGACCCTGAGTGTCCGTCCACATGAGACGGTGGTTTTATCGGCCCGTGGTGGTCCGAGGTCGTTCCCGCTGCACAGATTCATGCGCTAGGGCCTCCTGCAGATAATTCACTTTGGTTTATTGCGCTATCTCCCTTAGCACCCGAGATATCACCTGATATATATTGGATTTTCCCCTGACCCCCAGTGTCCGGCCCCATGAGACTGTGGTTCTCTCGGCCCCTGGTGGTCCGAGGTTGTTCCCGCTGGCCAGATTCATGCGCCAGGGCCTCCTACAGACAATGCACTTTGATTTATTGCGCTATCTGTAATAGCACCCGAGATATCACCAGATACATATTGGATTTTTCCGTGACCCTTAGTGTCCGGCCCCATGTGACGGTGGTTATCTCGGCCTGTGGTGGTCCGAGGTCGTTCCCGCTGCACAGATTCATGCGCCAGGGCCTCCTGCAGATAATTCACTTTTGTTTATTGCGCTATCTCTAATAGCAACCGAGATATCACCAGATATATATTGGATTTTCCCCTGACCCTGAGTGTCCGGCCCCATGAGACGGTGGTTTTCTCGGCCCCTGGTGGTCCGTGGTCGTTCCCGCTGGCCAGATTCATGCGCCAGGGCCTCCTACAGACAATGCACTTTGATTTATTGCGCTATCTGTAATAGCACCCGAGATATCACCAGATATATATTGGATTTTTCCGTGACCGTTAGTGTCCGGCCCCATGAGACTGTGGTTCTCTCGGCCCCTGGTGGTCCGAGGTCGTTCCCGCTGGCCAGATTCATGCGCCAGGGCCTCCTGCAGATAATTCACTTTGGTTTATTGCGCTATCTCTAATAGCACCCGAGATATCACCAGATATATATTGGATTTTCCCCTGACCCTGAGTGTCCGGCCCCATGAGACGGTGGTTTTCTCGGCCCCTGGTGGTCCGCGGTCGTTCCCGCTGGACAGATTCATGCGCCAGGGCCTCCTACAGACAATGCACTTTGATTTATTGCGCTATCTGTAATAGCACCCGAGATATCACCAGATATATATTGGATTTTTCCGTGACCCTTAGTGTCCGGCCCCATGTGACGGTGGTTTTCTCGGCCTGTGGTGGTCCGAGGTCGTTCCCGCTGCACCGATTCATGCGCCAGGGCCTCCTACAGGCAATGCACTTTGATTTATTGCGCTATCTGTAATAGCACCCGAGATATCACCTGATATATACTGGATTTTTCCCTGACCCTTAGTGTCCGGCCCCATGTGTCTGTGATTTTCTCGGCCCCTGGTGGTCCGAGGTCGTTCCCGCTGCCCAGATTCATGCTCCAGGGCCTCCTGCAGACACTGCAATTTGATTTGTTGCGCTATCTCTAATAGCACCCGAGATATCGCCAGATATATATTGGATTTTCCCCTGAGCCGGAGTGTCCGGCCCCGTTAGACGGTGGTTTTCTCGGCCCCTGGTGGTCCGAGGTCGTTCCCGCTGCCCAGATTCATGCGCCAGGGCCTCCTACAGACAGTGCACTTTGATTTATTGCGCTATCTGTAATAGCTCCCGAGAAAGCTCCATATATATGCTGGATTTTTACATGACTTTGGGTGGCGGATACCGAAAATCTGTAATTTTCTCGGCCCCTGGTTGTCCGATGTCGTTCCCGCAGGCCAGATTCATGCGCCAGGGCCTCCTACAGACAGTGCACTTTGATTTATTGCGCTATCTGTAATAGCTCCCGAGAAAGCTCCATATATATGCTGGATTTTTACATGACTTTGGGTGGCGGATACCGAAAATCTGTAATTTTCTCGGCCCCTGGTTGTCCGATGTCGTTCCCGCAGGCCAGATTCATGCGCCAGGGCCTCCTACAGACAGTGCACTTTGATTTATTGTGCTATCTGTAATAGCTCCCGAGAAAGCTCCATATATATGCTGGATTTTTACATGACTTTGGTTGGCGGATACCGAAAATCTGTAATTTTCTCGGCCCCTGGTGGTCCGAGGTCGTTCCCGCTGCCCACATTCATGCGCCAGGGCCTCCTACAGACAATGCACTCTGATTTATTCCGCTATCTGTAATAGCACCCGAGATATCACCAGATATATATTGGATTTTACCCTGACCCTGAGTGTCCGGCCCCATGAGACGGTCGTTGTCTCGGCCCCTGGAGGTCCGAGGACGGTCCCGCTGCACAGATTCATGCGCCAGGGCCTCCTACACGTAATGAACTTTGATTTATTGCGCTATCTCTAATAGCACCCGACATATCACCAGATATATATTGGATTTTCCCCTGACCCTGAGTGTCCGGCCCCATGAGACGGTGGTTTTCTCGGCCCCTGGTGGTCCGAGGTCGTTCCCGCTGCCCAGATTCATGCGCCAGGGCCTCCTACAGACAATGCACTTTGATTTATTGCGCTATCTCTAATAGCACCCGAGATATCGCCAGATATATATTGGATTTTCCTCTGAGCCTGAGTGTCCGGCCCCGTTAGACGGTGGTTTTCTCGGCCCCTGGTGGTCCGAGGTCGTTCCCGCTGCCCAGATTCATTCGCCAGGGCCTCCTGCAGATAATTCACTTTGGTTTATTGCGCTGTATCTAATAGCACCCGAGATATCACCAGATATATATTGGATTTTTCCCTGACCCTGAGTGTCCGGCCCCATGAGACTGTGGTTTCCTCGGCCCCTGGTGGTCCGAGGTCGTTCACGCTGCACAGATTCGTGCGCCAGGGCCTCCTACAGACAGTGCACTTTGATTTATTGCGCTATCTGTAATAGCACCCGAGATATCACCAGATATATATTGTATTTTCCCCTGACCCTGAGTGTCCGGCCCCATGAGACTGTGGTTTACTCGGCCCCTGGTGGTCCGAGGACGGTCCCGCTGCACAGATTCATGCGCCAGGGCCTCCTACACGTAATGAACTTTGATTTATTGCGCTATCTGTAATAGCACCCGAGATATCACCAGATATATATTGGATATTTCCCTCAGCCTGAGTGTCCAGCCCCATGAGACGGTGGTTTTCTCGGCCCCTGGTGGACCGAGGTCGTTCCCGCTGCACAGATTCATGCGCCAGGGCCTCCTGCAGATAATTCACTTTGGTTTATTGCGCTATCTCTAATAGCACCCGAGATATCACCAGACATATATTTGATTTTCCCCTGACTCTGAGTGTCCGGCCCCATGAGACGGTGGTTTTCTCGCCCCTGGTGGTCCGAGGTCGTTCCCGCTGTACAGATTCATGCGCCAGGGCCCCCTACAGACAATGAACTTTGATTTATTGCGCTATATGTAATAGCACCCGAGATATCACCAGATATATATTGGATTTTACACTGACCCTGAGTGTCCGGCCCCATGAGACGGTGGTTGTCTCGGCCCCTGGTGGTCCGAGGTCGTTCCCGCTGCACAGATTCATGCGCCAGGTCCTCCTGCAGATAATTCACTTTGGTTTATTGCGCTATCTCTAATAGCACCCAAGATAACACCAGATATATATTGGATTTTTCCCTGACCCTGAGAGTCCGGCCCCATGTGACTGTGGTTTTCTCGGCCCCTGGTGGTCCGAGGTCGTTCCCGTTGCACAGATTCATGCGCCAGGGCCTCCTGCAGATAATTCTCTTTGGTTTATTGCGCTATCTCTAATAGCACCCGAGATATCACCAGATATATATAGGATATTCACCTGACCCTGAGTGTCCGGCCCCATGAGACTGTGATTTTCTCGGACCCTGGTGGTCCGAGGTCGTTCCCGCTGTACAGATTCATGCGTCAGGGCCTCCTACAGACAACGCACTTTGATTTATTGCGCTATCTGTAATAGCACCCGAGATATCACCAGATATATATTTTATTTTTCACTGACCCTGAGTGTCCGGCCCCATGAGACGGTGTTTTTCTCGGCCCCTGGTGGTCCGAGGTCGTTCCCGCTGTACAGACTCATGCGCCAGGGCCTCCTACAGACAATGCACTTTGATTTATTGCGCTATCTGTAATAGCACCCGAGATATCGCCAGATATATATTGGATTTTTCCCTGACCCTGAGTGTCCGGTCCCATGAGACGGTGTTTTTCTCGGTCCCTGGTGGTCCGAGGTCGTTCCCGCTGTACAGATTCATGCGCCAGGGCCTCCTACAGACAATGCAGTCTGATTTATTGCGCTATCTCTAATAGCACCCGAGATATCGCCAGATATATATTGGATTTTCCCCTGAGCCTGAGTGTCCGGCCCCATGAGACGGTGGTTGTCTCGGCCCCTGGTGGTCCGAGGTCGTTCCCGCTGCACAGATTCATGCGCCAGTGTCTCCTGCAGACAATGAACTTTGATTTATTGCGCTATATGTAATAGCACCCGAGATATCACCAGATATATATTGGATATTACCCTGACCCTGAGTGTCCAGCCCCATGAGACGGTTGTTGTCTCGGCCCCTGGTGGTCCGAGGTCGTTCCCGCTGCACAGATTCATGCGCCAGTGTCTCCTGCAGATAATTCACTTTGGTTTATTGCCCTATCTCTAATAGCACCCAAGATATCAACAGTTATATATTGGATTTTACCCTGACCCAGAGTGTTCGGCCCCATGAGACTGTGGTTTTCTCGGCCCCTGGTGGTCCGAGGTCGTTCACATTGCACAGATTCATGCGCCAGGGCCTCCTACAGACAATGCACTTTGATTTATTGCGCTATATGTAATAGCACCCGAGATATCACCAGATATATATTGGATTTTACCCTGACCCTGAGTGTCCGGCCCCATGAGACGGTGGTTGTCTCGGCCCCTGGTGGTCCGAGGTCGTTCCCGCTGCACAGATTCATGCGCCAGTGTCTCCTGCAGATAATTCACTTTGGTTTATTGCCCTATCTCTAATAGCACCCAAGATATCAACAGTTATATATTGGATTTTACCCTGACCCAGAGTGTTCGGCCCCATGAGACTGTGGTTTTCTCGGCACCTGGTGGTCCGAGGTCGTTCACATTGCACAGATTCATGCGCCAGGGCCTCCTACAGACAATGCACTTTGATTTATTGCGCTATATGTAATAGCACTCGAGATATCACCATATATATATTGGATTTTACCCTGACCCTGAGTGTCCGGCCCCATGAGACGGTGGTTGTCTCGGCCCCTGGTGGTCCGAGGTCGTTCCCGCTGCACAGATTCATGCGCCAGGTCCTCCTGCAGATAATTCACTTTGGTTTATTGCGCTATCTCTAATAGCACCCAAGATATCACCAGATATATATTTTATTTTTCACTGACCCTGAGTGTCCGGCCCCATGAGACGGTGTTTTTCTCGGCCCCTGGTGGTCCGAGGTCGTTCCCGCTGTACAGATTCATGCGCCAGGGCCTCCTACAGACAATGCACTTTGATTTATTGCGCTATCTGTAATAGCACCCGAGATATCACCAGATATATATCGGATTTTTCACTGACCCTGAGTGTCCGGCCCCATGAGACGGTGGTTGTCTCGGCCCCTGGAGGTCCGAGGACGTTCCCGCTGCACAGATTCATGCGCCAGGGCCTCCTACAGACAATGCACTTTGATTTATTGCGCTATCTCTAATAGCACCCGAGATATCACCAGATATATATTGGATTTTCCCCTGACCCAGAGTGTCCGGCCCCATGAGACTGTGGTTTTCTCGTCCCCTGGTTGTCCGAGGTCGTTCCCACTGAACAGATTCAGGCGCCAGGGCCTCCTACCGACAATGCGCTTCGATTTATTGCGCTATCTGTAATAGCACCCGAGATATCACCAGATATATATTGGATTTTTCCCTGACCCTGAGTGTCCGGCACCATGAGACTGTGGTTTTCTCGGCCCCTGGTGGTCCGAGGTCGTTCCCGTTGCACAGATTCATACGCCAGAGCTTCCTGCAGATAATTCACTTTGGTTTATTGCGCTATCTCTAATAGCACCCGAGATATCACCAGATATATATTGGGTTTTCCCCTGACCCTGAGTGTCCGGCCCCATGAGACGGTGTTTTTCTCGGTCCCTGGTGGTCCGAGGTCGTTCCCGCTGTACAGATTCATGCGCCAGGGCCTCCTACAGACAATGCAGTTTGATTTATTGCGCTATCTCTAATAGCACCCGAGATATCGCCAGATATATATTGGATATTTCCCTCAGCCTGAGTGTCCAGCCCCATGAGACGGTGGTTTTCTCGGCCCCTGGTGGACCGAGGTCGTTCCCGCTGCACAGATTCATGCGCCAGGGCCTCCTGCAGATAATTCACTTTGGTTTATTGCGCTATCTCTAATAGCACCCGAGATATCACCAGACATATATTTGATTTTCCCCTGACTCTGAGTGTCCGGCCCCATGAGACGGTGGTTTTCTCGCCCCTGGTGGTCCGAGGTCGTTCCCGCTGTACAGATTCATGCGCCAGGGCCCCCTACAGACAATGAACTTTGATTTATTGCGCTATATGTAATAGCACCCGAGATATCACCAGATATATATTGGATTTTACACTGACCCTGAGTGTCCGGCCCCATGAGACGGTGGTTGTCTCGGCCCCTGGTGGTCCGAGGTCGTTCCCGCTGCACAGATTCATGCGCCAGGTCCTCCTGCAGATAATTCACTTTGGTTTATTGCGCTATCTCTAATAGCACCCAAGATATCACCAGATATATATTGGATTTTTCCCTGACCCTGAGAGTCCGGCCCCATGTGACTGTGGTTTTCTCGGCCCCTGGTGGTCCGAGGTCGTTCCCGTTGCACAGATTCATGCGCCAGGGCCTCCTGCAGATAATTCTCTTTGGTTTATTGCGCTATCTCTAATAGCACCCGAGATATCACCAGATATATATAGGATATTCACCTGACCCTGAGTGTCCGGCCCCATGAGACTGTGATTTTCTCGGACCCTGGTGGTCCGAGGTCGTTCCCGCTGTACAGATTCATGCGTCAGGGCCTCCTACAGACAACGCACTTTGATTTATTGCGCTATCTGTAATAGCACCCGAGATATCACCAGATATATATTTTATTTTTCACTGACCCTGAGTGTCCGGCCCCATGAGACGGTGTTTTTCTCGGCCCCTGGTGGTCCGAGGTCGTTCCCGCTGTACAGACTCATGCGCCAGGGCCTCCTACAGACAATGCACTTTGATTTATTGCGCTATCTGTAATAGCACCCGAGATATCGCCAGATATATATTGGATTTTTCCCTGACCCTGAGTGTCCGGTCCCATGAGACGGTGTTTTTCTCGGTCCCTGGTGGTCCGAGGTCGTTCCCGCTGTACAGATTCATGCGCCAGGGCCTCCTACAGACAATGCAGTCTGATTTATTGCGCTATCTCTAATAGCACCCGAGATATCGCCAGATATATATTGGATTTTCCCCTGAGCCTGAGTGTCCGGCCCCATGAGACGGTGGTTGTCTCGGCCCCTGGTGGTCCGAGGTCGTTCCCGCTGCACAGATTCATGCGCCAGTGTCTCCTGCAGACAATGAACTTTGATTTATTGCGCTATATGTAATAGCACCCGAGATATCACCAGATATATATTGGATATTACCCTGACCCTGAGTGTCCAGCCCCATGAGACGGTTGTTGTCTCGGCCCCTGGTGGTCCGAGGTCGTTCCCGCTGCACAGATTCATGCGCCAGTGTCTCCTGCAGATAATTCACTTTGGTTTATTGCCCTATCTCTAATAGCACCCAAGATATCAACAGTTATATATTGGATTTTACCCTGACCCAGAGTGTTCGGCCCCATGAGACTGTGGTTTTCTCGGCCCCTGGTGGTCCGAGGTCGTTCACATTGCACAGATTCATGCGCCAGGGCCTCCTACAGACAATGCACTTTGATTTATTGCGCTATATGTAATAGCACCCGAGATATCACCAGATATATATTGGATTTTACCCTGACCCTGAGTGTCCGGCCCCATGAGACGGTGGTTGTCTCGGCCCCTGGTGGTCCGAGGTCGTTCCCGCTGCACAGATTCATGCGCCAGTGTCTCCTGCAGATAATTCACTTTGGTTTATTGCCCTATCTCTAATAGCACCCAAGATATCAACAGTTATATATTGGATTTTACCCTGACCCAGAGTGTTCGGCCCCATGAGACTGTGGTTTTCTCGGCCCCTGGTGGTCCGAGGTCGTTCACATTGCACAGATTCATGCGCCAGGGCCTCCTACAGACAATGCACTTTGACTTATTGCGCTATATGTAATAGCACTCGAGATATCACCATATATATATTGGATTTTACCCTGACCCTGAGTGTCCGGCCCCATGAGACGGTGGTTGTCTCGGCCCCTGGTGGTCCGAGGTCGTTCCCGCTGCACAGATTCATGCGCCAGGTCCTCCTGCAGATAATTCACTTTGGTTTATTGCGCTATCTCTAATAGCACCCAAGATATCACCAGATATATATTTTATTTTTCACTGACCCTGAGTGTCCGGCCCCATGAGACGGTGTTTTTCTCGGCCCCTGGTGGTCCGAGGTCGTTCCCGCTGTACAGATTCATGCGCCAGGGCCTCCTACAGACAATGCACTTTGATTTATTGCGCTATCTGTAATAGCACCCGAGATATCACCAGATATATATCGGATTTTTCACTGACCCTGAGTGTCCGGCCCCATGAGACGGTGGTTGTCTCGGCCCCTGGAGGTCCGAGGACGTTCCCGCTGCACAGATTCATGCGCCAGGGCCTCCTACAGACAATGCACTTTGATTTATTGCGCTATCTCTAATAGCACCCGAGATATCACCAGATATATATTGGATTTTCCCCTGACCCAGAGTGTCCGGCCCCATGAGACTGTGGTTTTCTCGTCCCCTGGTTGTCCGAGGTCGTTCCCACTGAACAGATTCAGGCGCCAGGGCCTCCTACCGACAATGCGCTTCGATTTATTGCGCTATCTGTAATAGCACCCGAGATATCACCAGATATATATTGGATTTTTCCCTGACCCTGAGTGTCCGGCACCATGAGACTGTGGTTTTCTCGGCCCCTGGTGGTCCGAGGTCGTTCCCGTTGCACAGATTCATACGCCAGAGCTTCCTGCAGATAATTCACTTTGGTTTATTGCGCTATCTCTAATAGCACCCGAGATATCACCAGATATATATTGGGTTTTCCCCTGACCCTGAGTGTCCGGCCCCATGAGACGGTGTTTTTCTCGGTCCCTGGTGGTCCGAGGTCGTTCCCGCTGTACAGATTCATGCGCCAGGGCCTCCTACAGACAATGCAGTTTGATTTATTGCGCTATCTCTAATAGCACCCGAGATATCGCCAGATATATATTGGATTTTTCCCTGACCCTGAGTGTCCGGCCCCATGAGACTGTGATTTTCTCGGACCCTGGTGGTCCGAGGTCGTTCCCGCTGCACAGATTCATGCGCCAGGGCCTCCTACAGACAATGCACTTTGATTTATTGCGCTAGCTGTAATAGCACCCGAGATATCACCAGACATATATTGGATTTTTCACTGACCCTGAGTGTCCGGCCCCATGAGACGGTGGTTTTCTCGGCCCCTGGTGGTCCGAGGTCGTTCCCGCTGTACAGATTCATGCGCCAGGGCCTCCTACAGACAATGAACTTTGATTTATTGCGCTATATGTAATAGCACCCGAGATATCACCAGATATATATTGGATTTTACCCTGACCCTGAGTGTCAGGCCCCATGAGACGGTTGTTGTCTCGGCCCCTGGTGGTCCGAGGTCGTTCCCGCTGCACAGATTCATGCGCCAGTGTCTCCTGCAGACAATGAACTTTGATTTATTGCGCTATATGTAATAGCACCCGAGATATCACCAGATATATATTGGATTTTACCCTGACCCTGAGTGTCCAGCCCCATGAGACGGTTGTTGTCTCGGCCCCTGGTGGTCCGAGGTCGTTCCCGCTGCACAGATTCATGCGCCAGTGTCTCCTGCAGATAATTCACTTTGGTTTATTGCCCTATCTCTAATAGCACCCAAGATATCAACAGTTATATATTGGATTTTACCCTGACCCAGAGTGTTCGGCCCCATGAGACTGTGGTTTTCTCGGCCCCTGGTGGTCCGAGGTCGTTCACATTGCACAGATTCATGCGCCAGGGCCTCCTACAGACAATGCACTTTGATTTATTGCGCTATATGTAATAGCACCCGAGATATCACCAGATATATATTGGATTTTACCCTGACTCTGAGTGTCCGGCCCCATTTGACTGTGGTTTTCTCGGCCCCTGGTGGTCCGAGGTCGTTCCCGTTGCACAGATTCATGCGCCAGGGCCTCCTACAGACAATGCAGTTTGATTTATTGCGCTATCTGTAATAGCACCCGAGATATCACCAGATATATATTTTATTTTTCACTGACCCTGAGTGTCCGGCCCCATGAGACGGTGTTTTTCTCGACCTCTGGTGGTCCGAGGTCGTTCCCGCTGTACAGATTCATGAGCCAGTGCCTCCTACAGACAATGCACTTTGATTTATTGTGCAATCTGTAATAGCACCCGAGATATCACCAGATATATATTGGATTTTTCCCTGACCCTGAGTGTCCGGCCCCATGAGACGGTGGTTGTCTCGGCCCCTTGTGTTCCGAGGTCGTTCCCGCTGCACAGATTCATGCGCCAGGGCCTCCTACAGACAATGCACTTTGATTTATTGCGCTATCTGTAATAGCACCCGAGATATCGTCAGATATATATTTTATTTTTCACTGACCCTGAGTGTCCGGCCCCATGAGACGGTGTTTTTCTCGGCCCCTGGTGGTCCGAGGTCGTTCCCGTTGCACAGATTCATGCGCCAGGGCCTCCTGCAGATAATTCTCTTTGGTTTATTGCGCTATCTCTAATAGCACCCGAGATATCAACAGATATATATAGGATATTCACCTGACCCTGAGGGTCCGGCCCCATGAGACTGTGATTTTCTCGGACCCTGGTGGTCCGAGGTCGTTCCCGCTGCACAGATTCATGCGCCATGGCCTCATACAGACAATGCAGTTTGATTTATTGCGCTATCTGTAATAGCACCCGAGATATCACCAGATATATATTGGGTTTTCCCCTGACCCCGAGTGTCCGGCCCCATGAGACTGTGATTTTCTCGGACCCTGGTGGTCCGAGGTCGTTCCCGCTGCACAGATTCATGCGCCAGGGCCTCCTACAGACAATGCACTTTGATTTATTGCGCTATCTGTAATAGCACCCGAGATATCACCAGATATATATTGGATTTTTCCCTGACCCTGAGTGTCCGGCCCCATCAGACGGTGGTTGTCTCGGCCCCTTGTGTTCCGAGGTCGTTCCCGCTGCACAGATTCATGCGCCAGGGCCTCCTACAGACAATGCACTTTGATTTATTGCGCTATCTGTAATAGCACCCGAGATATCACCAGATATATATTTTATTTTTCACTGACCCTGAGTGTCCGGCCCCATGAGACGGTGTTTTTCTCGGCCCCTGGTGGTCCGAGGTCGTTCCCGCTGCACAGATTCATGCGCCAGGGCCTCCTACAGACAATGCACTTTGATTTATTGCGCTATCTCTAATAGCACCCGAGATATCACCAGATATATATTGGATTTTCCCCTGACCCTGAGTGTCCGGCCCCATGAGACTGTGGTTTTCTCGTCCCCTGGTTGTCCGAGGTCGTTCCCACTGCACAGATTCAGGCGCCAGGGCCTCCTACAGACAATGCGCTTCGATTTATTGCGCTATCTGTAATAGCACCCGAGATATCAACAGATATATATAGGATATTCACCTGACCCTGAGGGTCCGGCCCCATGAGACTGTGATTTTCTCGGACCCTGGTGGTCCGAGGTCGTTCCCGCTGCACAGATTCATGCGCCAGGGCCTCCTACAGACAATGCAGTTTGATTTATTGCGCTATCTGTAATAGCACCCGAGATATCACCAGATATATATTTTATTTTTCACTGACCCTGAGTGTCCGGCCCCATGAGACGGTGTTTTTCTCGACCTCTGGTGGTCCGAGGTCGTTCCCGCTGTACAGATTCATGAGCCAGTGCCTCCTACAGACAATGCACTTTGATTTATTGTGCAATCTGTAATATCACCCGAGATATCACCAGATATATATTGGATTTTTCCCTGACCCTGAGTGTCCGGCCCCATGAGACGGTGGTTGTCTCGGCCCCTTGTGTTCCGAGGTCGTTCCCGCTGCACAGATTCATGCGCCAGGGCCTCCTACAGACAATGCACTTTGATTTGTTGCGCTATCTGTAATAGCACCCGAGATATCACCAGATATATATTTTATTTTTCACTGACCCTGAGTGTCCGGCCCCATGAGACGGTGTTTTTCTCGGCCCCTGGTGGTCCGAGGTCGTTCCCGTTGCACAGATTCATGCGCCAGGGCCTCCTGCAGATAATTCTCTTTGGTTTATTGCGCTATCTCTAATAGCACCCGAGATATCAACAGATATATATAGGATATTCACCTGACCCTGAGGGTCCGGCCCCATGAGACTGTGATTTTCTCGGACCCTGGTGGTCCGAGGTCGTTCCCGCTGCACAGATTCATGCGCCAGGGCCTCCTACAGACAATGCAGTTTGATTTATTGCGCTATCTGTAATAGCACCCGAGATATCACCAGATATATATTGGGTTTTCCCCTGACCCTGAGTGTCCGGCCCCATGAGACTGTGATTTTCTCGGACCCTGGTGGTCCGAGGTCGTTCCCGCTGCACAGATTCATGCGCCAGGGCCTCCTACAGACAATGCACTTTGATTTATTGCGCTATCTGTAATAGCACCCGAGATATCACCAGATATATATTGGATTTTTCCCTGACCCTGAGTGTCCGGCCCCATGAGACGGTGGTTGTCTCGGCCCCTTGTGTTCCGAGGTCGTTCCCGCTGCACAGATTCATGCGCCAGGGCCTCCTACAGACAATGCACTTTGATTTATTGCGCTATCTGTAATAGCACCCGAGATATCACCAGATATATATTTTATTTTTCACTGACCCTGAGTGTCCGGCCCCATGAGACGGTGTTTTTCTCGGCCCCTGGTGGTCCGAGGTCGTTCCCGCTGCACAGATTCATGCGCCAGGGCCTCCTACAGACAATGCACTTTGATTTATTGCGCTATCTCTAATAGCACCCGAGATATCACCAGATATATATTGGATTTTCCCCTGACCCTGAGTGTCCGGCCCCATGAGACTGTGGTTTTCTCGTCCCCTGGTTGTCCGAGGTCGTTCCCACTGCACAGATTCAGGCGCCAGGGCCTCCTACAGACAATGCGCTTCGATTTATTGCGCTATCTGTAATAGCACCCGAGATATCACCAGATATATATTGGATTTTTCCCTGACCCTGAGTGTCCGGCACCATGAGACTGTGGTTTTCTCGGCCCCTGGTGGTTCGAGGTCGTTCCCGTTGCACAGATTCATGCGCCAGGGCCTCCTGCAGATAATTCATTTTGGTTTATTGCGCTATCTCTAATAGCACCCGAGATATCACCAGATATATATTGGGTTTTCCCCTGACCCTGAGTGTCCGGCACCATGAGACTGTGGTTTTCTCGGCCCCTGGTGGTCCGAGGTCGTTCCCGTTGCACAGATTCATGCGCCAGGGCTTCCTGCAGATAATTCACTTTGGTTTATTGCGCTATCTCTAATAGCACCCGAGATATCACCAGATATATATTGGGTTTTCCCCTGACCCTGAGTGTCCGGCCCCATGAGACTGTGATTTTCTCGGACCCTGGTGGTCCGAGGTCGCTCCCGCTGTACAGATTCATGCGCCAGGGCCTCCTACAGACAATGCAGTTTGATTTATTGCGCTATCTCTAATAGCACCCGAGATATCGCCAGATATATATTGGATTTTTCCCTGACCCTGAGTGTCCGGCCCCATGAGACTGTGATTTTCTCGGACCCTGGTGGTCCGAGGTCGTTCCCGCTGCACAGATTCATGCGCCAGGGCCTCCTACAGACAATGCAGTTTGATTTATTGCGCTATCTGTAATAGCACCCGAGATATCACCAGACATATATTGGATTTTTCACTGACCCTGAGTGTCCGGCACCATGAGACGGTGGTTTTCTCGGCCCCTGGTGGTCCGAGGTCGTTCCCGCTGTACAGATTCATGCGCCAGTGTCTCCTGCAGATAATTCATTTTGGTTTATTGCCCTATCTCTAATAGCACCCAAGATATCAACAGTTATATATTGGATTTTACCCTGACCCAGAGTGTTCGGCCCCATGAGACTGTGGTTTTCTCGGCCCCTGGTGGTCCGAGGTCGTTCACATTGCACAGATTCATGCGCCAGGGCCTCCTACAGACAATGCACTTTGATTTATTGCGCTATATGTAATAGCACCCGAGATATCACCAGATATATATTGGATTTTACCCTGACCCTGAGTGTCCGGCCCCATTTGACTGTGGTTTTCTCGGCCCCTGGTGGTCCGAGGTCGTTCCCGTTGCACAGATTCATGCGCCAGGGCCTCCTGCAGATAATTCTCTTTGGTTTATTGCGCTATCTCTAATAGCACCCGAGATATCAACAGATATATATAGGATATTCACCTGACTCTGAGGGTCCGGCCCCATGAGACTGTGATTTTCTCGGACCCTGGTGGTCCGAGGTCGTTCCCGCTGCACAGATTCATGCGCCAGGGCCTCCTACAGACAATGCAGTTTGATTTATTGCGCTATCTGTAATAGCACCCGAGATATCACCAGATATATATTTTATTTTTCACTGACCCTGAGTGTCCGGCCCCATGAGACGGTGGTTGTCTCGGCCCCTTGTGTTCCGAGGTCGTTCCCGCTGCACAGATTCATGCGCCAGGGCCTCCTACAGACAATGCACTTTGATTTATTGCGCTATCTGTAATAGCACCCGAGATATCACCAGATATATATTTTATTTTTCACTGACCTTGGTGTCCGGCCCCATGAGACGGTGTTTTTCTCGGCCCCTGGTGGTCCGAGGTCGTTCCCGTTGCACAGATTCATGCGCCAGGGCCTCCTGCAGATAATTCTCTTTGGTTTATTGCGCTATCTCTAATAGCACCCGAGATATCAACAGATATATATAGGATATTCACCTGACCCTGAGGGTCCGGCCCCATGAGACTGTGATTTTCTCGGACCCTGGTGGTCCGAGGTCGTTCCCGCTGCACAGATTCATGCGCCAGGGCCTCCTACAGACAATGCAGTTTGATTTATTGCGCTATCTGTAATAGCACCCGAGATATCACCAGATATATATTGGGTTTTCCCCTGACCCTGAGTGTCCGGCCCCATGAGACTGTGATTTTCTCGGACCCTGGTGGTCCGAGGTCGTTCCCGCTGCACAGATTCATGCGCCAGGGCCTCCTACAGACAATGCACTTTGATTTATTGCGCTATCTGTAATAGCACCCGAGATATCACCAGATATATGTTGGATTTTTCCCTGACCCTGAGTGTCCGGCCCCATGAGACGGTGGTTGTCTCGGCCCCTTGTGTTCCGAGGTCGTTCCCGCTGCACAGATTCATGCGCCAGGGCCTCCTACAGACAATGCAGTTTGATTTATTGCGCTATCTGTAATAGCACCCGAGATATCACCAGATATATATTTTATTTTTCACTGACCCTGAGTGTCCGGCCCCATGAGACGGTGTTTTTCTCGGCCCCTGGTGGTCCGAGGTCGTTCCCGCTGCACAGATTCATGCGCCAGGGCCTCCTACAGACAATGCACTTTGATTTATTGCGCTATCTCTAATAGCACCCGAGATATCACCAGATATATATTGGATTTTTCCCTGACCCTGAGTGTCCGGCCCCATGAGACGGTGGTTGTCTCGGCCCCTTGTGTTCCGAGGTCGTTCCCGCTGCACAGATTCATGCGCCAGGGCTTCCTGCAGATAATTCACTTTGGTTTATTGCGCTATCTCTAATAGCACCCGAGATATCACCAGATATATATTGGGTTTTCCCCTGACCCTGAGTGTCCGGCCCCATGAGACTGTGATTTTCTCGGACCCTGGTGGTCCGAGGTCGTTCCCGCTGCACAGATTCATGCGCCAGTGTCTCCTGCAGACAATGAACTTTGATTTATTGCGCTATATGTAATAGCACCCGAGATATCACCAGATATATATTGGATTTTTCCCTGACCCTGAGTGTCCGGTCCCATGAGACGGTGTTTTTCTCGGTCCCTGGTGGTCCGAGGTCGTTCCCGCTGTACAGATTCATGCGCCAGGGCCTCCTACAGACAATGCAGTTTGATTTATTGCGCTATCTCTAATAGCACCCGAGATATCGCCAGATATATATTGGATTTTTCCCTGACCCTGAGTGTCCGGCCCCATGAGACTGTGATTTTCTCGGACCCTGGTGGTCCGAGGTCGTTCCCGCTGCACAGATTCATGCGCCAGGGCCTCCTACAGTCAATGCACTTTGATTTATTGCGCTATCTGTAATAGCACCCGAGATATCACCAGACATATATTGGATTTTTCACTGACCCTGCGTGTCCGGCACCATGAGACGGTGGTTTTCTCGGCCCCTGGTGGTCCGAGGTCGTTCCCGCTGTACAGATTCATGCGCCAGGGCCTCCTACAGACAATGAACTTTGATTTATTGCGCTATATGTAATAGCACCCGAGATATCACCAGATATATATTGGATTTTACCCTGACCCTGAGTGTCAGGCCCCATGAGACGGTTGTTGTCTCGGCCCCTGGTGGTCCGAGGTCGTTCCCGCTGCACAGATTCATGCGCCAGTGTCTCCTGCAGAAAATGAACTTTGATTTATTGCGCTATATGTAATAGCACCCGAGATATCACCAGATATATATTGGATTTTACCCTGACCCTGAGTGTCCAGCCCAATGAGACGGTTGTTGTCTCGGCCACTGGTGGTCCGAGTTCGTTCCCGCTGCACAGATTCATGCGCCAGTGTCTCCTGCAGATAATTCACTTTGGTTTATTGCCCTATCTCTAATAGCACCCAAGATATCAACAGTTATATATTGGATTTTACCCTGACCCAGAGTGTTCGGCCCCATGAGACTGTGGTTTTCTCGGCCCCTGGTGGTCCGAGGTCGTTCACATTGCACAGATTCATGCGCCAGGGCCTCCTACAGACAATGCACTTTGATTTATTGCGCTATATGTAATAGCACCCGAGATATCACCAGATATATATTGGATTTTACCCTGACCCTGAGTGTCCGGCCCCATTTGACTGTGGTTTTCTCGGCCCCTGGTGGTCCGAGGTCGTTCCCGTTGCACAGATTCATGCGCCAGGGCCTCCTGCAGATAATTCTCTTTGGTTTATTGCGCTATCTCTAATAGCACCCGAGATATCAACAGATATATATAGGATATTCACCTGACCCTGAGGGTCCGGCCCCATGAGACTGTGATTTTCTCGGACCCTGGTGGTCCGAGGTCGTTCCCGCTGCACAGATTCATGCGCCAGGGCCTCCTACAGACAATGCAGTTTGATTTATTGCGCTATCTGTAATAGCACCCGAGATATCACCAGATATATATTTTATTTTTC